>NC_058133.1:120306533-120380217 GCF_016433145.1 Gracilinanus agilis
TCCTTTCCTTTCCTTTCCTTTCCTTTCCTTCCTTCCTTCCTTCCTTCCTTCCTTCCTTCCTTCCTTCCTTCCTTCCTTCCTTCCTTCTTTTCTCCAAAAAATGGGATCCATGAGTTCTCAATAGTCGAAGACCAAGAAACCTTATTTCTTGGCTCTGGTGATTTTCTCTGGCTATCCCCCATGCTTGGCATATTCTCCATTGGCTGCCTTCCCTGGTTTCCTTAAAGCTAAAATCATCTATAGGAAACCTTTCTAACCCTTTAAAAAACTATTGAGATTTCTCTTTCTTAATTTCCCATTCATCCTGCATATAACTTATCTGTACATATTGGTTTGCTTGTTCCCTCACCTCACATTAGATCCCCACTTTGAAGGTGGGAGCTGTTTTTTGCCTTTTTGTAACCCCAACATTTAGCACTGTGCCCAACAGGTGCTTAACAAATGTTTATTGAGGGGCAGATGGATAGCTCAGTGGATAGAGCATCAGGCCTGTAAATCAGGAGAATTTGGGTTGAAATCTGGCCTCAGGCATTTCTTGGTTATGTGTACCTGGGCAAGTACTTAACCCCAAATCCCTTGCCCAGTGGTTCCCAAACTTTTTTGACCTACCGCTCCCTTTCCAGAAAAAAATATTACTTAGCCCCCTGGAAATAATTTTTTAAAAAATTTAATAGCAATTAATAGGAAAGATAAATGCACCTGTGGCCATCACCGCTTCCCTGGATCACAGCACCCACCAGGGGGCGGTGGCACCCACTTTGGGAATCATTACGCCTAGACCTTATCACTCTTCTGCCTTGGAACCAATACTTAGTACCATTTCTAAGAGAGAAGGTAGGATTTTTAAAAATTAAAACTTATTGGTTGATTGCCTTTAGAAAAATTCAATAGTTGTCTTCAAATATTTGTAATTTTCTCACACAGAAAAGAAAAGAAATTGTTTTTCCATTTCACTCCAGAAGACAGAACTAGAACATCTCCAGAGTGTCTATCATTTATTTCTATAAATGATAGACACTCTGGAGATGCAGGTTTCAGCTCCATACAACGAGCCTTGCTATTTGTGGGTTTATAATAAGTGCTAGCATTTATAAAGTGCTTTCAGATTTGCATTAACTCTCTGATATGACATAATGACAACCCTGTGATGACAATATTAACACTTTTTTTTGTTTTTCTTTAGTCCACACATGGAGATTCCATACCCTTATGGAGAACTCCTGATATGGAAACTCTCCTCCTTTTGGTACTGTGTCATTTGGAATAATTGTAAGCCCTGGAAGACTACAACTCCCAGGACTCCCTGCTACAACTTCCCCTGACACTTCCCACTTCATTTGGGAGAGGTGTCAGAGAAAGTATAAAAGGGAAAGTTTGGCGCCTTTTCTCTCTCACCTTGGAGGCTGGCTGGGCTCTCTGGACACTGAGCTCTGCTCTCTCTCTACCCAGGAGGGTCTGTTCTCTGGACCCTGGAAGCATCGCTCTCAACCCTAAGACCCTGATCTCTCTCTTGGTGCCTTTTCCCCTTTCTTCCTACCTCCTAGTTTTCCCTAGACCTTTCCCTTTCTAATTAAAACAAAACCTAGCTATTCAAACCCTAAAGCTGCTCTCTGATCATTCATTTGAGGGCTCTGGTCAATGTCCCCGCTGGGGCTGGGGATCCCTACCTTCCTTTCCCTTCCTCTACCTTCCTCTCTCCTTTCTCCTGCCATCCTACCTCCATCCCTTCATTTTCACTACACAGTACCTATGGATAATTTACTACAACTTAATGTCCTAGAAAATTGCTTGGAGCACCAAAAGGTTAAAAGGCTTATTTGCTCCTGGTCATACAGTCAGTATGTGTTAAAGGTGAGTCTTGAACCCAAACAAATTATTTGGGCTTCAAGTCCAGCCTTTGATATAAAAAACGATACTGTCTTTCAGTGTAGAAAATATAATCACTATTTCATAATAGAAGAAACTTGTCTTTTATTACACAAGTATCAGAATTTTTTTTAACCTTTGCCTACTGTCTTAGTATCACTTCTAAGGCAGAAGAGTGGTAAGGACTAGGCAATTGAGATTAAGTGACTTGTACAGGGTCACACAGCTAGGAAGTGTCTGAGGCCACATCTAAACCCAAGTCCTCCCAACTCCAAGATGTGTGCTCTATCCACTGGGCCACTTAACTGCCCTCTCAAGGATCAGAACTTGAACTTGAACTCTTCTTCTAATACTGATTTCACTATCACAGGATGTCTCACAATCCAGGGTGTGCTGGACCCAGCTCTAATC
Organism: Gracilinanus agilis; assembly: GCF_016433145.1. NCBI lineage: Eukaryota > Metazoa > Chordata > Mammalia > Didelphimorphia > Didelphidae > Gracilinanus > Gracilinanus agilis. The sequence continues at coordinate 120,308,811 of NC_058133.1, forward strand.
CACTTAGGAGAGCTTGTTGTTAAATTTTTAGTGTGAACATTTACCCCTCAGAAATCAGCAGTTGTAGATATCAAGGCTTGTTTATTGAGTTGTTGATTGTCTAGACTTAAGACTTAAGAAAATGTTAGTAATGCAGATTAAATTAAATTAATTTAAATTTAAAAGCCTGTGTGAACACATTCCCAATTAAACATTTACCTGTAAACTCCTATATTGTTCTATATGCATCAATTAAGCTTAATAGGAATAGGAATATGATAGAAGGCTCTGGGAATAAAGTCATCACCAGGCTGGAGTCCTGGTGAGAGTAGATTAATAATAATAGAAAGAATAATCACTAAGAATGATGATGATGATTATAACTGGTATTTAAATAGCACTTCAAGGTTTGTAAAGTGCTTTACATCCATCAGGTCATTCTAGCCTCCCAACTCTCCAGCTCACAATCCTTAAATATCTTCCAACAAAGGTACTACAATAAATTCTGGATGGTGTCCATAGGAGGCTACTCACAGAAAGTTAGGGATGTTCTAAATATATAGCTAATCCTTTGAGGCCAGTGGCATGGAAGAGAGCTACCAGGCTCTCAATACACTGTCCCTCGGTTCACTATCAGAGACAGAATTCTGAGCTAGAAGGACCAATGGAAATATTTCCCATTTGTGTTTGTTCTCAGGAGAACTGGGGCCAACAATAAATACAAGCAGCACTCTTCATCCAGGCATCAGCTCCAGTTGTGGGGCTAGAAGAGGCAGAAAAAAATTAGAGCCTGAAGTCCAGCTCTGTTGTAGGAAGTCAAGCACAGATTGGAAGAGGATATATCGATGTTCCCCTTAGGTGAAAGAAAATCCTAGCATCCTAGCACCGACTGCATCAGGCTGTCTTTTAGCCACAATGAACACACACACAAATATATTATGTATGTGTATATGTGTGTGTGCAAGAATATATGGGCACACATACACATCATAGCAACTAATTAAAAAAAAAAAAAACAGGACGTAGAGTAAACTTCTTCCCGAGGATAATAGATCAGAATTGTTCATCAGTGCTGCATTTGCTAATCCTTTGACTGCCTGGACTCTGGACCCTAACCACCTTTCTGAGCTTGCAATGCCTGCCTGGTCTTCCCTATCTTAGCTAACATCCCTGGGCTGGACCCTTTGCCTACCTAGACTTGTAACAACTACATTCCTTTTTATTATCACACGAGGGAAACAAGGAAAACTGAACACTCAATAAGCGAGTGGACTGTATGCAAGAAATGTGGAGACGGCATCCGTAGCCTCTGTCTGACCCTGAGACTGTCTGAGTAATAGTCCAAAGCAAAGAGAAACAGTCCTTTGGTCTAGTCCATGATGCAGATTCTTGTCCGGATAGATGATTTTCTTCAAAATGAGTAAGTGAGGAGGTGGGGAAAGTTGAATAAGGTTTCTTCATGGTAAAACAATTAAATTATAGGGGCCAGGTTGTCTCCTTTCCTCTGTTTTGTTGTTGTTGTTTTTTAAGCCCTTACCTTCTGCCTTAAAATCAATACTGAGTATTTATTTCAAGGCTGAAGAGTGGTAATGGCTAGTCAATTGTGGTTAAGTGACTTGCCTAGGGTCACACAACTAGGAAAGGTCTGAGGCACCCAGAACCTCTCATCTCTGACCTGGTTCTCTATCCACTGAGCCACCTAGCTGCTCCCCCATTCATCTGTTTTCAAATTTTTCAAATTTTCCCATTTTGTATGTGATCTTTTTTTAAAAAAACCCTTAGCTTCCGTCTTAGAATCAATACTGTGTATTGGTTCTAAGGCAGAAGAGTGGTAAGGGTGGGCAATGGGGGTCAAGTGTCTGAGTCCAGATTTGAACCCTGGACCTTCTGCCTTTGGGTCTGGCTCTCCATCCACTGAGCCACCCAGCTGCCCCCTTGTATATGATTTTGAGAAAGTCTTGTTAACATAGCCCTTGTCTACTGGCACGTCGTCCTCATTATTATAATCACTACCAAGCAGGGAAGTCCACTTCCCATGGAATCATGTCACTAGGCAGGGTGTCCAGGTCTCAGACCCCTTCTAGGAAAGGTGTAAAAAAGTGCTGATTCTTCACTGGAGCCCTGCATGTACACCCTGGCTGCAATTAAAAGGATAGTGTTAAAGGACATCAGGACTGGCTGGCTGCTTAGTCTAGGGCTTACAGGGTGGATGCACCTTGTTCACATCAGCAGAGGTCCAGGGTCTGGTCTTCAGATTTGCAGGTTCAAGAACTCCATTATGTCCATTGACTCAGGGGCCATCAGGCTCTTGGGGACTGATTTTCGCTAACCAAAGTCACCAGAGACAGACAGGCAGATAAACCAGGATGCTAATTTATCACTTTACAATGAGAAATAGAACTGCCAAGTGGCCCGGAACACTCATCAGCACATTATCTTCCCAGTAGGAAAGGCTACTTGGGAATCCCCATTGATATCGGAAGGTTAATTAGTGAGTATCATCAGAGAAAAGGGAGTGAGATGTTCTTACTGGATCATGTCATCACCATGATATCCTAATTTACCCAGAGTCTTTATGGGGACAGAACTTCCAGTTGGGACTGAATACTTAGGTGGGCCAGTCAGGGTACTCCTGTCCCCCAGAATAATGTGTGATAACAACTGACAAACTTTTTTTTTCCATCGCATTTCATTAAAAAAAAAAACCAACAACAACATCATTTAAAAAACATTATCCTCCCATTTGCTTTTGTGATTTACAAGTTATAAATTCTTAGGCAGTTGCATTTAGATTACTCCCTTCCTGGGGCAGATTTAGAAGACACTCATGACCCTGGATGAGATTTGGAGAGAAAACTTAAATTTCGTCAGCAATATATTCTGGGGTCATCATACATATTATGCCTCGTAATTGTGAGTATTCGCCACAGTTCTACCCTGGACCCTTTGTTCTCATCTCTCTCGCTGCCTTCATTATCTCCCAAGGGCTTAATTATGATTTTCTTACAGATAATTCACACATCTGTATATCAAACCTCAGTCTCTGCCCTGCCACATCACTAACTACCTATCAGGTATTTCATCCTGGATATCCCAGTTATCTCAAAATCAGCCTTTCCAAATAGAATTCATTGTTTTTCCTTTCCAAACCTATTCCACTTCTAAATTTCTCTTGCAATCAAAGATATCAATATTCTTCCAATTTTCCTATTTCATTACCCCAACATTATCATCATTCTCCCTCGCCTTGCCAAATTTTGACTTTTCTGTCTCTGCAACATCTCTCTCAAGCAAGCTCTTCTCTCTACTCAGATAGCCGCCATATTTGTTTAAGGCCCTCATCATCCTCAGGCTATGGCCCCCTAAATGGATCCTCTGCTTCAAATTCCTCTCAGTCTAATCCATTCTCCAGATAGCTACTAAAATGATCTTTCTTAAGTTCAAAACTCACTATGTTACTACTTACACAATAAAATTCTGTTTCCTCTAAGATCAAGATAAACTCCCCTGGCTTAAAAAACTCTTCACAACCGACTCCAATCTACCTTTCCAGCCTTATTATATATGAAACTTCCTTTCACGATTTCTTCATTTGGGGCCAAAATGAATTATTTGCTATTCCATGTCCCATTTTCATGCCTTTGCATGCCTGGGCTACACACTCTTTTTACCTCCAACTTTCAGAATGTTTAGTGGCCTTCAACACTCATCTCAAATGCTACTCCTACATGAAGGCTTTCCTGATCCCTCCCAGCTCCTCATGTCTCTCCCAGTATCTTGAGTTAATTTGGCATATACTTAGATATGTGCATATTATCTGTCTTATAGAACTTAAGCTCCTTAGTATAGGGAACATTCATTTTTATCTCAATATCCCCAGGACCTTCCTCAGCACATGGAATATAGTAAGTGTTTAATAAATAAATGTTGGCTGGTTGAGAGGTAGATTGATTGATTTGACATTGAAGGTGAGGACTTTGTTCAATTCATTCACAATTTGCCTATCTTCAGTGTTTTCTGAGTATTAGAAACAACAAATGTTTGTTGAGCTGAATTGAAATGACAACGTTTCTTGCTACAAAAATGTAATTCAACTAAACAGAAATAATTCAGGGCAGGCCCAGTTCTAACGTAGATGTTATTTTGAGTATGTCCAGTTTGCCTAACATGGAGCCCCTACCATGTGGGTGGGTGTATTATATGTCCTTTGATTGCCTGCCTACTTCTTCAAAGCTGGCGAGACTGGAGACTTTTTGGCTATGTCCAGTACAGATATTATGAACTGACCCAATGGGAGAGGAAGAATTTGCCTTCTCTTCCCCTCCCCATAAATTGAGATGGTACAAAAGTGGAGAGGGAGATTATACTTGTTTATTAGTGATTATACTTTCAGAAATAAATATTTCTGTGTAAAGGCAAATCTGACTGTTGGTGGCTAAAACGGAAGTTGGGTGTAGGAGACCTTCCCCTGCAGGTAAGGGAACACCATCCATAGGGCCTGGAACCATTCTCAGATAGCTTAAACATGTCTCAGTTTCTTTAAAGGTACTAGAGAATCAAGGAGGAAGAGCAGAAATGCAACATCTCTTTCTTCAGGAGGTAGAAGTCAGGGTGCTTTGTGTTACACAAGCATTTATTAAGAGGTCCAATCCATGTATAACACACTTTTCTAAGTAGACTCCACAGAGAGAAATAAAAGGATGAGAAAATAATCCCTGGGCTTGGGTTATTTGTATTCCACCGAATTCTTGGCATCCTGATTTGATGATGCCCTTATGGGAATTAGCCACCACCCTCTTGGGATCCAATCTCTCCTGGTCACTTTCTAGTGATTTTAGAGATGAAGATTTTAGAGAGAAAAATTTGTCACTCCTAAATCCAGGAAGGAGAAATAACAACATTTTCACAGTTTGTCTTATCACCCAACAGAGAAGAGAAGCTCTTTGTATAATAATACAAATTTCATAGCACATTCTGAAATGTAACTATTCCTAGAACAAAGCTTTGGAGGTAATGGCCCCTGTAAGTGGAACATTTGCACACTTCTCCTCCTAACTGAATTGGTTAGAATGCACAGTGTGGTGAGAGTGTGAATGTAGACCGACATTTTTTTTTTTTCAGGGCATTGGGAAAGCCCAAAGTTTAATCCAACCTTCAATCATCAAACTGTTCATAATAACCCTGTGTTTAGCAGCAGATCAGAAGAAAAAGCAGCTGTAAAGGGTCACCATCCCCACATCTATGGGGAAAGCTAAGGCAGAGTCATTTCACTTCTTCATTCTAAGTGCGCCGATGAGCCAAGACTCTAAGGCTAAGGTGAGAAAATTTTACTTGGACACATTCAGCACTAGAATTAGAGTAGATGAGGCAGACAGTCACCTAATGTGTATTATAAAGAAGGATACAATGAGAGTCATCTTAATAAATAAGTGGGCATCCCCAGACATCATTTTGTGTTATTATTCCCACTGATACAGACTTTGTTAGCATTCTGTCTCTGTACAGGGGGTAAAGTCCCCCCCTGCCCAGTAAGGGGGAGATTTTGTTCTAGTATTGGTGCCTGCTGCAAAGGTGGTTTTTCTTTCTTTCTTTTTCTTCTAATTTTATAATCATTGTCATGCAAAACACACTTTCATATTGGCCATTGTTAGAGCAAAATCATACATAATAGAAACCCAAAAATAAAACCAAAAATACACTGAGGTGAAACACGACTCCAACAGTTCTTTCTCTGGAAGTAGATAGCATCCCCATCATAAGTCTTTTAGGATTATCCCAGATCATTGCATTGATGAGAGTAGCCAGTTTTCACAGATAATCATCCAATATTGCTGCTATTGTGTACAATGTTCTCCCGGTTCTGCTCATTTCACTCTGCATTAGTTCCTGCAGATCTTTCCAGCTTTTCTGAAATCATCCTGCTTATCATTTCTTGTAGCACAATAGTATTCCATCACCGACATGTACCATGGTTTGTTCAGCCATTCCCCAAATGATGGATGTCCACTCAATTTCCAATTCTTTGCCACTAAAAAAAAGAGTTGCTATAATATTTTTGTACAAGTAGGTCCCTTTCCCCTTTTTTATTATCTCTCTGAAGACCCAGTAGTGGTATTACTGGATCAAAGAGTATGCACAGTTTTATAGCCCTTTGGGCATAATTCCAAGATGTCCTCCAGAATGATTGGATCAGTTCACAATTAAAGGTGATTTTTCTAAAGCATAGATCTGACCGTGTTATTCCTCCTCCCCATAGAAGTTCAGTGACTCCCTATTACCTCCAAGATCAAAGATAAACTCTTTTTTCTTCTGTCATCTAAAGGTCTTCAGAACAAGGTCCCTTCCTGATTTTCTAGTCATTTTACACTTTACTCTCCTCAGCACTTTCTACTATCCAGCTTCACAGGTCTACTTGCTCTTCTTCACATATCACCTTTCATTTCCTCTATCCATGACTTTGAACTGACTATGCCTCATTCCTAGAGCGCCCACCTTCCTCATTTCTGCCTCTTGGATTCCTAAGCACCTTTTGCTTTGAATATACCTAATTATTTAATTATTGTCTACCCTGGTAGAAGTGTTCTCCTTTAGGACAGGGACAGTCTTTGACTTTCTTTGTATCCCTAGTGATACAGCTAGATGGTGTAGTGGATAAAGTGCTGGACCTGACATCAAGAAGACTTAAGTTCAAATCTGGCCTCAGACACGCACTAGCTATATGACCCTGGGCAAGTCACTTAATCCTGTTGGCCTCAGTTTCTTCATCTGTAAAATGAATTGGAGAAGGAAATGGCAAACCACCCTAATATCTTTGCCAAGAGAATCTCAAAAGGAGTCACAAAGAATCAAACACTTCTGAAAAAACTGAACAAGTATCCCTAGTACCCTATACTTAGTTAACACTTAAATGCTTATAAACTAATGGAAATATCTCCTTGTATTTTTTTGCCTTGAGCCTAGGTTGCTCCACTAACATACCACTGACAATGGATGATTTGATTCATTCAGTTAAAAACCATCTGAACTAGGTCCTTGGAAAACTTGAGAGAGAAAACAGGAATCTGGAGGTCAAGTCAGCAAGCATTTTTAAGTGCCTACTACAAGTCAGGCCCTGTGCTAAGTGCTGGGGATAAAAAGGAAGGCAAAAAATTAATTCTAGGTCTCAAGGAGCTCACAGGCTAACAGAGGAGGTAATATGTAAACAACCATGTATAAACAAGACATATTTGGGATGAACTGGAGATATTCTCAGGAGGGCAGACCGAAGACCACCAGGCTGGTTTCCTTTGAGGGATGTCTATGTAGTTAAGGAACTGTATTGTCAGGGAGCCCTTTGGTCCAAGGGATGACAATAGAAGGAGACAGCAGTTGAATGAAAAGCCATTCCTGGTCCAAGCTGAGAGCTGCCCGAAGGGGAAAGAGTCCATGGATCACAACTTTTCATAAGTGCATGCTTGTAGCACCATAAAATTCTATCCTTGTGCCATGGGTACTTATTTAGTGATGATTAAGTTGTATGTGGTATGGTTAGGATCAAATATAGAAGCAAATTATATGACCCAAAGGGAAAGATTTTTCACACCTTTTTCAAGGCAGACAAGTTTCTTATCCCAACTCTAGACTCCTGATCCCCCATCTGCTTCCTTTTTTACTGGGAAAGACTTTCTCTAAGAATTCTGATCACATGAATTTATACTAATACTCATTAGGTTGCTAGGGCTCTAGACAGAATGAAGTGGGACTCTGACCATAGCTGCTCCTTCCTGCCTCTAAAATAAATGTCAGGGGTACCTAGGTAGCTCGGTGGATTGAGAGCCAGATATGGAAGGTTGTGGGTCCAAATCTGGCTTCAGACACTTTTTAGTTCTGTGACCTTGAGCAAGTCACTTAACCCATTTGCCTAGCCCTTACCCCTCTTTTGCTTTGGAACTAACACTTAGTATTAATTCTAAGAAAGAAGATGAGAGTTTAAAATAAATAAAATAAAAAATGTTCATCAAAAAGTCTTACCAGAGACTTAGCATAGAAGGTAGTGTCCTAAAAAGAGTTCTTAGTTCAAATCTCAGATCTGTCATTAACAAGCTGTGTGTCATTGAGCAAGTCACTTCACTGATTTTTTTTCATTAAAAAACATGTATTGACCAGGATAGATGTTAAAATTTTTAATCCCATGACTTTGGTTCAAATCCTAGTTCTGCTTCTTAGTCTCTGTGATTTGGGGCAAGTTATGTGATGCCTCTGAACTCTGTTTCCTCTTCTCAAATGAAGGTACAGGACTATATAATCACAAATTGTAACCTACCTGCAAAATCCAATAAAATGACATGTTACTTCATGAGCTTCTAGGAAATGAAGTTGATTAATAAGAAAAATTTATATTATTTAGAGAGCTCCCATGATGTAGCAAGGACATAACTTGGGTCAAGAAGATGTGGGTCCAAATCCTGGCTCTGGGTGATCATGGGTCAATCACTTAATCTCTCTCAGCCATGGGTTGCTCCTCTATAAAATGAGAATACCAATGCCTGCAGTACCTACCTCAAAGTGTTGTTGTTTTTAAAGTTCAAATAAGATAATTATATAAAAAACTGAATTTTTAAGGGCTTCAATGACATTAATTGCTGCTATTATTATAACTACTAGCAGTGTAGTGTTCTAGTGTTGTTTTTTTTCCAAGAATTTTGATATACATTATCTCATTTGATCCACAAAGAAGTCCTGTGAGGTATGTAGATCAGATGTTAGAGTATAACCATTCCTGGAAACTTTAGTCCCTGGTATGTTTAAAAAAGAAACAGAAAAGCAGGAAAAGGCAGTTAATCAGGAACTGAAAAAGCTAGGTACTTGCTAGGTTCTCTGGGGCAAGCACAGGCTGCTAGCCATGGGCTTCTCTGCATGGAGACATTGGATGCCTCTGCTATGAATGGTTTACGGAAAAACATGATGGAGCATCATACAGGATAAGGGGGTTGGATGGAGTGTGGCGTACACCAGTGCAGAAGTACTCAAGCTTATCAGAACTCAGAGAGGAACCTGAATTAGTCTGGTGACCAAATGAAAGGAGAGAATGAACTCTCTCCTCCTCTCCTCATCTCTCCTCATCTTGGAATCCCTGGTTTCCTTCAAAGCTCAACTCCAATGCCATCTCCTGGGTGAAGTCTCTGCTGATCACTGCAGATACCAATGCCTTATTGCACCCCGTAAATTACCTTGCATTGATTTTGTATGGATGGTGAACATATATATATATATATATGCGCCTATTATTTATCCTGATGGAATGTAAGCTCCCTCAAGGTAGAGGTTGTTTCATTTTATCTTTGTATCCTTAGAGCATAGCACAACGCCTATTATGTAGTAGTTTTAAAATGCTTATTGATCAATTAATCTGTATTTGTATATTTTGTATAATTTTGTATAATTGTACAAATTTGTATAATTGATATAATTGTATAAATTTGTATAATTGATATAATTGTATAAATTTGTATAATTGATATAATTGTAGAATTGATCAATTCATCAGTGTGAAAAAACTCACTATATTAGGAGTTAATTGGGAGTCTATGTACCACTCTGGAACTAGAATACTTTATGACCTTGGACAACTCAACTTGCTTCTTGGGAATTCATGTTCTGCATTCATAAAATAAGAAAATTATGCTAAATTATGTACAATCTGAGAACCAATAAGATTTCTTTCAGCCCCGACACAGTTTTAGAGTGTAGTGGATAGAACATAGGACTTGAAATTAGGAAAACCTGAGTTTGAAGTTTGCCTCACATCCTTACTCAGTAGCTGTGTGGTCCTAGACAAGTTGTTTAACCTCAATTTGACTCAATGTCCTCATCTGTGAAATGAGGTTAATAATAGCACTTAACTCACAAGATCATTGTGAGAATCAAATGAGTTAACATGTAAATCAAACCTTAAAGTGCTATAGAAATACTAGCTATTATAATTTTAGTAATGCTTTTCTGGGAACTTTCTGCATTTAGAGGTATCTAGGATTTCCACCTATCTATGGAGGTTATAGAGCAAGTAATACTTGTAACCTCTACTTGGAAAAATCCTGCCTTGGTCTTCTAACAAGAGCTACCCCAGCTACCCATAGTCTCTCCTGGGGGAAGAAGGAAGAAACAACAATCCGAAATGTAGAAATAACAGTTAAGCAGGAGTTCTCTGTCTCTGTCTGTCTGTCTGTCTGTCTGTCTGTCTCTTTCCTTGTCTATTTTTCTCTGTTTCTTACTATCTCTGTCCCTGTTTCTTGCTCACTCTGTTTCTTTGACTTGCTGCTTGCAATCTGTCTCTGTCTCTGTCTCTCTCTTCCCCTCTCTTCTCTGTCTCTGTCTCTGTCTCTGTCTCTGTCTCTGTTGTCTCTCTCTGTCTCTCTCTGCCTCTGCCTCTGTTTCTCTCTCTCTCTCTCTCTGCCTCTGCCTCTGTTTCTCTCTCTCTCTCTCTCTCTCTCTCTCTCTCTCTCTCTCTCTCTCTCTCTCTCTCTCTTTCTCTCTCTCCTCTCTCTCTCTCTCTCCTTTAGAATTTGGCACAAGTTCCTGGTTAAGTGTGAATTAAATGTGTCAGTGCAGGGTCCCTAAGGAACAAGCCAGACCAGCAGGGCCAGGGCCCTGGCAGGGTCTCTATCTATCGATGCACCTCTAGGGAATTTGTCATTTCACACAGGCCACCTCCCTCCAACAGCCTGGTGGGGCCTGCTAAACACGTGGATCCAAATTTCTAATTCAAGAGGCTTTGTGGGCCAAGGCACGGAAATACGCTTTGAAAATTTTGGCATCGTTGCAAATGTGTTCCCAGAGAGAAACTTTGCCATTTCCACCTGGCAATAGAATTGGGGTGGGAATTGGGGGGTGGAGAGGCAGAAATGAGTATGTGTGATGGGTGGAAGGATGAATTACTTTTTCTTTGGGGAACTTCTTAATTCCATTCTTCCACTTTCAAATGAGAATCAATTGCTCCTCAAAGTTCTTCCTACTAGGGCCAACCTTAGCTTAGATGTAAGCAACTACCCTTATGTTGTGACTTGAGGGGCCCCAAGTAGACTCCACCACAACCATGGACTCAGGGCTGCTGTTTGAAATTCATCTGTTTGTAATCTGCCACTTTTGAATAATTGCCTCCTCCCTATGTCTCCTTTAAAGTGCCTGGGCAAGGTATCACATTAAGGATCTAAAAATAGTCTGTTAGTTAATGAGCATTAGTGAAGCACCTATCTGTGCAAGGAATGATGGCACTGGTGATAAACAAAAAAAAGCCAAAGCAAGGGAAGTAGAAGCCCTCTCAAGTAGCTCCCAGTCTAATGGCAGAGATGATGTGGAAACAATAATGTACAAACTATGTGATAAATTAGACATAATCAACAGAGGAAAGGTATTCATATTAAGGGGAAATGGGAAAGTCTTCTTGAAAAAACTTGGGATTTTAGCTGGAGCTTGAAGGAAGCCACTTCCCTTAGTGATGGAAGACATGGGCTACATAAGAACACAGGGAGCTTTTGCCGGGGTTGAAGCTACTGAAAAACAGAGAAGGGCTGAAGAAATGGGTTGAGCACAGAAGACAAAGCTCACCTCCTTTTATATTTTTTTCCCTTAGAATTGTCCCTGCTTCTTACCTTTCCTGCCCACTTCTCTGTCCTCTTCATTCTCATCCCTTTCCTCTATTCTCTCTTCCCCTGTTTTATGGAACCTTCTGTCATCTCCAGGCCCTAGAACAAGAATACCTTGCACATAGTAACCATTCAATAAATGCTTAATGAATAGAGAAATCTATTAAGGAAACTCTAGCTTAGGATGGAGCAGTGAATCGATTGCTGGGCTTAGAGTCAGGAAAACCTGGAGCTCAAATCCTGACTCAGACACTTATTGGCAGTGAAACTTGCCATCCTAAGCCTCAGTTTCCTTATTTGTAAAATGAGGATAATTATATCTCCTTTTTTGCAAATTGTAGTAAGTGCAAATTAGATACTGTATGTAAAATTCTTTGCAAATTGTAAAATTCTATATGTGCTAGTTATTATTTTTAGTATTCCAGTGCCCTCTCAGGGAAGCCACATTGCAAATTTTCCTCTAGATTAAGGCATGCTCTTTCTCCTATCACATTTTTTCCATAGGGAGATCTTTGTACAAATGAAATCATATCTCTAGTCCAAAACCAAAACCAAATCAAACAATATTATTCCATATTTTTGCTTATTACATTTGGTTTCACTATTCTCACCTATTCCTTCCTCTCTTCTCTATTCCCAAATAAAGGTGAGGTCTCAGATTACCCTACCTCAGATCTAACCAATCCTCTTCATAGAGCATCACCTTCCTGGTGGTCTTTATAAAGCAAACAGTGTATTCCTATATCAGGGACCCCCCCATACCCTGCAAGGCATATAGACAAGAATAGTTTATCCAGAGCCAGTGGCAGAAGTTCCTAACCTAGGTGAGGGGAACATGACATTCACATAAGGCAGGAAGAGGTGGTCATCCCAAGGCTATATGAAGGAAGTGAATCTTGTGCCCTAAAGTACCGAGAATCATTCCCACTTCAAAGGTAGTTCAGACCAAGTGCAGTGTACTAGGTGATCTTAAGGAGTTGAGGCAACTGGACTAGTTAAAATCAGAACCATCAATACAATGGACTCTCCCCTTGGCTCTTCTGCTTGCAGTGACTAAGTCAATAATGAATAATCATCATGTTCAATAAGGATCTGCTGATAGGTAAAACTGCCTTGCAAGCAGACAGGTAAAGTCATTTTGGTAGCTCACAATTTCCACAACTGCCAGGGTATCTCAAGAGTAGACACACAAGCTGGCCAAGCTGGGAACACCCCCCCAAAACTGTGCCAACACAGTGTCAGCATCCCAAGACCTGACATTTATCTTCTCTCCTCTGCCAAGAGCACACATTCCAACTGCCTGGCCTATTGAGTTTACTTTCAGAGATGCTATTCCCTTCCTCCTTCTTCTCTCTTTCCTCAAGTTCTATTTTGACACTAATGTGAATTTCTCCAGCTGCCACTGCTGTGGCATTCATTCCACAACCTCTGTCCCAACAGGAACAGCTGACTGGCAAAAGCTTGCTCAACAGAACCATGAAGATTCCAGTTTCATTAAGTTCTGTGTCCCAAATGGTGCAGACCAAAAAAAATCACAGATCACTGGCATAAACAAGCAAAAATATGTAATAACATTATTTGGTTTTGGTTTTGGACTGTGATTTCATGATTTCATTCGTACAAACATCTCCCTATTTAAAAAAAACCCAACTCTGTAACTGTTTATCAGTACCTACTCTGCAATTTATAATCTTAGATTCACCTGGAGCACCAAAAAATGGCTCAGGAACACACAGCTAATATATATATCACAGCAGGACTTTGACCTAGGTCTTCCTCTTTCTGAGGCAAACTCTCTACCCATCACACCACTATTACTCTCATACTTGTTGGTAATAGGAAAAACTAAATATACTGAGAAAAACAAGGTCCTCACCTTTCTTCTACCCACCCCCTCACCCAAAGGAACCTTTTTGGTGAATTCCCCTGGCACACTGGACTTCTTTCTTTTTGTCCTTTTGCATCATCTTTCGTATCATAGTGGTCATTTAATTTAACCCCCTCATTTTATGACCTGCAACATAACTAATCTACTGAAGGTGAAGTGTCTTCCTGTAGCTTTACTGCAGTAAGTCTTGTAAGGTTATTCCCTGTCCATCAGAGCTGGCCACCCTTCCCAGTCCAGTCGAAGGACATGTGTTTTGCCTCACACCTTCAAGTGAGCAACATTGGATAAATATAGCAATTAATTCACCCTCCACCTGGTGTGTGAGCTCCACAGGCTACCACCATCTGCTACACCAGGAGTCATTTGGCCCTAGGCTCTTAATTAACCCCTTCACCTGACAGGTAGCACCTAAGGAAAGATGCCTTCCAGGAAATCTTGGAGTTTCTGCTGCCAGATCATCGCAGAAAACCCCATCCACTGACACCCACTGACTGGGATTGGCAATGAGTATGTTTGCAATGCTCAAAGGTCTGATGTGCCTTTCACAAGAATTCTCAACATAATAACTAACATTATGCTGTATATAAATATGTATAATACATTAAAGTTTGCATAAAACTTTATATACATTCGCTTATTGAATCAAGTAGGACGGTGAAGTCAATAAATTTGTTGTTCAGTCACATCTAACTCTTCATGACCCTATTTGGAGTTTTCTTGGCGAAGATACTGCAATAGGTTGCCATTTTCTTCTCCAGCTTATTTGACAGATGAGAAAACTGAGGGCAGGAGGATTAAGTGACTTGCCCAGGATCACACAGCTAGTAAGGGTCTGAGACCAATTTGAATTCAAGAAGATCAGTCTTCCTGACTCCACTGCCTAGCTGCCCAGTGGAGAGGTCACTGGGCTGTGAGTGAGGAGGTCTAAAGTTGTTATTGATGATTCTGAGCAAGCCCACTCTTTGGGATTCTATTTCATTATTCATAAAATATGGGGAGCAATTTAATCACAACTCAAGTGCCTTACAACTGTAAAGATCAGTATAAGGATTCATGGACCATGGAAGCCAATTGAAAAGCTTTCAGAATAAGCAATTACACTCCAGAAATTGGCAATTGCTATATATTGTGGCTCCATTTGTTTTGTTAATTGTATAGATTCACTTAAGAAAGTGATGGAGAAAATGTTAATAATATAGATTAAACTTAAAAACGTGCCATGGAACTTTTTTTTTCCAGAGAGCTAGTTGGTTAACATTTACTAGAATACTGATGACTGAAACTGGTGATAGAGATACCACTACCTCCAAAGGTAAGCTATTCCATTATTGTGTAGCTTTAGTTATGGGAAATTTTTCTTACCATCAAGCTTACATTTTCATCTTTGCCATTTCTACCTTTTACCTCTAGTTTTATTCCCTCGTACTAGCAAGGCAAGTCTAAGTTCTTTTGTCCATGATTGGAAATAGTTATATCCCCATAATGTTTCAGTCTTCTCTTCTCCAACTTCAACATTTCCAGTTCCTTCAACAAATTCTCATCTGAATCGTCTTTAATTGTCCCATTATCCTGTATTGCTTCTGGATATTTCCTAGCTTGCCAATTTCTCTCTTAAAACTCATCTTAAGACTCAGAATTGAACACAACATTCTGCTGTGGTCTTCCCACAGCAAAGGATAACAAAGTTCTTCCTTTCCTATTTTGTACCCAAATTAATGTTAATACGTTGTAGAATAGAGTCAACATTTTTGATTGTGTTACACTGTGCTATTAGTCCATTAAAACTCCATAAATCTTTCCCATCCTGCAGTTCCTGAAAAGATTTTTTAGTACAAATGTAGAAACATTTTATTTGCTCCTATTAAATTTTATCTTATTGGAGTGGGGCACATTATTCTAATCTGCTGAACTTTTTTATGATCCCAGCTTTGTTTCCTTTTTTTTTTAACCCTTACCTTCTGCCTTGGAATTGATAATAAATTCCAGCCATTCTAAAACTGAAGAGAGGTAAGGGCTAGGCAACTAGGGTTGTGACTTGCCCAGATTCACACAGCTAGCAAGTACCTGAAGCTAGATTTGAACCCAGGGCTGCCTGCCTCCATGCCTGGTTCTCTGTCCACTGAGCCTCCTAGCTGCACCATCAGTTTCATTTTCCAGGTTTTAGCTGTCCTTCTAGCTTCATGTTAGCACTAATAAAATTATTAATAGCTCTACTCAAATTAATATTTAATGTCAATGGTAAATTTTATCTCCATATTTATCCATATGTATATATTTGTATCATTCAAAGGATTTTGTAAGATCTAAACATATGAACAGGTGATTCCATATCTAATGATAGACTTTAAGGTGATATTTGTACTACTAAAGCATTTTTTATAGTTAACAACCAGTATAATGAGAGCTTGTATATACTATATCTTTTAATTATGTGGCTAAAAAGATATGATCTTCTTCAGAATGTCATTGATGAAATCATCTTCCTGTCCCCCTTCTCATTTGTCCTCCCAAGATGCCCTTGGTGCCTGTGGCTAAGGGAAAGTAGACAAGCACTTGGGCAAGTATTTAGACTTTTTCATGTTTTTGTATTAAAAGAGAAGATAGTTTGTTATCAAAAGTTTGATGGATCCTTCCCATTTTTCACCTGGTTAGTAATAGTAAAGGCTATGATTTTCTCCTAAATCTTTGGTTTCCCTTTCTCCTTCAGATACTTTGGGAATCAATCATTCAATGTCCTCAAAATTGGGTCTAAGCCACATAGTGAGTGACAAAGACAGCCTTGAGGATAATAGATCAATGCAATTGTGAAAACTAGAAGTGCTAGATGCCTTCATTCCTTACTTCCCAACCCTTCAGTCATTCATCCTATCTTTTATTTCTCCAACTATTTCCCTTATGCACCTTTTCTGCCAGATATTTTTCTTCCCATTACCATCATGGAGATAGAAAAGAGAATCTGGTTACTT
The DNA here is from genome assembly GCF_016433145.1 of Gracilinanus agilis. Lineage (NCBI taxonomy): Eukaryota > Metazoa > Chordata > Mammalia > Didelphimorphia > Didelphidae > Gracilinanus > Gracilinanus agilis. The sequence continues at coordinate 120,325,265 of NC_058133.1, forward strand.
TTTTTAAACATAAAAATCCAATTCAAAATTGTATCCAATACAAAGGAAACTAATTATATTGGGGAAAAAATTTAGTTAACAGATTCCATGTTAAGAATCACTTCTATAAAGTAAAAGATAATATATTTATGATTTAAAACTGTCCTGGAAATTGAGGGGATGATACTAGCTAACATTAATAAATCATTCCCTTTCCTATTAATTCCTCACTCCATTCCCTGAGCCTCTAGCCAAAAAGGCATGTCCTACATTGACTTCTTTTTCCATAGAATATTCTCAGATAATCTCTCTGGTTTAATTTAATAAAACTTTAAAAAGAGATTTTTGTTGTTGGTATTGTTCTTTTTTTATTTAACCCTCACCTCCTGTCTTAGTATAAATTCTAAGTCAGAAGAGCAGCAAGGACTAGGGAATCAGGATTAAGTGACTTGCCTAGGGTCATACAGCTAAGAGATGTCTGAGGGCAGATTTGATCTTGGGTCCTTTTAGCTCTGGACCTGGAGTTCTATACACTATGCTACCTAGCTACCACCAGGCATTGTTCTTGATGATGGATATACAAAGATCAAAATGGAACAGCAGTCCCTGCTTTTATATTCAGGGTGGCTATAAGACTTCTGTCCATGCCCATTGCCTCTCCTAAATATGATGGCATATCCCAGGCTCTGGATTTTTTAATACTCTCAGGACAAATACAAGACAGTCCATCTAGTTCACAAAGATTAATTATGACTGAGTAATTGTCAAATCTACAAAAATTCTTGTAGTCCAAAGAGATACCTCCCATGGATTAACACATGCTACATTATCTTACTGTGCAAGCTGGTATAGTGCAAATTCTAATGACTCCTTTCTCAGAATCTCCACAAAAAAAAGCAGAATGCTTCCCATAATGGCTATATTATCTATAAATGAATGTAGGTTCTACTGTGAGTTACCATAAGGACCTGGACTGTATCATATTCTGCTTCTGGTATAATCTAACTTAATAGATTGGTCAAGAAAAAAAAAGCAAAACAATTTTAGACACATAAAATTGTAGAATTCCATGACACCCCTCTTAATTTACAGATGAGGATAGTATGATCTGGAGAGATTATGAGTGATTTGTCCATGATTTCTTAGAAAATGGGTGCAAATTTGAGATTAGAAACCAAGCCTGCAGGCAGCCAGTCTAGTACACCTTCCATTTTCCTTTATAAGAATTATACTTCCAGGTAGAAAAAGGAAACGAAAACCTTGCACCATTGCTACTGGCATGGCTCAGCTACATTACTATGTTTATAAATGGGAGAAGGTACTGAAGATTGATCAGCCAATTTTATTTTTGCTGGTCCTTGTGTAAACTAGGGTGGATGGAATACTTTACTTGTCCTCAAGAGAATGCTTGACTCAGAACTCCCTCAATGAATGAATGAATGAAAACATATTTATTAAGCATTTATTATGTGTAAAGTTTGTGCTAAATGATGGCCATACAAATAGAAAAGATAGTCCCTGGTCTCAAGGAGCCCACATCCTAATAGGGGAGGCAATACATATGGAAGATTTCATCTGCACAGCAGATGGAAAGGTCCCATGGTCCTTAGGATTTAGTGGCAAGACCAATAGCACTGTATCTTTTAAATATTTCTTTTCCGCTGACAAGACCATATCCATTTCTTATGTCAAACCACTTGAGTGTGATTGTTTTTTCAGTTGATTTCTTTGCTTTCTCAGCATCTAGAGAGCAGTGTTCTATACATGTAGCAATATCAGGGACCTACGATTTTGGCCATGCCCAGTAAAGACTGTAACTCATCTATAACTGAATAGAATTGCCTGAGAGTCAGACCAAGTTAAAGACTTGATTTTGGCCATACAGTATGTTTCAGAGGCAGGATCTGAACCAACATATTCCTATTTATCCACTATAACATGCTACCAGTTTTGCACTCCATCCTTTCTACCATGTTCTCTTTCTCAGTGCACAGAATCTGATTAATAAATGCTTGTGGAAGTTGTTGGTCAGCTGTCTCACCTTTCTCCTCTCTGATATTAGGATCTCAAACAGATTGCCAAAGAGGAAAAAGTAATCACATTTTTTAATTATTGTAGTCTCTGGGATTTTTTTTTGCATGTTGTTATATTGATTCTATAGAGTGTAAATAAATTAGCCATAACAGGTAAATTGGTACCAAGTGGGCAGGCCAGTTACTAGCTGTATAATTGCTCTGTGGCTGAGATGAACACCTTAGCGTGCTATTAAGACAGCTCACGAATCTTGTGGTCCTGATGAAGCCTACAATTTAGGAACTATCTATTCCAGCTGTCTCCATTTCTGTGGACTTCTGCATCCCAGACAATTGTTGCACTAAGTGCTGCATTTAATTAAAGGGCGTTCCCCATGTCATGGCTATAGACTCAGGGAAGACAACAGAAACCTAGATGGTAAAATAAAATATGACACAACAAAAATTGTGCTGTTGATCAGAGAGCTTTAAATTGAACCGGAGGAAAGTCAGCAGTCCACCAGAGGCAAATGCAGCACCTACAGCTCTGAACTGGAGAATTTGACAAAATATAACTCCACCACCTCCTTCTTTCACACGAACTAGAAGCAAGTCATTCATGGACAGTAGAAAGTGGGGGGAAGCAGATATATATATATGTATATATATATATATTCATATATATATATGTGCGTTTCTTTCTCTTTTTTGGTGGAAAAGAGATGTGGGGTATAATTTTTATTTGTCTGCTTTACTTTTGAGTGATGTATCTCAACCTAGAGAGCTAGAATACTTTCCAAAAATTAGGACACGATTCTTACCACCGATGGTTTCTGACCATCAGGTTTGGACAAAATGAGCCTGAAAGTTGGTTGTTGATCAATAAGGAAAAGGGGAGTATAAGGAGAGATGAGTTCACTGGATCTGGATAAAACATAAAAATAGATGAACATAAAACTCTCAATCTAATTTTTCTTTTTTAACTCAGGGTTTGCCTGAGATGCTTCTTATAGGATAAGGAAACCTACACACACACACTCACACACACATGCACAAATCAAATAGGCAACAAATAATTTTACCATTACCAGGTAATATGTGTTAATTGCTCAGTTTATATACTCAGAATGACATACCATTAGAGACTGTGTATGCATTGTAACTAGAGCATTAATAAATTTAAAATGTGCCTATTAGGATGACAGCTTTGGAGGTGCAAAGGAATAACAGTTATCACTTGGCAGAAGCCGCTCTCACCCCATCTGCCGAGACTTTGCATACATTTTCAGCTTCCTGAGCAATGATTAGGCCTGTCAGAACCTCTTTAACCTTCTAACTGCTGGTCCCCACTGGCCGTAATTAGAGACTAATGAATTCAGAAGATGCAGGCCGTGAGGAAAACTGCCTTGACAGTTTGTGTACAAATTAAGCCCCAATTACTTCATGCATCTTTTGCATTGCTGATACAAGTCTCTGTTATTATTTTTGAATATGGTCATTTTAGCAGAAACAGAGAACTTGGCTAATGTATTTTGTCATTTTTATGGCTCATCATAAAAAAAAACATACTGGGAGGGTCATGAATATGTGAAATAAACTACGGCAGATTATAAAAAGAAATTCATTTTCCTCTAGGGAATACCATACAACCCCCTTTTTTTGGACTGATGTACTTATTATTATTGTTATTGCTATTCAGAGACTAATCGCCGTCAAAGGAATGGACCTACCGGAGCCCTCTGGATAGATCTTTGCTCAGTGGAAAGGGCCTTTGGAAAGAGGAAGCCTCCTCATGGCCAATCGATCCAAATACTGAAGCTATTTCAGTGATGGGGAGTTAGTAAACTTTTGCCTTACTGTCCCATCCGTATGGTTGTATCTAATTATAGAAAGCACTAGACACAAATGAGGACCTGAAGTATGACTGAGAGATCTCTTTTACCAACTCCCCTAACCTCAGAATGCTAGTTCCTTTAATTCAGGGATTCTTACATTTAGTGGAACTTAATTAACACTACCAGGGACTCCTCACTTCTTTCACTCCTAAGCTTCCTCCATCTTTTCAATGCATCATTCATATGATCAAAAGAGAGACAGACAGACAGACAAGAGAGAGAGAGAGAGAGAGAGAGAGAGAGAGAGAGAGAGAGAGAGAGAGAGAGAGAGATGGAGACAGAAGCAAGGAGACTAAAAGGGGGAACAGGTATATCAGTAGAGCCAGAAAGAATTTATCAAGGCATGCTGTTTTTCAGTTGTGTCTGACTCTTTATGATCCCATTTGGATTTTTTTTTAGCAAAGACACTGGAATGGTTTGCTATTTCCTTCTCCGGCTCATTTTACAGATGAGGAAACTGAGGTAAAAAGGGTTAAGTGACTTGTCCAGAGTCACACAACTGGTAGTGTCTAAGGTCAGATTTGAACTCAGGTTTTCCTGGCTCCAGAACCAGAACTTAGAAGCTATCAAGTCCAATCCATTCATTTTGTGGGTGAAGAAACTAAGGCTAAAGAGATTAAATGATTTGTTGACCAGGGTCACTCAGCGAGAAAGCATCTGAGGTAAGATCAAAATTGAGGACTTATTGACTCTGAGTCCTGTTCCATATCTACTATAGCGTATTGCCTCTTAAAATAATTCTTTCTTGACTACCAATAGCAAGAGCATCAAATCCTAACCACTACACCATCAAGGAGCTTTTATTTGCTTTCATTTTATCCAAGAGGCAACATAAATCAAGAGGAGGGGAAGGGACTAGCATAACTACTTTTAATGGCAGAACCCAGGACTAGAACCCAGGTCTACTGACTCCCAGGCAGCTACTCTTTATACTACTTTCTTTCTCATATATATTTTTCCAGACTACATACAGATACAATTTTAATAATAATTTTCTGACACTTTGAGATCCATGATACCTGCTCTGTGGTTTCTACCAAACTAAGGTCTACGATATGGTAGTTTAAAAAAAATTGATGCAACAAGCCCAAATTTCTAGAAGGAAAAAACTAGTTACAGGAAGTCCATCCACAGATATTATTTGCAATTCTCTTCAGATTACAGACTGTACTGACTTTCAGTTAACATTGTTTTTTAATCCTCTTCAAAAATTCCCTGGGTTTTTAACAACAAGAATAACTATACTTTCCTTTTACTCTCTTTGTGGAATGTGGATATAGTAAGTATGCTAAAATAACAAATAATTGTATGTTTGCAGTCACATGCGACACTGGCACTGTCCTTTTCAAATCTAACTCTCCTGGCTTAATGGAAAACTTTTTTTATTCACCACTTAAATTCTACTCAAGCTCAGTGACAGGTCAACAAAAATGTGAGACAATTCTATTTGTAATATCTTTTAAAGAACTCAAGGAGTTCCCAAATTCCTGCCACTAGTCATTCCTTTAAATTAAGAAATAGAGCAGCTAGGTTGGAGTGTACAGCTTGCTCAGGGAAGACTAGAACCTCTTGTGTGAGGGCTTTCCAAGTCCTTTTCAGAGCAGATTTCTTTCCTTTGATGTTCATCAGCCACCCAGTTCTCATCTGTGGCTCCAAGAAGCTGTGGCATGCACAGGGGCCACAACCTGGTAGAACCATCTTGGTAGGTAGGCTAAATTAGGTTGTCAGTCCTCAAACCCATCAGTGAGTAAGGGGAATATTTACCCCAGGCATATGTAGGCTCCCTCCCAACTCCAGTGGAAGGGGGTTGATGAGAATGATTTGTTCCAATGGCTATGAAGGAAGCAGAAGTGGGTGCTGTGGAGTGCTTAGAGCTTGGTTTGACGTCAAAGAAGCCAACATCATCGATTACTTCCTGAGCCATCTTGATTTTTGATTTGCAATTAGACTTCAATGACTCTGGAAGACCACGAGACTGATGACTTTGTGTAACTCTGACATACTTAAATACAATTTACACATAAGTACCAAGACATCACCAGTGATGCCATTTTAATCCACTTTCAGTGTAAAAGACAACAACCAATCCACCCACCAGATCAGATAGGTGGTGCAGTGGATAGAGTGTTAGGATCTAAAATCAGGAAGACTCATTTTCCTGAGTTCAAATCTGGCCTCAGACATTTGCTAGTTTTCTCATCTATGAAATAAGCAGGAGAAGGAAATGGCAAACCACTCCAAGAATTTGCCAAGAAAACTCCAAATAGGGTCATGAAGAGTTGGACATTACCGAACAACCAACTTCAGAGTAGGTAGTATGGTGGGTAGAATGTTGGACCTGGATTCAGGAAAATCTGTGTTCAAATACAGCTTGAAACACTATCTCTGTGACACTGGACAAGTCACTTAACACTTTTTGCCTCATTTTCCTCACCTGTATAATAAACTGGAGAAGGAAATGGCAAATCACTCTAGTATCTTTGCCAAAGAAATTCCAAATGGAGCCACGAAGAATTAGACATGACTGAAACAACTCAACATAGAATATTGAATGTTGCTGTTAAGATACAAGTATAAAGAAATAATACACATTAATCATCAGTAATTTATACCTTGTTGTGAATTAGTTTATAATAATAATAAAACCTAACATGTAGTACTTTAACATTTGCAAAGTACTTTTGCATATATTATTTTCATTGAGTCTCGCAACAGCCCTATGAGATAATTATTATTATTCCCATTTTGCAGAGGTTAAGTTACTTATCCAGGATCATATAACTAGTAAAAATTTGAAGCAGAATGTAAACTTAAGTCTTCCTGACTACAAGTCCATCACTATTCACTATGCCAACCAACTCCCTAAGTTTTGTGATTGTCTACTATCACCAAACAATATCTTGGGACTGATCCAATATAAAAATAAATGTCAGGACTCAGGTTAAATTGAATTGTTATTTTTGAGGTTTTCCATTCCAAGGAGAGAAGTTGGACAATGATAGTCCCCCCCCCCCCAAATTGAGAGGATCATGTTCTAGGGGACTAGAAGACATTATTGTTGTTGCTATTGTTGTCTTCCTTCATCTATCCCAAAGACATGCTCTTGCCTCAAAACTTATGGGACATTTGGGAACAGAGAAGAATATATATATATATATATATATATATATATATATTCCCAGTATACCTAAAGTTCCTCAAAATTGAGATAGATAGCTCTGACCAACCAGTGTCTAACTTGCCAGCCTTGATTAACAAACACTTATTAAGCAACTACCAAGTCTTGTAATTCCTGGTTATTGCCACATCTGTGCCCATCTTAATTAGTAATCAGTTTGCTTATACATTCTGGCATATTCCAGAAAATATGGTGAAGGATGAGCAGAAAGGATAGAGGGAAAAATCTACAAAATGAAAAAACAACACTGGACTTGAAGTCAGGAAGACCTGAGTTCAAATCCTATTGCAGATACCCACTAGCTTTATGACCCATTTCACTGTCAGTCTCATCATCTCTAAAATAGGTATGTTAATAATATCTTAGGCTCCAGGTAAGGTTCATTGGAGATGTTACTTTAATACACTAAAATCTTTAAAACATAATATAAATATCAGTTATTATGTTTGACTAGGGGAGAATGAATCTAGGGAGCTTGCTATGGTGAAGAGAAGGAATCTTTCAGGGGCCAGAAAGAAAGCACATAGAGAGTGGAAGGAGGCTGGACAGCAGAGGGAGATTCTGCCTACCGTACAATTTCATGAGGGTTGCCTTTTGTCAAATACAAATACCACCCATTTCCATAGAAGCAAAACACAGAGGGTTACAAAGACATTGATCTTCTGAGTTCTCTCTACACAATGCTTCCTCTGAGCTGAAGAGAAGCTAGTAAATTATCAGGAGAAAGTATACATTGAAAACTCATCATGGACTTATCAGGGGGGCACAGATACCTTAGCACAAAGGAAACACTTGACAGTCTAGCCTAAGATAGAGGTTTCCAGATTTGAGGTCTAGGGCTATTTCCATCATCCTTTATCTACATTACTGCAATTATTCTCATGACACCTTTTGAGTTAACACCACACAAAAGGAGACACAGTTCAATATGGAAAACTATTCCAAGAGAGCCAGCCCTCCCACCCCCAACAACAATAAAAAGCAATGCCTTCGAAATGCTGGCTGACTTAGTCCCTTCCTTCTTAAACTCACTAACCTTGATTACTGTCTTCCCTGTGACACAAAATGGCAAAAAAAGAGGGACAAGAGGGGCGAATGAGTGGGCACCGTTGTCTTGTGATGGAGGAGCTTTTGAAGATTTCATTTCATTCTGCTATTTCACTGGGCAACTTGACTGACCAGTAAAGAGGAAAGACAGAAAGAGTTTAAAGGGAAAAGGTCTCAGGTCCTGGTTTTTTAACTGTCTGGAGTTTAAGGCTAATTGGGTGATTTCTTTCTTTGTAATAATGCTAGACAGAAAGAAAACACTAACTGATAAACACTTGTGGTTTGATTTTCTAGCTGATCTCTGCTCCTCATATAACTAGTGGTGTGCTCTATACTATGTGGATTCTTAGGCAAGGTTTGATAACAGACATGATCTTGAAAGAACTTGGAGAGGTAACTTGATGGATCCTGGTGAGGAAACATCTCCTTGCACCCAGGATCGTAGGACCCTGGACAGAGCTTTCAGGCATCTACTGTGGTTACTTTTTCTCCTTGGTAAAGTGCAACAATTGTGAGTTCTTTTTCTGAATGCTAAGTAAATCCCTCTTTGCCCTCTAAAGGAGCTCTCCAGTGGCCCTCTATTCCTTTCCTACTCCAACAAATACAGGTTTTCCCCTCCCCCATTCCACATGGTCTCTTTCTTACTGAAGAGATTTTCTGGCCTATTAAAAATAAACAAACAAAACAAAACAAAACAAAATCCTGTACAATTAACCAGAGCAGAGGCTCGCCAGCTTACAATTCCATGATGCTGGGAGAAAAGGGACCTTCAACCTTTCTTCAGACTTTCTCCTGCTAAGTATGGAAATATTATCTAATTTCAAGTCCAAAGGAGATTCATGTAGGGTTCTTGTAATGGCAAGGTCAATTTGGGAAACCCTAAGGATTTGGCCCTGGACTAGATGAAGGGACCACATTGTCAAAAGCAGACAGAGCAGCAAAGAATAGAAGATCAGAAAAATCTGCTCTTGCCCATTCTTTCACACACCTCCCAGGCAAGGTACTCTGCCCTTCTTGCTGTTTCTTGCACAGATTATTTTGTCTCTCGTCTCTGTGCTCTAGAGTGGCCCTCATTCCTGAAATGAACTCTGTCTTCTCCTCCACCTCTTCGAATATATCTAGCTTCCTTCAAGTTTCATCTCATGTTGTCACCTCGGGTTGGCCCCCTGTACTTATCTCAATCACTAGTGGTCTCCTAAAAATTAGTTTATGTTTACTTTATATATATTTTATATTTAATTATAATGCAGTGCTATGAAAAACGTACTGACTCTGCTGTCTAAGGACATGAGTTGAAATTCTACTGCTGATGTTGACTGTGTAACCTTCGGCAAGTCACCTACCCACTCTGGCACTCAGTTCCTTCATCTGTAAAATCAGGGGGTTGAATTATATGGCTTCTAATGTCTCTTCTAGCTCTATTTTCCTAAGCTCCTTCATGGTATAGAGACTTTTCTTTTTGTATTCTCAGAGCCTAATACAATGCCTAACACATATAGTAAAAGTTCAATAAATTCTTGTTGAAAGAAATTGAATGAACTAGTTGCACCTGTAGTTCCTATGGTTGGGAAAACTGAGGCTGATGAATCTCTTGGGTTAGAGAATTCTGAACTTGAGGAGGGCTAAAACCCTTAATCTCCATTAAATCCACACAACTCTCTCTTTCTATCTCTGACATGTCTCTGTATCTCCCTGCCTCTGTCTGTCTGTCTGTCTGTCTCTCACACACACACCCCTTTATTTAATCTCATCCATCTACCATTTAGTTTTAGAGATCACTGGCACTTCTCTGGGTTTAGAAGTATGCTCTTTGGGATTTCACCTGAATTTTGCATTAAATGGGCCATGCCTCTGGTACTGGGAAAAACTCTAAATCCATTCAAAGGAGATTTAGAGAAATGCACATGCCAAAGATACATATTTGTGCAGAGGACAATAGGGATATTTTGAGTGTACACTGAATCTTTTAAAGTTGATGTCATGGTCACTACACTCAGTGTGATACAGTGTAGAGCTCTAATGAAAGTCCTGAGGCTTGTGTTTCAATACTGGCTTGGACACTTCCTTTGTATGACCATGTGTAGGTCTGTCCAAGTCTCAGTTGCTTCCTTAGAAAAGTGGGAGTAACACTACCACCCTCAAGAAGAGAAATGGAAGGTACTTTGTAAATTTTTAAATACTATCAAGTATGATCTGTTGTTATGATAAAGTAGTGGTCCATAGCATAATAGACTTCAAGAAATGTTTCTTGAATGAAGAAGGGAGCAGGCAGCTTTCACACTTTATGAATTGTTCCCTAGTACCAGTATCATACAAAGAGCTGAATGGGCCATTGGATTTCTTATGAGTTTGAACAACCACATGCCTCCAGCCTTGCTCCATCAGCACAGCTCAGAGGAGTCAAAATACACAGCCCACAGGGCACGTGAGGTCCGTAGCATTGCTGAGTGAGGTCAAAACAGATTAAAATGTAATTCTTATCTGATTTCGGTGGTTAGTTAATAAACATTTAAGTATATGGTTTTCCAAGGCAATCAATGAGTCAATAAACATTTATTAAATTTATTAAATTCCTACTATTTGCCAGGTATTGTACTAAATGCTGGGGAATGAAGAAAGAGGTTAAAGGCAGTGCCTGCCTCAAGGAGTTTACAATCTAATGGGAGAAACAACATGCAAATGTATACAAATCAAGCTATATACAGCACAAACAACAAATATTAATAAGGGTAAGGCACAGGAATTAAGAGGTGTTGGGGAAAGCTTTCTCTAGAAGGTGGGATTTTAATTGGGCCTTGAAGCTGGAGAGGTTGATAATCAGAGCAGAGGAGAAAGAGCATTCCAGGCACTGAGGACACAGCCAGAGAGAATGGCTAAGAGCTGAGTGATGGAGTGGGTCTACTTTGAGGACCAGACAGGGGGCCAGAATCACTGGATCAGAGTATCTGTGGGAGAATAAGGTGTAGGAAGACTGTGAAGATAGAAGACACAAGGTTATAAAGGGCTCTGAATGCCAAAGTCAATTATGTAGTCCATAAGCATCCTTACGTATGGGTTATTGGTTCCCATTTTTATTTGATTTTTAACACTAATGGAATAGGCTTTGGGAGCTTATGAGATTTACTTTTGATAGACTGAACCTGTAACTGTTCATTGGTCTCATGACTTAGTCCACTCCAATCTCCATCCCTTAATCCTATTTCCAAGTGTGGCTTCTTCCTTTGTGTATACAACTCAGGCATGTCCCCATTCTATCTCAGTGAGTTAGTGTCCCATAGTCCTGTTGTAATGGGCCAGATCTTAATGCTTGCACAAGACTGTCCATCCTGCAGCCTTTGTTCTCTACTAGGGCCGCTCTTTGGAACTGCAAACAAAGGTATTTTTTCCCACTTCCCTCTCCTTCCCGCACAGCTCTTCCTTTCACATCTCCTGCTGCCACTACCACACACAGTCTAGAGCCTTCCTTTTTTGATCGCTTCCAGTTTATCTTGCTTGTTTATGGCTTGCACTTAATAGGGAGCTTAATAAATGCTTACTGACTGATTGGTATGTTCATAGTGATTGCAATGTAGATCCATTCATCCACACCTATTCATACATCCCTCAAAAGTCTCAGGGTGGGATTGTGCCCATTCTAGGCATGGCTACCAGTGTTACACTGACTTATAAGATAATTTGCTACTGGCCTTGAATTGCTGCCCAGAAATTCTGTGATGACTGATGAGGAAATCTCTTAGGATCCCTAAGTTCTATGGTACAGTGGAAATAGTGCTGGAATTATCAGAAAATGTGAGTTCAAAGCTCAGCTCTGACAAAAGCTGTATGATCTTTAGGTCACTCTAGAAATCTTGAACTGGTCTTCATTTCAAATTAAAGAACCACCTAATGCATTCTGGGATTAGACATGGACTCCAGCTCAGGTGTCCTTTAGTTTCCTACTCAAACTAAGGATACATCTTAGCTAGACAGAAAACAGCAGGATAGTTCACAGCTAAATTGTCAATTATCCAAAGACAGCAACAGAGAGATCTGTCAGAATGGCTGTTTGACATCCTTTGGACAAAAGAACTCATAGCTGGTTTGATTCCCCGCCCCCACTTATAACATCCATAGGTTGGAAAGAAGAAAATCTCCTTGGACAATCTCCTTGGATACTGGGGCCAACTGGACCTTCTCACCTCTCACTGTCCAGTAAGCCCCAGCTTAATAGACAGCACAACCGGAGTGGCTTGGAGCCCAGTTCTGTCTCCAGCTACCCTAGTGAGTTTGCCTGTGGACACATTGCCTGTAAGAGCCTCAATACTAATTGAGGATGCAGGTTGAAAAGCAACCAACCCTGTAACCTCATCCCCAGAGGACCGTGCTCTACTCTGTACTCTTTGGAGGTTGCCTTAGTCACCAATCCCATCCTACCAGCCAAGCTGCTCCCCTCTGGCAGGAGACTATATCCTCTCTGCTTCCATATGAGCCACAGCTAACTTTTTCTTCACATTGGAGCAAAGTATTCTTCCCAGGCCAGGATTGAGGATAGAGAGAACAGCTGAATCCCCATTGAATGGGATTGGAATGGGGGTTGGGGAGGGAGGTTGCAGTGTTGGATGATGATGATGATGATTAAATAAAGCTCTCAACTTTCCCTTGCTGAGAGCCCTGCTTCCCATCTCTGCTTGCAAGCTTTATGGTTCCATCTGGTAGGACCATTCAATATTTCTATTCCATCAGACCAGCTAAAAAAATGAGGGAGGATTAAAGGGCAGATTCCACATCATGGCGTGGAAGACAGTAACCCTCTAATGCAAGATATTTGTATTTAACTGCATCAAACTAAAGCACCTTCTAAAAAAAATCACACACACACAACTCTGTTCTCTCTGTATAAAAATTTAAAATCACATTGATTACCCATCTGGCGTATCTCCTAATTATGCATCTCTTAGTGGACTAATACTCCCTCCAGAAGCAAAACAGTAAATATACAAAGAGAAACATGATTATTAATTTCTTTTTGTTCTGTCTTTCAGAGCAAGTCTTCACTCATTCATGATCTCCCTTGAAATTTTTCTTATTTGTAGTCAAATAATGCACCAAAGGAAAGATCTGGGAAAGTATCTAAGAATATACTTAAGAAACAGAATTGGGACGAGGGAGGGACAGAACCCATTTTTCAGAAGAAAGACATTATGAATAGGTAATGCATTTCATATACAATTTAGCTGTGAATGTCTCTAGAAATATGTATTATTTAATTAACATAACTTTTATTGTTTGATTCTTGAAAGATCTCTCTTGCTTTAGTAAAATCCAGATCCTCCAGGGGAACTAAAAAGAAGGATTTTAAGCTAGAAGGGATCTTAAATTTAGTTCTGGCCCACACCTTTGATTTATCAGATGAGGAAGCAAAGGTCCAGAGACATTAAATGACTTGGTCAATTCCAAACTGATAGTATCAGCTCTAAGATTTGGACCCAAGTCCTTTGACTCCATTTCCAGTGCTCATAATGTGAGAGTTGAGAAAGAGGCTTTATATTTATCACCTAATGAAATCCCCTCATTTCAAAATATGAGGGAACTTAAACATAAAAAGAATAAATGCCCCAAGTTTCATATTTAGTTGTCAGAACCAGAGCTAAAATTTATCACTTCTTGTGATTATGTGATCATAGACTCATAGTTTTAGAACCTGAGAGATGAGGAGATTGATGCCAAGAAAAGGCAAGTGCCTTGCCTTAAGTCACACCATAAGGTAGTACAGAGGTTAGAAACTTGGGTAATTTTGACTTGGCCCAAAATTATTTATTAAGGTCCCCTGATACCCTTTTTTTTAACTGATAGAAAATCCTCACTACATTAATTTAGTAATTCCATGGACAAATCACACCCTCTTAGTAAGGGATGTGGTTATATAGGGGACAAATTGGATCAACTCAGTGGTACATCATGGTAGAGTGCTGAACTCAGAGGCTGGAAGATCTGACTGAAATTTTGCCTTACACGACGACTCACTGAGTGATGACTCACTGAGTGACTTTGGTCTCTAGGGATCTGATGTCCTTCATCTGTAAAAAGAGGAGTTTTGACTCTGTAGCTTCCAATGTTCTTTCCAATTCTACGTTTAAAACTGAGAAGATTTCCAGTCAACATACCTTCTTCTATTTTTTTCCTATATTTTAAACATCTTGGGGTTGGTGGAATCTATCTTTTATGTCTTAATCCTATATCGCCATCTTCCTCACTCTCTTTCCTTCCCTCCCTCCTTTCTCTCTCTGTCTCTCTGTTTCTATCTCTCTGTCTCTCTCTGTCTTTGTTTCTGTCTGTCTGTCTGTCTCCCTCCCTCTCTCCCTCTTAATTAAATATCTCAAACTCAACATATCCAAAATGGAAATCAACTTCTCCCATGACTTCTTCTACTCTAAGCTTCTCTATTACAGTTGAGGATGTTACCATCCTTTCTTTCTTTCTTTCTTTCTTTCTTTCTTTCTTTCTTTCTTTCTTTCTTTCTTTCTTTCTTTCTTTCTTTCTTTCTTTCTTTCTTTCTCTTTTTAAAAACTCTTACCTTCCATCTTAGAATCAGCACTGTGCATTGGTTCCAAGGTAAAAGGGTGGCAAGGGCTAGGCAATGTGAGTTGCCCAAGATCACATAGCTAGGAAGTGACTAAGGTTAGATTTGAACCTAGGACTTCCCATCTCTAGGTCTAGCTCTCGATCCACTGAGCCACCCAGCTGCCTCTGCCACCATACTTTGAATTACCCATTTTCTTATCTGTGTCAATACTTCCCTCTCCCTCAATAGCCATATCCCCCAATCTTGTCAATTCTTCCTCCACAATATATGTTGTTTCTATTATCTCCTCTTCACTCACAGAGCCACCTGGTTCAGGTTCTCATTACCTGCCTGGACTATTACATTAAATTCACATTTTTACCCTGCCCTATGGACTCTTCCCCTCTCCAATTCATTCTTTACACATTTACCAAAGTAATCTTCTTGAAGGGTTTCCTACCACATTTAGGACAAAATACAAATTCCTCATTTTAGCACACAAAACCCTTCATAATATGACTTTACCCACCCTTTGAGCACTTTGAACATTGCTTCTTATGTGCTATGGTCCAACATAGGTGGCCTACTTGCTATTGCTCAAGTTTGAAATTCCATCTTTCTCTCTTCCATACATTTGTCCAAGATATTCCTCATTCTTAGAATGTACTTCCTCCTCACGTCTATCTCTAAAAAACACTCAGCTTCCTTTGAGGCTCAGCTCCTACATTATTTACTAAATATTTTTTGCCTCCTCAAATAATCATTCAGTAATGTGGCATCTTGAACAATGAGTTGGCTTTATAACCAAGAAGACCTGGGTTCAAAGACCATCCCTGACACTAGTGAATCTAGGCTGTACAGAAGGTGGCAGCCTGCATTGGTAGAGACAGTTTCCTCTTTAGGAGTTCTCTGTACTAATGAAACTACAGGTCTGGGCCAATCTATATCCTCTAGTTAGCTATTTATGTCTTATGCCTCCACCCCTCTGCCCATATAGAAGGTAAGCTCCTTGAGGGCAGGAACTGTTTTTAATTTTATTTTTGTATCACTAGTACCTAGCACAATGCCTTTTATATAATAAGTCTTTAATAAATGCTTCTTGGATTGGACTGGATTGACCTATAAAAATCTCACCTAACATAGAATTTAGCTCCAACCCCTGCCTTCAGAAAGTGTTCCCTAATTCAGCAGGTCTAGAATGATCTGTTCCTGATCCTCGATTCATCTGCAGCATGGACTTTAACACTGGGTGTATAGCTACCTGGTTTGGGGAATACATTTTATTTTCCCATCTATAGTCCCATCTACATAACCAATACTTTCCAAGATCCCTGTCTGTTTTGTTTTTTTTAATCTAAATTTCTATCCAAACATAAGCTTTCTCTAAAACAGACATACTTATAATGGAGAAAAAGTTAAAGAGTTCGTAGTTACTGAGGATGTTGGCTTCAGATAAACTATTTTTAACTTCAGTTGGACACAAAATCAGCTTGCTTGGAAACTTGGAGATGTCACTTCCAGAGACATACCAGAGAGCTGGAGAGCATTTTCCTGATTTGATTTCAAGGTCATCCTTCCTCAGCTCCCCTTTCTCCATGACCAACCCATGGCCAAACTCAAGAAACAGATGTCTACACAAAGAAGTGTCCCTGTTTATGTAATTTATGTCCATCCTTTGCAACAGAGGCCATATCTTCAAGACACTGAAACATTCAATTGAACAATGGAAAACAAAGTCAGGATCCATATTTAGTATCATGAAGACGTCAAACAAACAAACTCAGCTATTTGACTAAATCGAGAAATTTCTCACTGTACCAACCTTTGCCTTTTATTGAAAATATCTCTAATAATCAGAGTTTTTCAGCAAAGGAATTAAAATAATTAAAATATCACATGAAGTAGTAAGTCCTCTAAGACTGGAAGTAATATAATTGGGGCAAGATTTGCCTTGGGACATAAGCTTGGACTCTTTCACCTTTAAAATCCCTCTCAGCTCTTAAGTCAGCTACATCAATTTGTATATTGCCACAGGTTTTTGGTCTTTCCTCTACCTGGACACTGGCATGGTTCTTTCCCTGCCCCTCCAAACACAGTCGACTATTAAGTGATCCTCTGAAGCTAATATATAATAACTTGCCACAATACTCAGTATTGATTATCAACTATTTAAAACACAAACACATACATTCACTTTTTTGTTGAGCTGAAATATCAGCTTTGCCTCTCATGTGGACTAGGGGTGGTTGCATCAATACAGATTGTGATTCGGTTTCCATGACCTCTAAATATTGTTTTTTCCCTTATCTTAGCCTTTCTCCACTAACTTAGCCTTAGCAAGCTGTGTATGGAAAAGGAAGAATGGATTAAAAATGACTTTATGCAATTTATGGTATCTAAAAAGGAAATAAAAATCCAGATATTGCCCAGACATCTGTTCCCAACAAGATCATCAAGGGACCTGCCATTGGATTTTTTTTTGTCTTAAAGATGATCACCATGTATGTTCACAAATACAAATGTAAAACAACCTGACAGCTAAGTAAACCGTGAAACATTAAGCCTCCTAAAGAGGAAAATATATGACAGCTTTGCTACTCTCATTTGACTAAACTTCCTATTACATAGCCTCTGAACTCTAATCAGTTCTTTTTCTTTACGCTCTCCTTCATCCTTGCCTCCTCCACTTTCTTCTCTTTTCCTTCCAATCCAATCCAATTCAATAAACATTATTTACTAAGCACCTATGTGCCAGGCACCATGCTAAGTGCTAGAGATAAAAATGTATTTAAACAAACAATCCTTGCCCTTAAGGAACTTACAATCTAATGGGAGGAGATAATACCAAAGAGGAGGCAGGAAATCTAGGGATGGACAAGGCAATAAGGTATCCAGTATTTTGTTCCATGCAACTGAAACCAGGCAGAACAGCAGATGGTCATGTAGGTGGCACAATAGATAGAGTGCCTGGTCTGGAATCAAGAAAATTCATCTTCCTGAGTTCAAATCTACTAGCCATGTAACCCTAGGCAAGTCACTTAACCCTGCTGACCTCAGTTTCCTCGACTATAAAATGAACTGGAGAAGGAAGTATCAACTTTCTCAGTGTCTTTGCCAAGAAAATCCCAGATGGGATCACCAAGAATTGGACACAGCTGAACAACATGGCAACAGATACAGAATGGAATGAGTGATCTTCTTCCACCTCCTATTTCTCTTCTTCTTTCTCTTCCTTCTACTTCTTTTTTCTTCCTCTTCTTGTTCTTTGTCCTCCTCCTTTTCTTCCTGTTCTTCCTGTTTTTCTTTTCTCTCCTTCTTGTTCTCCTTCCAATTTCTCCTCATCTTTTTATTTCGTTCTTTTTCCTTTTTCTGTATGTAGACTACTGGATGGGGAGCTACCTTCAAAGAGGAAAAACCCTACATTGTTCTCAAGATCTGACATATCCTATCTGTGTGACCCTGGGGTCTCTTAACCTCTTTAAGTGTCCTGACTTTTCTTTAAGTGTAACTATGTATTATATTATATGTACAGCCTATATTATATAGTATATGATATATGACATATATATAAAATATGATATATGGCATAATATATAAATACAATATATGACATTACATATAAATATGATATGTGATATATATAAGTCTGCCTTCTTGGGGAGGGGAAAGGCATGGAAAGAAGGGAAATTTTTAAAAAAGTTTATTACTTTCTTGTTGGAAAAGAGGGTTTTGAAAAGAAGTAGGGCTAATGATAATCATATCAAAAAAGAAAGAAAGAAAAGGACATGGATGAATCATTTAAAAATGCAAAGAGAAGAAAAGAAAATGCAGAATGGGACCCAGACAAACAAAGTAGTGTTGGAACCACCATGTTGAATTTGCAAGCTATATGTAGTGGAGATTAATGATTTCACATATAGTCCTTTTTTCTGCTCTTTGAATATGGAAATGTTCATGTTTGTTAATGCTTATCAAGTTAATAATAATAAAAAAGAATTTAAAAAATACTATGTTTCTCGTGATCTATAGATTGTTTACCATCTCAGGGAGGGAAGAATGGAGGGAAAGAGGGAACAAGAGAATTCAGTACTCAAAATTAAGAAAAAATTATTTTTACATATAATTAGGGAAAAATAAAAATATTATTTTTAAAAAGACTGTCTTAGACATGAGGTGACATGCTTTGATTGTAGAAGTTATCTGCCAATTCCACATGCCAATAAAATCAAAAGTTCAGACCCAATGCCTATTCTATTATGTCAGACACCATGATTTTTTTTTTTTACTTTTATTAATTGAACAATTGATCCACTTGATGGGGCGGGGGGAAAGAATACCAGTTATTTGGAATCATAGTGTCAAAATAGCCATCTATGTGTGATTGGTTATTCTGATTATATGTTTAACATCTATATATGTGGTTTATAAAACACTTGTTTTCACATTATTTTATCATATTTCATCAGCAACCCTGAGAAGTAGAAAGGACAGCAATTATTCCTGTTTCACAAATGAGGAAACTTTGGCTCAGATGAAATGACTTGTCTGATGCCAAAGTTTGGACTAGGTCTTCTGATTTGTGGTCCAATTCTCCTTCCACTTAACAACCACATTGTCTCCTGCAGGCACAGCCAGAACAAAGGGATTGCTCCAAAACTTCGGTTCCATTCCAGAGAGCACATCTATAAGGTACCATGTTTTGTACTACATGTTGGATAAGATATTTCCATTTTTCCAGCTCCACTAAAAAGGGGAACAGGAATCAATGAACAGCATTTAAATGGGTGCCATTTTAGTTTAGTTTTATACAATCAGTCAACAAATACTTAACCTTTACCATGGGCCAAGCACTTTGCTCTTTTTCCTCATCTTTGCTTCCTGTCTTCCCTGGCTTCTTTCAAGTTTCAGTTAAAGTCCTTTTCATATTCTCTACAATTTATTTTGTACATACCTTGTTCATATATAGTTGTTCTCATTTTGTCTCTCTCATTAGATTGTGAGATCCTTAAAAGCAGAAACTATTTTTTGCCTTTTTTTGTAATTTTTTCTATTAAATTTTTTATTTTAATAACAAATTTCCACATTTCCCCAAATCATATGATCCATATTGTCTCCCTTCCCTCTTCCCAAAGCTGAAAAGCAATTCAATCTGGGTTATACATGTATTATCATGAAAAATATTTCTGTTATTAATTTTTGTAAGTGAGCAATATTATGTAACCAAAATCCTCAAACATATACACAAATAAATAAGAGTAAATCATATGTTTTCATTTGCATTTCTACTCCAACAGTTCTTTCTCTGGAGGTGGATAACATTCTTTTTCATAAGTCCCTCAAAATTGTTCTGGATCATTACATTGCTGTTAGTAGCAAAATCTATCATATTTGATCATTCCACAATATTTCAGTTACTGTGTGTAGTGTTCTCCTGGTTCTACTTATTTCACTCTGCATCAATTCACATAGGTCTTTCCAGCTCTTTCTAAAATCATCCTGTTCATCATTCCTGATATCACGATAGTATTCCATCACCATCATATACCATAATTTGTTCAGCCATTCCCCAACTGAGGGACATCCCTTTAGTTCCCAATTCTTTGCCACCACAAAAAGAGCAGCTATAAATATTTTTGTACAAACCAGTCCTTTCCAGTAGTGGTATTACTGTATCAAAAAGGATGCATTTTTAGTCCTTTGGGCATAATTCCAAATTGCCCTCCAGAATGGTTGGATTAATTCACAACTCCACCAACAATGCATTAGTGTCCCAATTTTGCCACATCCCTGCCAACATTTATCATTTTCTTTTATTGTCATATTTGTCAATCTGATTGGTGTGCGGTGGTACCTCAGATGTCTTTCTTCTAATTGCAAGCATTTATCACAGTACCCAGCACAAAGGAAGAACTTAATAAATACTTCTTTTTTAAAAACCTTACTTTCCATTTTAGAGTCAATACTGTGTATTGGTTCCAAGGCAGAAGAGTGGTAAGGGTTAGGCATTCGGGATTAAGTGTCTTGCCTAGGGTCACACCTCTAGGAAATGTCTTAGGTCAGTTTTGAACCCAGGACCTCCCCTCTCTAAGCTTGGCTTTTTATCTACTGAACCATGTAGCTACTCCCTTAATAAACGTTTCTTGGCTTGACTTGCTCAGTCCTGAGAAAACAAATAAAGGGAAAAATAGTCCTTTATCTTCAGAAGTTTACGACCTAATGAGGAGACATGTACATAGTTAGGTTCATGGTAAATATATAAAGAGTAGGTGCAAATCTTTTTGAAAGAAGACATTAGGAGCTAGGTGATTGGAAAAGGGCCTTAAATAAGGTAATATTTGAGCTGAGTCTTGAAGGGAAGCTCAAAGACAGGTGAATAGAGTTTCTTATAATCCTAAAGAACCACTACATTTATTGAGCTTCCTTTACATCATGGTTTAATAGAAAGAGCAATGTGTCTAAAGTCAGAGAGCTAGTACTTGAGTTCAAATCCTGCTCCTACTATGTGACCTTGGGTCAGTTAATTCCCTTAGCTATAAAATGCTTCAGATCAATTCGATGATCTCAAAATTTCTCCCCAGTGGTAGACTGTGATCCTGTGAACTCCCTGGGGAAATTTCATGTGAATATTAAGTTAAATGCCCTCTCAATTCCAAAATGGACATTTTAAATAATGAAATGATCTGAAACTGCCCTGAGAGCAGAATAGGATGAGAATTAAACCCCTTAAAACTCTCCCACTTATCCCCTGGAAAAACATTTTAGTGATCATTCAGTCCTTTGAAATCCAAAAATATCTAATTCATTCTAGAAAAATATTTGGCCAAATCAATAGCCAAAGACAATTCCCTGATCAATCCCATTCAAAAGAAAGTCCTCTCCTCATGCCAGCTAATTGAACCCTAAATGCAGTGGTGATATGTATATGAGAGTTGCTATTTGGAAAAAGAATTCGACAAATGAATGGAGCTGGAAGGAAGATTTTGTAGCTAACGGGAACAAGAAATCTCTCTCTTTGTCTCTTTGTTTAAATATTATTTTTTTTCAGGGCTTCTTGGCATGAGAAAAAGACTCTTTAAAACTCTGACCCTATGTCAAGGAGAAAAGAGCCTGAAGTCTCTTCAACTAATGGCTTTTGCTGAAGCCTCCTTTACCAATGTTCAGCTGGGAGGAAAAAAAATAAAGATGAACTTTGCAATGAATGACCTTCACAGAAGAAGACTATTCATGTTAATTAGTTGCTCTTTTCAAATATGATTCATATATGCATTAGGCCATGCCATGCCTAACAATGCTGGCATTGTAGTAAACATCAAGACAAATCTCAAGTAGAGTTATCAAAATTTTAGAAAAACTCGAGTTCGGGTTTTTTCCAATAAGACTATGACTTGTTGCTCTTGGTGCAGAACACAATAGCATCTCTAATAATGGCTTTTAGTTTTTGCCACTGCCAACTTTTATATTAAAATCCATACAATTTTGGACAATTTATGAGCATTATGAAGCTCTTATTTTATTTTGTCTTTTTTGCTCTGATTCTTACTTATTCAAGCTAGCTTTTATACTTAGCAAATCAAATGCATTCTGCTTACACCACATTTGTTCTCACATAGCCCACTTTATTCTTATTATTAGTATTCCTTATTATGCATATTTAATTTAGGAGTGCATTTTCTCCATTAAAAAATTAGGATATCTAGAAGTGTTAGATAGGGATGATTTGCTTTAGTTGACTTTTATTAACCACTCACTCCCTGAGATGGTCTTCTTGAAATTTTAAATGTGACAGGGATTCCAATGAGTTAAAAAAAATTCTCAGAGGGAAAAGTTGCAAGATGAAAATTAGCTGCAAAGAAATAGGCCTACCCTGTCGGGTGTTGGGTTTTTTTTTCCAAATATGATATAGAGTTAACCATATTTTATTTAAATGAGAGAACCCAGGTTTTCATCCCAGATCTACTATTTATTATCTGCACAATCACTGGCCCATCATTTAGAATCTTTGGGCCTCCGTTCTTATCTGGAGATTAATAATAATAATTACTAGAGCTAGCATTTTAGGATTTGCAAAACACTTTTAAAAATTACCTTATTTCATTGGCATAACAACCCTGTGGGGTAGGTACTATTATTTTTATTATTTTCATTTTATAGTATATGTGCTGCTGAAGCAAGCACTATTTTCATTTTACAGAAGAGGAAACTGAGACGGAAAAATTAAATGATTTGTTCAGTCACGTAGCTCAGACACAGCAAGAAACTGAAGCAGAATTAAAATACAAGTCTTCCTGTCTAAAAGTCAATCTTGGGATTGGTTTTGTTTCACCATATTTGAAAATAGATAGTTTAGTAGTTATAGGAAATAGGAATAATGTTTAGACAGCCAATGGGTCATCTTTGGAAGCAGTATGTAGAAAGTGTAGGCAAAAGGGAAACCTTAAATAAACTTTTTGGTGCAAATGTTGTAGTTCAAGGCTTCCCCTCCACTGAATTGATTGAATTAGCAGTTTATTTCAGCATGGAGTAGTCCATCTTTAAAGCTGTGTTTCTCACTCTTTTTAGCTGCTAGCAAAAGTCCATTCTACCTCACCAAATTTGAGCGTGTGTGGAGTTGAAGTCCTACCGTACTCTGGCTTGGTTCTGGTGATTGACTCCCTTCACTGATCCTAACCTTGACTCCTGACCTTGCACAGTTTCAGGGAATGGACTGTTCCTACGGTAAAATTCAGTGTAATATCTTCTGTTTATGGACACAAACTTTAACGAAGGTAAGCCTAGTGCTGCTGAGTAGCACAGTAATTAGAGAGCTGGATCTGGAGTGAAGAAGACCTTAGTTGAAGTCCATCTCAGACACTTGGTGATCCCAGAGGAATCATTTGACAGCTGTCTGCCTTAATTTCCTGAACTTTGAAATGCAGATGATAATAGTATCTATCTCACACCATTATTGTTATCTTAAATGAATTAATATTTGAAAAGCACCTGACTCACAGCTATCACTTAACAAGTGCTTCTTTTTTGCCCTCCTGCCATATTAGATAAAACCTACAAATATTCAAAAGAAATACAAATAGGATCCTGTTTTAACATGCTAATTGTTCTACTCTGGTACAATTATTAACCTGAGTTAAAAAAAATCTCTGATATGTGAACAAGATAAAAAACATAACTCACTCTAGTCATTTATGCAGCCAATCTCTTAATTTTTCAAAACTTGGCCAATTTAATGGTCTTTTAAAAATGTATTTCATATAAGTATTCATTAATTATTTCACGATGAAATCAGAGGCAAAAAGTTCAAATTCTGGATCTCCAAGATGAAGCTCCAGAAAGGTCTTCTCATTTATACTTTGTTAACTGTAATGTAACAGCAAAGGGTAATAGTTTTAAATATTGTATATATGTTTAAATTTCAGTTTTAAATATTAACTCATCTACCAAATCTTATAGAGGAAGGTGGAGGAAGAATATGAGTGGCATTACATCTTAAAACAGCAAGAAATGGTGAAGAGGAAAATGAATTTATATAAAGCTTATCCTTGCTAAAAGACATACTTAAAACAAATCACATAGAGAATATTTTAAAATGAAATTAGATGACCACCACAAAAAGTGGGGAAAGATCTTCTATCAAGATTTTTACCACAAACTATTTTATCCATCAAGGTAGAGCAATAACATTGTATTCTTACATCACAGATACCCATATGCCTCATAAAAATTGGAAATGACATTTTTAAATAAACATTTATTAATATTTATATTTTAGAAAAGTTAACATGGTTACATGATTTATGCTCTTACTTTCCCCTTCACTCCCTGGCCACCCCCTCTCCCCTGGCCGATAAGAAATGACATTTTTTAAAAGAAAGAAAAACAAAGAGCTGACCCAGACAAGTTATACACAGCAAAAGAAATGCCGAGGGAAGACAATTTTGAACATGAAATATTAATTCTCAACATATCTGAAAGAAGAGAAAATACCGAACAATTGTTAAAAATCACAGATTTTTAATACTCATAAAGAACTAATCTGAAAAATTTCCATAACATCCCTTCTGGGGCTACTTCTCTAAGTTGGTATTACTAAATTACAGTTTGGGTTTCCCAGAAGGTAGTTCCTTCTTCAATGATTCAGGATGCTCAGTGGTGCTTTACTCCTAAAACTGTTACTCATGAGCCTCCACCAATGCCCTTAACTTCAAGATCTACCAATAGTCATGCTTGAGTCAAATCAATGTATTTAACAAGAAAGAGTAGTAAGAATAGTAGTTTTCAAATATTCCTTCCATAAACAAGGATGCACTCTTCTACAAATACACCCAGCATCAGTAAGAAGAGTTGGAACACATTTAGACTTCATGACCAGGGAGGCACAAATTCCAAGAACATATACAGCGAATGCAACTCATTCCTCCAGAACTATAGTCCTAATGTCTTTTATTTTTCTCGTGATGAACTCATGTTGTCCCCTCCCAGGTGTAGCATGTAAGGCAAGTTACTCATTGGCCTAGAGAGCCTATTCATCTATCCCTATTGCATATGGTATCTCCTAATGGAGAAGTAATTCCACTGCAAGACACCATGAGTGATGAAAGAATTATGGAAGGGGAAAGATATTGAGAAATCTCCTCACCCAAGGAAAGGAAAGGCAATTCCTTTTCAGGATCTGGGTTATTTCTCCTTAGCTAGGTTTCCTCTAGACTACCAAGTATCACTTTGTCAGTCCTTTTGCCTCAAAAATCTCTAGAGATGGTAACCCAACTTTTTAAAGGGGTGGTCAATCTTTAGCAATCCAATGACATGAGGAAAACTACACTTGTAAAGGGTTAATAAGGATTAACCCACATTGGTACTTGCTTTAACATACTATTAAGCTTGTTGCCACCCCTCCAATAATGTCATTAATTAGTCAATTCATCTGAGTTGTCTTAATTACTCCCTATATATCAGTAATAACTGACCCATATACCAACTTTATCATCTCTATAATATTTTATGAACATGAGCTACACATATATTGAAGACATCCTTATTGAAAATATAAAGATATAAGTTTGGCTTCTACAAATTATATTTCATTTCAGGCCAAATCTTTACACTCATGACATTGACTAAAAAAGTGCAAAGAATACGAGATTCAACTGTGAATTCTATTGGTTGATTATAAAATAGCATTTGATTCAGTATATCAAAATGCAGACTGAAGGGCTTCTCCAACGAGGCATTTAAAAACTTTTAGCAACTGTTTATTTCTATTCCCCACTTGCCAAGCACACATGAGATTGTTCGTTGAATATGACATTCTCTTTCTCAACTCGAAGCATTTTCACTGGCTCTCCCCATGCCTGAAACTATCTTCCTCTTTATCACAGCCTTTTTATTTCCTATGGCTTCCTTCATGTCTCAGTTGAAGTCCTACCCTCTATAAGAAGTCTTTTCTAATCCTCCTCAATCTTAATGCCTTTGCTCTGAGACTATCCCATATTATTCTGCATATATCTTGTTTATTCATAGTTGTTTACATGTTGTCTCCAATGTGGCCATGAGGTCCTCAAGAACAAAGGTCCTCTTTTGCCTTTCTTTGCATCCCTAGTGCTCAGTCCAGTGCCTTCCTCAGAAAAGGCATTTTTAAAAAGTTAATTGACTGGCTGACATAGAATTTCTATCAATAATCTAGAAGTTTTTGGCAATCAAAGGGAAAAATAGCTTCCATAATTGATTGGCAATATAGAAAATAAATTAATCTTTATAGAAATACATTAGAATCCATCATGCCAAGAAAGTGTTGGGGCCTTGCTGAATGGAAATTAATTTACATGATGAAGGCTCCATTAAAACGTTTGCCATGGGGCTGGATTC
The DNA here is from genome assembly GCF_016433145.1 of Gracilinanus agilis. Classification (NCBI taxonomy): domain Eukaryota; kingdom Metazoa; phylum Chordata; class Mammalia; order Didelphimorphia; family Didelphidae; genus Gracilinanus; species Gracilinanus agilis. Next base: position 120,351,776 of record NC_058133.1, read on the forward strand.
TTGCACTGTGATGTTTCATAGGACAAGAATAGAACGCAAAAGTAGTCGTGGTGCAACTACTTCCAATCACTGATTTCTTTAACAATATGAATCTGTCCAATCACTCAAATTGAATCTAGACTAGCTACAGGGTCAGAATCTTGATGATAATTAATGATCATCATCAATTCTATTCTCTATTTCACAGTTTTAGGGAGGAAGGAGCCTGGCAACCTACCAACTCAAGAGATTCCTCCATTGGCTCTCTCCAGGCTTTGTTATGAACAGCCTCATCCTGACTCTACCAGAATGCTTTTCTGGGTGCTGGCAGATTCATTTGAACCTCACAACAGTCATATTAGATGCTGCAGTTATTTTGGCCTCTCTGTTATAAATGAAGAAACTAAGTCTCAGAAAGGTGAAATTATTTTCAGTCCAATAAATTAAGTGCTTACTTACTATGTGACAGGTTCTATGCTAAATACTGAAGATATAACTAATAAAAAGGAAAACCCTCAAGAAACTTAGGGTCCTCTGAGTGGGTCTAACAAAAGCTTTTTTTATCAGGGATTTGGCTTTAAAATAAAAGAATTACCAACTATATGAATTTTATGACCCCTGGGATTGTCTCAAGCCAATGTCCTTTCCAATGCTAGATCTTGAGGCCATGCCTGGAAGCAGAGAGCTATTATAAGGTAAAGTAGAGTCTTTGTGGAAAGAAATGATTGCCTAGAGGATGACAAGGTCATAGATTTAAATTTGGAAGGAACCTCAGAGACCCTACAGACTAACCTTCTTCTTTCACAGATGAGAAAACTGATTCTTAAAGAGATAAACTAACTTCCTCAAAGTCAGAGTGTTGAAAATGAAATTTGAATCCAGATCCTCAAACTCCAGTCAATGCCCTTTCTGCTGAATCATAGTACTCAATTCACAAGCTGAGAAGACAGTCAGTAAAAGTCCTTTTATAGCCCAATAGGTCCAGAATACTTCATACACAGCATTTCATCAATAGTTCCAAATAACCCCATCAGTCCACATAAGGACAATCATTATCGTATTCTTTTTTTTTATAAAAAGTGGAACCAAAAGGAAAGTCAAAGAAAATATATAAACTAATAAAGAGATGAGCAAACTATGACCCAAGAGTCAAATCTGGTTTGCCATCTGTTGTTGACCTGTGACCTAAAAATTGTTTATTTTAAACAGTTGATTTAATAAACATTTATTAAATAAAATTTATTTTAAAAAATTTTAAAGAAAACTTTCTTAGTTCACTGCCTTTACAAAAAATAGGCAGCAGACCATTTCTAGCCAACTAGTTCTAATTTCCCAAACCCTGATCTAATAGAATGATGCTGGAATTCAGAAGTTGGATTCCAATGATTGACTCTACCACCAACTAGCAGTTAAAGAAGTTATTTAGGATCTCTCTTCTAATACTTCAGCTTCTTTCTTTGTTAAAAGGGGTTAATCCTGTTCATCCTACTTCATTGGACAAAGTGGGAAGAGAAGCAGCTTGACATGAAGCCAGACATGGCATCAGGGGTATTTGGGTTTTGAATCTGACCACTTATACTCACCAGTTGCATGACCATGGGCAAGTCACTTAGCATCTCTGATTCTTAGTTTCCACCCATAAAATGAGAATATTAATACCTACATTACCTAACTCATAAGGCTGTTGTGAATCTTGAATGTTATAATGTATGTAAAGTGCTTTGTAAAACCTTAAAGTGGTCTATAAATGGCAGCTATTATTAGTGAGTTAGGTAATCTGAGTGGAAACAGTTGGAAAAAGGAAAAATACTATAGAAATGTAAAGTATTATTATACTGATTGATCAGACAATAAGCATTTATTGAGCAGATATGATGTGTGGGACATAATAATAATAATAACAATAAATATCTAACATTTGGATAGTACAAACATTTCTTCATTTGAACCTCACAAGTCACATTAGATGCTACAGTTGTTCTTACCACTGTGTTATAGATGAAGAAACTAAGTCTCTGAGAGTTGAAATAATTTCCAAACCAATCTAATAAAAGTTAATACCTACTATGTGCCAGGCTGGGGATATTGCTAATAAAAGGGAAAGACCATCTCTGCCCTCAAGGAGTTTACAGTCTAATGGGGGAGGGATTCAAAATACAAAAGGAGATAGCAAATCAGGGATGAGGAGAGAACAAGGAGTACCTTATTTTGGGGCAGCACATTCTCTGGAGTTGAAACCAGGCAGAGCATCAAAAGCAAAGTGGAATGACCCAAAAATGTTTATTTCTGACCCTCTATAAAGGAAGGCATTGGGAGGAATTTGGGACTCCACTGTCCAGCCTTCCAATAAGAGAGGAGAAGAGACTGAACCAGGTGATATCAGTCAAGGCTTGAGCTAGCATCATGATGATGAGATTAGAGGGGGAAGAGCTTAGTCTTGTCCTTTGGAACTGAAAACTGGACAAAGCAGCCAGATGCAAGAGAGTGTGAACTTGCCCACAGTCTCATTGAGAGTGAGAAGCAGAAGCAGTCAGTGAGTCGATAAGTATTTATTAATGTCTACCATGTTCTAAGCACTGTGCTAATGTGGATACAAGAAAAAAAAGTAAAGTCCCCACACCAAAAAAACAACAACTTTCAAATAGCTCATAATCTAATGGAGAGACAACATGTAACCAACTAAGATACATATCAACAGAGAAAAGCATTTAGGGGAATCAGGAAAGCTGAAAAATTAGGGTTTTAGTTATATCTTTAAGGAAGCCTGAGAGGGCAGGAGATGGAAATAATGAGGGAGAGTTTTCTAGGCATGAGGACAGAAGCAGGATTTGAACCCAAGTTTTTGTGAATTCATGTCCATTGCTCTATCCACTCTACCTTAGTTGCCTTTTGCATTGTGTACTAGAAGATGAATGCATATACACATACCTACACCTAGAGCAAGCTAGAACAATGCTATAATGGTACTAACCAAACACTATTGCTAAGAGCTCCCATTCATTTAACTCCTAACAAAATACTTTTTGTAACAATCCTATGAGGAAGAGATCGGTACTGGGCTAGAGAATGGTAAAGAACTGTTCAGAGTTGAGTCACATCCAGGAATACCAGGAAGGATTTGGAGGAACAATGTGCCATTTGTGAATTCCAGGGTCTATCTAGTTAATAGTGAAGAAGACATCTGCTCTTGCTAGCATGTTTCTGATTGAGCAGAAAATACTTTTTATCCTTATAATATTGCATGGAAACCTTCAAAACTTTATGGATTTCAAACTAGAAAAGACCCTGGAAGACATAAGACCCAAGCATCTCATTTTACACGCAAATAATCTGAGCCAGAATGAGAATAAATCACTTATTAGAGGCACACATGTAGGAAGTAGCAGGGTGCAATTTGAACCCAGGCTTTGTGTGTGGTTTTTTTTAATTTCAGATCTAGAAATTGGTTTGTTTTTAATTTGAAAATTTTTATTTAGTTAATTAATTTAGAATACTTTTCCATGGTTACAAGATTTATGTTCTTTCCCTCCCCTCCTTTCACCCACCTCCCGTAGCCAACAAGCAATTCCACTGAGTTTTACATGTGTCATTGATCAAGACCTATTTCCATATTATTAATATTTGCATTAGGGTGATTACTTAGAGTCTACATCCCCCAATCATATCCCCATGGACCCATGTGATCAAGCAGTTGTTTTTCTTCTGTGTTTCTACTTCTGCAGTTCTTTCTCTGGATGTGGATAGCGTTCTTTCTCATAAGTCCCTCAGAATTGTCCTGGATTATTGCATTGCTGCTAATAGAGAAGTCCATTACATTCGATCTAGGAATTGTTTTTTAAACCATTAGCTTCTGAGAATCACTGCTAAGTATTGGTTCCAAGGTAGAAGAGCAGTAAGGACTAGGCAACTGGGGCTAAGTAACTTGCCCAGGATCATATAGTTAAGTATCTGAGATCAAATTTGAATCCAGAACCTCTCATCGCTGGGCTTGGCTTTCTCTCCACTGAACCAATTAGCTGCCCTGAATCTAGGAGTCTTTTCTACTCTATGATGATGATTTCTCTCAATGCCTTTTGAAAGAATAAATGAAAATGCATTTAGCAAGCACTTAATGTATATTAAGCAATAAGTCCTGGGGATTCAAATACAAAAAGCAAGACAGTTTCTGCCCTCAAGAAACTTACCATCTAGTAGAGGAAGACAACACATACAGAGACATGGTGACCAGGAAGACCTGGGATATTTTTGGTCTAAAAAGACATTGGGATGGAGAATAGAGTCAAAGGTCATTTGGCTTACCATTTCTTTACAAAAACAATATTTTTGATTTAATTTTTGTTGAGAGAGCAAAAATTGATGGGGGAGATCTTTCCTCCACAGCAAGATAGCTTGAATGGTGGATCTGTGCAAGTCTAAGAATGGTCAATTCAGGTCCATTCCCATAGAACAGGAACTAAAGATTGTAAGATAGTGTGGAAGAGTAGCAAAGAGGAGAGGAGAGGGGAACAAACAACATCCTGCTGATAGCATTTACCTCCTGGGATGTTTATGAGGATAAAATGAGATATTCATATAGTCCTCTGCAAATTTTAAAGCCCTCAATAAATTGCTGTGGTGATGGTGGTGTGATGGTTGTTGTTGTTACCATTATTATCATCCTTTAGCACTAGAAAGTCTCCTCTTACAAGTTGGCTGAGTTGTCAATTAGCAATAATAGACTAGACCAGAAATGACACTATGACAATAGCTTAAATTTTTTCATTATTCACCTATTCGTAATTGATAGTTCAAACAGCCAATAACATTAATGGCAAGTGATCTCTTTCATCTCATAAATTTCAGTGTCTCCCAATGACTACTCTTAGGAACCTTTTAGGTCAAAATTCCTGTATGTCAAATTCCAGGTCAAATTAATTCAGAAGTACTTTCATCTTTATCCAATGGTTTAAAAAAAATAAAGTTTTTTTTTCCAATTTTAGCCTAGTGCCATACCTCTTAGGACACTGTTCTTCTTCCATATGTGCCTTAGTGGGTTTTTGTTTGTTGTCGGATTTTTTCCCCCACTATTTATTGGACAACAGAGACAGTACAGCAGCCAACATATAGAATGGCTCCAAAGAAGCTCTTGCTAATTATGTTCAGATTTCAATATGTGTCTTTCTAGTCAATAACCCCAGGTAGCAATCAAAACATTCTTATGAGAAGCACAAATGAGGGAGCCACAATTGTTCTGGCATGAAGTTTTTAAAAGATTATCCCAGCTTGTGATTATCTTTGGAATTCAGGCTTCAACTGGAAGCTAAGGCCAGGAAAGGAAGGATGAAATAGCAATTTTTTCAGGTAGGGCAAAGTCAAGGAAAGGAGAGGTTAGGTGGTGAGGGAGGAATAGGACAGGTAACTGGAAAGGGAAATCATCTAGTACATCCCCACCAGAATAAAGGTCTCGATCCTATGACATTACAAAGTCTCCTTCCTTTTGAGGCTAACTTCTTGAGAATGACATCTACAGAAAGTGCCTTCACTTCCTTTCTTCTCTTTATTCAACTCTTTCCAAAGTTACTAGAAATCTCTTAATTGCCAAATCTAATAGCCTTTTCTCATCCTCGACCTTTCTAGTCTTTGACACTGTCTATCATACTATGCTCCTTAATATTCTCTTCTCTCCATGGTGACATTCCTTTCTCCTGGTTCTCCTCCTACAGATCTGACTGATCCTTCTCTGACTCCATATTTGGATCTTCTTCTAAATCAGACCTGCTAATTGTCAGGATCCTCCATCATTCTTTCCTGGGTGCTCTTCTCTTCTTCTTTCAAAAGATTTTACTTGATGATCTCACTATCTTGAATAATTTCAATAATGATAATTATACAGATGACTCTGAAGTCAATTAGTCTAGCCCTCACCTCTAGTCTCACATCTCCAACTGCCTTTTAAGTATCTCAAACTAGATTTCCCATAGATATCTTTTTTTTAAACCCTTAACTTCTGTGTATTGACATAGGTGGAAGAGTGGTAAGGGTAGGCAATAGGGGTCAAGTGACTTGCCCAGGGTCACACAGCTGGGAAGTGTCTGAGGCCAGATTTGAACCTAGGACCTCCCGTCTCTAGGCCTGGCTCTCAATCCACTGAGCTACCCAGCTGCCCCCTCCCATAGATATCTTAAACACCACATGTCCAAAAGCAAGTTCATTATTTTCCTTTTTACTTTTAAGCCCTTACCTTCTTTCCTTACAATCAATATTCTTACTTACTTACTTACTTACTTACTTACTTACTTACTTACTTACTTACTTTACAATCAATACTGAGCCACCTAACTGGCCCAGTTCATTCTTTCTGTAAAAAACTTCACCCATATTCCTAACTACCCCATTACTGTGGAAGTTAATAACAATCCTCTCAAGCATCACTCTCTCTCACCCCTTCCCCATTTTCAATCAGCTGTAAAGTCTTGTCATTTCTACTTCTGTAACATCTTTTGTATATGTTCCCTTATCGTCTCTGGTATTGCCATTATTCTGGTGCAGACTCTCATCACCTTATGACTGGACTATTGAAATATTCTGTTGGTTAGTTCCTATCTCAAATATTTCCCTCCTTAGTTCTATCCTCACTCTGATGTCAAACTGCCAAACAAAGCACAAGTACTGACCATATTACCCTCTCCCTTTAAATTAACTCTAGTTTAGAAGTAGCCTAGTTCCAAACATTCCTCAGTAGAGATGAACCAGATGGAAATGTAATTGGGAGGTAGTTAATTAGGGAGCTTGGTGGATAGAGTCAGACCTAGAGACAAAAGGTCCTGGATTCAAATTTGCCCACACTTCCCAGCTGTGTGACCCTGGGCAAGTCATTTAAGTCTAACTGCCATGCCCTTACTGCTCTTCTGCCTTCAGATGGATACCTAGCATCTTATAAGACAGAAAGTAAACTTGGATTCTTATTTGAAAAATGTAATTAGGTAATATTTAACAGAAGAATTAAAAAATGCAGAAGAACATAAATAATGTTAACATGTAGTTTTCTAAGTCAATATGCAACTCACATGAATCTTTATATATAATTTAGTGGCCCCAATTTCTGTCTGAGCTTGGCAACATTGGTTCAAAAATAAAATACTCTAGCTTTTAAAGTCTTTTAAAACTTTTAGTACCTTTCCATTCTTCTTAAACCTTACTGACTTCCAAATTCTCTGTGACTCAATGGCACTGGTCTCTTTGCTGCTCCTGGAACATGACTCCATGTCTGAATTCTAAGTGTTTTCACCAGCTATTGCCCAAACCTGGAATGCTTAGGCAATTTTCATTTCCTTCAAAGCTCAGCTAAAGTCCCACCTTTTGCAAGAAGCCTTTCCCAGACTTCCTCAATCTTAGTGCCTTTTCTAAGCACTATCTCACATGAGACTATGAGCTCCTCCAGAGGAGAGACTTTTTTGCTCTTCTATGTATCCTATGTATCTCCAGGGCTTAGCGCAGTGTCTGGTACATAGTAGATATTTAATAAATGCTAACTGACAGACTGGCTGCAATTTTAAGTGAGGAGTGGGGCAGAGAAGATTCAGAAAACAGGATGAAGCCATTAGAATCTTTGCTATGTTTTTTGGTGCCCAGGTACAAAGCCCTAATCACTCTGCTCTAGTATAAAAGAACTCGTCATTATATGACCTTTAGCCACATGTAATAGTACAAAGAACTCAATAATATTTCACTTCATTCTGCTGAAAATTCAGCATCCATCAAAGACCTACAAAACTGGCATGATTCAAGATTCTTGATAGTTTCATGAGTTCCCAAGATCTAACCGGTATTCATTTATTGTATAGATTCTTTCCTTCCCAGAATCTCTTCACCCTCTCAGTTCTTCCTCAGCTGGACAGTTATCTTTTACCAACAACTGTCTCTTCCTGACACATACAACAAATGTAAGCAAATATGGCTCTCATTTCCAGCCATCACCTCCGATCCTCTGAGATTCCAACAGCTCCATCCAGGCGACAGTGATTTGGGTTGGACTCCTAATCCTAGCTATTCTGTCTTGCCTGTAGCTGGCTTATGGCTAGATATATTTCCCTTCCCACAAGCCCACTCTCATCACTGTCTGTGTCCTCCCCAAGGCAGATCACAAATGTTTTACCTATGACTCATCTAGCTGCTTTGCTGAACCACTCTTTATCTTCACTATCCTTTTTATCAAAATAACAGGAATTGACATGGAAACCATTGGTTGCAGCTTGGGTGCATGGTTGGGAGGGAAAGAGAAGAGGAAAGAAGAGCAAAAGGAATATAGAGGGAGAGAAAAAAGAAAGAGAAGAGAAAAAAGGAAGGTTGGGAAAGAGTAAAGATAAAGGAGAATGAAGTGCAAGAAACTTGTGTGGTTTCAACTCAGGAGAAAAAAAAAGAGAAGGCAATCAAGACATTAATTAGATAAATTAAATTGTCTGGTGGTCTCTGAAGCAAAAGAGTAAAATGGTTTTAGAATTCCTAGCAAGCCAGTGTATCTCATTCAGATGTAATACAGTAAAGGATGCTGGCAAGATCCCTGGCTTTGGATAAATGTTCTGATTAAAGGCAGCATGGTATAGTAGATAAAGTGGTAGATTGAGAGTCAAGAAGACCTGGGTTCAAATCCTATTTACAATGCTTACTGGCTGTGTGACTCTGAGCAAGTCACTTAATCTCTCTGAGTCTCAGTTTATTCATTTATAAAACAGGGATATGGATTGGACCTGTCTCATATAGTAGTAGTTGCAAGTTTCAAATGATATAATGTGTGTGAATCATTTTGCAAAACTTTAAGTGCTACAGAAATGTGATCAAGTATTATTGTCCCTCATTTATTACATATTGGCTATGTGTTCTTAAAAAGCCATTTAATTTCTTCAATTTTCATTTCCCCATCTATAAAATGGTAATAATACAGCTTAATTCGAGGGGTTTTGTGAGGAAAATACTTAGAGCAATAGAAAAATTGAGTTATTCATAGCATCTCCTCTGATGCTATTTTCCATATGCACATTGGATAAGGAGGTTGTGTCCTCAGGAGGCAATTAACTATTTCTCTCCTTAGAGTCCTAGGAGCTATCCAGAGGAGTTAGGGTAGTCTCTAACACTATTTCTCACAAATATCCACTAGCGATCTCCTCATTGATAATATAGTTGATGTCAATTAATCAATCAGTTAACTAGCTTTTAGTGTTATTTACTGAAATGGTAAAAATAGTTGGCACAGACAAAAAAAATATCCCCTCTGATTTCACACAGAGTGCAAGAAAAAGTGGGTTCAAACTTAAAGAACACATATAAAAAAGGGGTAATAGTTCCTTGTTGGACAGAAGTCATTTTCTACTTTCCTGGATTCCTCTTGAGGTTTACCTGAGGCATATGTAGCTCTCTGCTGAAGACTGGGACTCTTGTAGAGCACCACAACTTCATTTCTCTCTGACCTGAAGAAGTCACAATCTTTTGGCTGCCTTTACTTGGTGATTCTAATTTGCCCTTTCTTTCTCTGATGGACACATTGCTATTGGCTCAGTCTCTCCACTGACAGGGTGTATGACATTCCCACTAGTCTCATTCTTCCACCCTCTTTTGCTGCCCTCAGATACAGATATAAGTTGGTTGTCATCTCAAAAAAAACAAACTTCAGATGCTTGACTAGACCAGTTGGTGGAATGGTCCAGCTGGAATCCTCTAAAACAGAGATTTCAAACAGGCAACCTATAACATCTATAACCTATCATCCAAGTGCAGCTGAACCAGATTAAAATTTAATTGAAAAATATGTAAAAAAATAAAAAATACAAGAGAACATAAATAATGTTAATATGTGGCTTTTTCAAGTCAAATGCAGACTTCTGACATCCTTTTATATGATTTAGTCATCCCTTTTTCTATTTGAGTTTGAAACCATTGCCCTATGATTTCTATATATACAGAGGTATTTTCAGTTCTCTCAACCCATCCCAATACATTTTATAATCTAATTTAATCTAATGACTCAAAGCACTTCACTCCTCCACAATAGTTTGTACCTTTAATTGATTGGTTTAATAAAGAAATGGTTTTATACTTTTTTTACACCTAATTTACACTTTTGATTGATTGATTCTGTAATTCAAAGAAGTGTCTTATCCTGATAAAGGTATAAGAACAGAGAGCCTGTTTTCAGTTACATTCTTTGGGGCATACTAATAGTAGGGGAACACCTCTCTTGCATAATATTAAAGGAATACAACCATGCAACATTCAACTTTATTATATGTTTCCTCTGATTCAAGTACACATGCTGGATCACTTTGACTTGGTAGGGTTTTGAGAGGATAGTTTGTTGTTGCTTTTAAAGTAGATATTGGCTTTTAGATTTGGTCTAGTCATTATCACTTGCGTGGATTGTATGGGCTATTTACCTTTCATAGTATTTTTTCCTCCTCAATTTTCTTTGTTTTAATGACACAGTTTTTCAAGCAACAATTTTTATCTTCAAAACATTTTATAGGCATTTTCAGAATATTTTTTCTCCTTCATCTCTTCCCCAGATGCAATGTCTAAGGATTGCATTCTGAACTATAAGAGAACCACTCAACTCTATTTAGAAAACCAAACAATATCACAAGTAGCTTCCTTGGCTAGCATTGTTTTCTAAGCACAGGTTAAAGGAGGTCAGGCTGCAGGTATTTTGAGCCCATTACACCTTCTCCCCCAAAATATTATAAGATTAAAATGAACAAAACACACCAATATTTGTAGAAATGTGTGTATTTCCTTTCAGATTAATTGTAAAGTTGAAACACCTAAAAGGTAGTTGGTTTCAATCAACTCCTTTGTAGGTCTGGATAACTTGGCAGTATTCTATCCAATTTTAAAACACCTTGGGAGAGGTATTTTACTAGATCAAGACTAACTCTACATCCTTGACTTATGACACTGCCTGGGAACCTTTATCATTAAATGTGGTTCCTTTTGTTATCGATAGACAGCAACTTACTCTTCACTGGAACAGCTAAAAAAAATCTCTTTGTGAAGCCTAGCATCCATCCTTTAATGCCTTTCATATTCTTTCTCTTTTCTTGAGATTCATTCTTGCCATGCCAAGATATTGGAAGCCTTCCTAATTCATCAGTCTGTCCCCATCCAAAAGCCTGGCCTACCTAAGAGTCTGAGCTTTGCAGACTCTCAGCTCTGCTCTGCACACCTGTAATCTGGCTTCCCAAGACCATCAAAAAGCTTTTCCAGTCATTTCATGGGACATGTCTTTGGGGCAATGTTGTCACAGAAGAAAGATTCATAGAACTTCTCTATCTCAGGACTGCTGTCCCTCTCGACTGCTCCACCAGAATGAAGGTGGCTCATTTGGATACAAACCATTCCACTTGTCAGTAGCAAATTTTCCCATTTTCTCCAACTTATTCAGAGGGTTAAGAAAATCCTGACAATCCAGTTCAATTCAACAAACATTTATTAAGTCCTTGCTATTTCAAAGCATTGGTTTAAGTATGAGGAACAGAAGTAATGACAAATACTGTGGTTTCACTGATATAGTCATTCAGGAGGTCAAAAGCATTTATTAAGTTCTATTTTGTGCCAAGAACTATGCTACGTATGGAAGGTGTAGAAGCAAAAGTCAATCTGCTCTCAAGGAACTCACAGTCTAGTGAGGGTAACAACTATATAAACAAGTATCTAAAAACAAGATATATATATATATAGGATAAGTTGGGGAAGATCTCAGAGTAAAGGCACTAAGATTAAGAAAGACTGAGAAAAGTTTCCTGCAGAAGATGGAACTTTGTTGTTACTATTGTTATTGTTCATCCTTTGTTTTCAAAGAGAACCAATGACTTCCTGGGATGATGACTTACAGGTGAATTGGATTTAAGTGAGCCAGATTACACAAGTTTTCAGTCTCACTTTCTCTTCCAGAGTCATCAAAGTCCAGTGGCATGACAAAATTTAGAAAAGCTGGCCACAACTCAGGATGCAGTGGATGATCTTGGCATCTTTGATGTCTCACCAAGCTCTAAGCACTCCATACACAGATTCTTCATGTCACCTTCATGGCCACTGGAGAAAATAGTCTTCATCTTCCCATTTCACTGAGGGAAATCTTCACATGCTTGGAGTAGATACCCCCTTAACTCACTGATGGGGTTGAGTCCTGTTGGTTACTCTGAACATGATTGAAGGTGGGACTTTAGTTTAACTCTCAAAGAAGCCAGATAATCTACGGGACAGAGATAACAAAGGAGTATCTTCCAGGTGTTAGGGACAGACAGTGAAAATGCAAAGTTAGGAAACTGAATGTTCTGCAAGAGAAGAAGTAAGATGACTAGTGTCAATGGCCTGGAGAGAAAGTAGAGGAGAGTAAGGAATAAAAAGATTGGAAAAATTGAAAGGTCCTAGGTTATAAAGGTTTTAAAATCCAAACATTGGATTTTATGAGCATGTCTTTGCAGTTTCTGAAATAATAGTTCTCTGTAAAAATAGACTTTGAGACTTGCAAAGAGCTCCAAGAAGTTAGATGACTTGCCTAGACCATACAACTAGAATATATGAAGAGTAGGATTTGAATCTAAGTTTTCCTGGCTCTATAACTATTCATTATGCCATGATGTCTCTTAGGATATGGGAGGTGCAAAGACAAAAATGAAGCAGTTCCTACTCTTAAGAATTTGGACAGGATGATATAGAAAGATGGATTGAACTTTAAGGGAAGACTACAAGTGGTGGGAACAACTATTTATTATGCCAACTTCTTCTGTTGCCCAATATATAGAAGAACACTAGAGAAGAATCAACCAGTATGGGAGAGACTAGGTGGGAATGGAATGTTGTCCAGAGAGAACCAAGTTTCTGTGATCACAAAAAGATGGAAAGAATCTGAGACAAAGAGATGTAGGATGGAAGGACATTTCTTACCAATTGAGCAGGAATTTACATAGAGCACAATAGAAAGCTGGACCAAAAATGGACCAAAAAAAGGGTATTTTGGAACTACATGAAGTCGAGTATAAAGGGAGGTAGCAAGAAGAAGGCACAATTTATTCCAGAAGATGACAAAGCTGAATCATTCACATTAAGAAAGTAGGAAGGCTAAATCTGCTGAGCAACAATGGGTTGGAGCCTTTCTCTTATAAGACCTGGTCATGGTAAAGCATGGCATCATTTCCCCTCAGGAGAGAGAATTCAAGAGAAAAGCCTTTGTTTTCAGGAATGTGAATGAATGTATAATGGAACCAGTTTAGTAGATATATCCCAAAATGCTGGGGATGAGACATACACAGAAGATATCCCACACATGGATCTTGCAATCAACTCTGTGTCAGACCTGGTGTTCCAAACCTGAGACCTTCTGATATTTGGTCTGGTTCAGAGGTGCCTGCATAGGCAACACTAGGACTTTGACTATTGGTCCAGTTTTTCTCAAGTCAAGTCAACAAATCAATAATCATTTGTTAAGTGATTGCTATGTACTAGGCACTGTGCTAAAATATGGGAATGTAAATACAAGCATAAAGAGAGTTCCTGCCCTCAATATTCTAATATGAGGAGACTAAATATAAAAGGAAGTTTAAAAAGGTGGAGGAGATGAAGGTACTCAGCATAGGGGCATTGTAGAGAAACTCCAAGAAATTCCAGAGTGCAATATTGAGAGAAATGAAGATGTGGCTGACCTGGGCCTCCTTCCAAAAATGGAAGTTATGGCAGGAACCAGCCAATTAGAGAGAGATTTGTGCCTCTGCATCCAGTGTCTGAGGCCAAGCTACAGCTTCAACTGTTTTCAATTGCATTTTTATCGGTGCAAAAAATGAAAATAATTACTTGACTATGGGTAAAGATGCACTTCCTACTTTCCTCAGGAAAACATAATCACAAAAATTTTATAATATATTATAGAAAGCATAATGATGAAAGTTCTGTAATATTGTATAGTCTTGATATAATATACAATTATGCTTTCTTCTTAATACATGACTAAAAATAATATAATAACACTTTTAAAGTCTAAGTCATTGTCTAGGTTGTGTGTTCATTGTTAGGAGGGAAATACCAGATGGGGTGATGTACATGAAGATTTCTGTGTTCTGTATAGGTACTTGTGAAGGCCTGAGAGGATCTCTGAAATACTGAAAATATATACTTTGGAAATACCATTCATGGAGTTAATAGCCTAGTCAGTGCCACTGCTTCTCAGAGTCAAAGAAATTGAGGTGGTAATATAAGTTTTTAAGATGGTCTTATTGAAGACCATCATAGGGATCAACTTGACATGGGAAATAGTAAAAAGAATGGAGCACTCCATTTTCTGATGACACAAGAAGGCAGGAAGAAATAAGAGATACTAGTTCCCTACATGTTGGAAGTGCAAGGACATTGACCACTAAAATGGACAATCAACAAATGAGCATAAAAAGGAATTAAGACATTAATATAATCATTATACACCAATACTTCATCATAATAAAATTGGAAATAGATCTTACAAGTTAGAGAGAAGGGATTCACACTACTTTTTGTCAGGATTATCCTCAGCTACAAATCCAATCAAAATATTGTGTTGATCTATGCAGGGCAATCTTAAGAAATAATTTTATCTTCCAGTCTTCATTAGATGAAATGAAGGAGCTACAAAAATCTAAACAAGGAAAAGTTGAAGAACATGAGATAATTGAAAATCTCCACTTAAAGTAAAATGCAAAAATTATACCTAATAATGAAATAGATGACAAAAACCAATGCTGATGAAAATGATTTTGGAAAGGAGATAAGCATACTAAGTATGGAATTTTGAAAAGCCCTTTCTTTTTATTGTCATGCAAAACACACTTCCCTTTTGGTCATTATTGTAAGAGCAAAGTCATACCTAATCAAAACCCCCAAATAAAACACCAAACCCACTGATGTGAAAGGCGACTCAAACAATTTTTTCTCTGGAGGTGAAAAGCATTCTCCTTCATAAGTCTTTCAGGATCATCCCAGTTCATCGTATTGCTGATAGTAGCCAAGTTTTCAATCATTATCCAAAAATACTGTTATTGTGTACAATGTTATCCCAGTTCTGCTTATTTCGCTCTGCATCAGTTTCCACAGATCTTTCAAACTTGAAAAGCCCTTTCTGAATTTGAGAGTAAGAATATAAATAGCAGACCAAAACAGAAAAATTCAAAAGAGCTGTTAGTTGCTCAAACTATCATGAATGAATGCATTTCCCCATAACATTTGACTGAAAGTATAAAAAAACATCATTTCAAGACCTGGACACAATAATAAACCTTTAAACTCATCATTCATTATCTCCTTTCCTAAGAAGAACCAATAATAGTTTCCAAATTAGAGAGGTCAAGCTAAAACATCTTATTATTTACTTGATGAATATAGACTTTATCAAGCTATTTAAATCCAACCAAAAACTCCTCTGTATTAAACAGATTTTATCTATTATATTCATTCTTCAATGACATCAAGATACCATTTGGGCTCAATATGTATAGAATTCCTAATGAACACCAAGAAAAGCTAGACTTAAGGCTTCTAGCTAGAATCTAGAGGACAAATTGAGCTAACAAATGAAGGAGATAATTATGCATACCTTGGTCTCCTCTAGGCAAGACATGATAAATATAAAACCATTAAGGAAAGATCTGTAGCTGAATATGTTAAGGATTTACTGTCATCCTGAAATCAAAGCTCAATGGGAAGAACATTTTTAAAACAAAGATCCAGATCCAGAGCCATTTACTGGTTTAGTTATCCATAATATTTGAGGACTTGTATCTGTAGTACATAGATCTGTTGTCCTTTGGTCCATGAAAGATATAGATTTTCTGATGTATAATTCTTGCCACCAGCTCATGTCTTGCTAAACATTCAGTAAGTGCTAACTTTTTACAGGTTGCAATGATGAGTTGATGATGTCTCAATTCTTTTTTATCTCTTTTTGCTTGCTAAGTTTGACTACAAAGGGATAAATCTTTTTTTTTTCTGTTAGTCATGATCTGGTCCTGATTTGCCATAATAAACTTTTTTATTCTGTGGCAGACTTCTGAAAGGATATGGATGAGAGTGGTACAGGAGAGGTAGGAATTGATAGGTTGAGATCATCATCATTACAGGAAACTGTCAAACTGATGATGTTACAGAATATTGAAATTAATAAAGCTTTCAAAATATAGGTAACTATTGGAAGAATTAAAACCCAGATAACAAATTTGTGATATAGAATTCTAGTCTAAAGAACAATAAAAATGAAAGAATAAGATAATGATTTGTCCCATTTAGCTCCATTTAATAAGGTTAAATATAAAAAGATGATCATTATTGTCATCATCATCATCATAATGCTCATTTTCAGGGGTACCTAGGTGGAACAGTGGATAGAGTACTAGAACAGAAATAAAGAGGACCTGCATATGTCTTCAAATCCAGCTTCAGACATTTCCTAGTTGTGTGATCCTGGGCAAATCATTAACTTCTTTTTCAGTTTCTTCATTGTAGAATAAGAATCTTAATAGAGCCTATCTCACAGGATTATTGTGAAGATGAAATGAGAGGATACTTGTAAAGCACTTAGAGCAGTCTCTGGCATATAATTAAGGACTTAATAAATATTTATTCCTTCCTTCCCTTCCCTTCCCTTCCCTTCCCTTCCCTTTCCTTTCCTTCCCTTCCCTTCCCTTCCCTTCCCTTCCCTTCCCTTCCCTTCCCTTCCCTTCCCTTCCCTTCCCTTCCCTTCCCTTCCCTTCCCTTCCCTTCCCTTCCCTTCCCTTCCCTTCCCTTCCCTTCCCTTCCCTTCCCTTCCCTTCCCTTCCCTTCCCTTCCCTTCCCTTCCCTTCCCTTCCCTTCCCTTCCCTTCCCTTCCCTTCCCTTCCCTTCCCTTCCCTTCCCTTCCCTTCCCTTCCCTTCCCTTCCCTTCCCTTCCCTTCCCTTCCCTTCCCTTCCCTTCCCTTCCCTTCCCTTCCCTTCCCTTCCCTTCCCTTCCCTTCCCTTCCCTTCCCTTCCCTTCCCTTCCCTTCCCTTCCCTTCCCTTCCCTTCCCTTCCCTTCCCTTCCCTTCCCTTCCCTTCCCTTCCCTTCCCTTCCCTTCCCTTCCCTTCCCTTCCCTTCCCTTCCCTTCCCTTCCCTTCCCTTCCCTTCCCTTCCCTTCCCTTCCCTTCCCTTCCCTTCCCTTCCCTTCCCTTCCCTTCCCTTCCCTTCCCTTCCCTTCCCTTCCCTTCCCTTCCCTTCCCTTCCCTTCCCTTCCCTTCCCTTCCCTTCCCTTCCCTTCCCTTCCCTTCCCTTCCCTTCCCTTCCCTTCCCTTCCCTTCCCTTCCCTTCCCTTCCCTTCCCTTCCCTTCCCTTCCCTTCCCTTCCCTTCCCTTCCCTTCCCTTCCCTTCCCTTCCCTTCCCTTCCCTTCCCTTCCCTTCCCTTCCCTTCCCTTCCCTTCCCTTCCCTTCCCTTCCCTTCCCTTCCCTTCCCTTCCCTTCCCTTCCCTTCCCTTCCCTTCCCTTCCCTTCCCTTCCCTTCCCTTCCCTTCCCTTCCCTTCCCTTCCCTTCCCTTCCCTTCCCTTCCCTTCCCTTCCCTTCCCTTCCCTTCCCTTCCCTTCCCTTCCCTTCCCTTCCCTTCCCTTCCCTTCCCTTCCCTTCCCTTCCCTTCCCTTCCCTTCCCTTCCCTTCCCTTCCCTTCCCTTCCCTTCCCTTCCCTTCCCTTCCCTTCCCTTCCCTTCCCTTCCCTTCCCTTCCCTTCCCTTCCCTTCCCTTCCCTTCCCTTCCCTTCCCTTCCCTTCCCTTCCCTTCCCTTCCCTTCCCTTCCCTTCCCTTCCCTTCCCTTCCCTTCCCTTCCCTTCCCTTCCCTTCCCTTCCCTTCCCTTCCCTTCCCTTCCCTTCCCTTCCCTTCCCTTCCCTTCCCTTCCCTTCCCTTCCCTTCCCTTCCCTTCCCTTCCCTTCCCTTCCCTTCCCTTCCCTTCCCTTCCCTTCCCTTCCCTTCCCTTCCCTTCCCTTCCCTTCCCTTCCCTTCCCTTCCCTTCCCTTCCCTTCCCTTCCCTTCCCTTCCCTTCCCTTCCCTTCCCTTCCCTTCCCTTCCCTTCCCTTCCCTTCCCTTCCCTTCCCTTCCCTTCCCTTCCCTTCCCTTCCCTTCCCTTCCCTTCCCTTCCCTTCCCTTCCCTTCCCTTCCCTTCCCTTCCCTTCCCTTCCCTTCCCTTCCCTTCCCTTCCCTTCCCTTCCCTTCCCTTTCCTTTCCTTCCCTTCCCTTCCCTTCACTTCCTTTCCCTATTTGCAAAGGACTTTCCTCAAAATGACATAATGTTATAGAAAAGGCATGTGTGCATGTATGCACACACACACGCACACACACACACACACACACACACACACACACCCCTTAATACATTAAGAACAAAGAATTTAACTTCTCTTCACAAAAAGGTTGGGGATCTTTGAACTAACAGTTCAAAGTGAAGAGGGCTTTGACCAAAGACCAAGTAGCAATTATGCTTATTTCTTCCTTAAAAATCACCCATCATCGCCCATGGAATAAATAACCTCCTCAACTGTGTCTCAGTAACTCTCCTTTCGCACAACCCTGAAGTTCAGTCAAACATAAATTCATTTTAAAAAATGGGTTTGACTGATTTTTCTTTAAGAGTAGAGTTCAAGTACACCAGAGCAATTGGTTGGAAATCAATCTAATCAGATGGTTCATTTGTCTAATAAATATCCAACAATGTTTGGTTAAGAACATTTTTCCTTTTCAATTAGTTGTGTTGGCATCATGCAGATCCAGCCAGCACTGACCAACTAGTTGTTTGGTCAGTTCTCCCACACAATAGCCATGTTAGCTAAGCATCTAGACCCAGGTTTATTCAGAAAATGCCTGGGTTGCTCTCATTGAAAGTAGGAGGGAATGGACCCAGCTGGAAATTGTGAGCAGCTGCCTTCTCTGGGCTCTATGAAATGAAATACACTTTCCTTTTGAGGAGAGAGCCTGACTCTGCAACTAGTTAGCACCAGTCTCACTGGCATGTTCAGGCTACATAATGCAGACCATGGCATTTGGCAATGGCTCTAAAATTTGGCACGCTGCACACTCCTCCTGGACCCACGAGATAACATAACCAAATGTTTTCTGATTCTGTAAGAAATGAGCATTTCACAGGTAGAAGGAAATGCAAACACCCCCCCGTCCAGGAAGCTTGCTATAGCCAATCCCAGAGGGAAGGCTCTTGTTCCCATCCCGACCCCATAAAAGGTTAAAATCTGAGCAAGAGCCCTGATAAATGGTCAAAATGCATACAAAGTCATGTAAATAAATGCATCTTTGATCTATGCTAGCTGGTGATGCCAAATACACCATCTGCACCATTTCTCCTGATGAGTTGTTTTTTTTTCCCCCACTACATGTCCCAAGCAATCAGAAGATATCCATGCTTATACAGACCAAGATAGGGATCATTTGGCACCTTTGGAAAATTTTCTTCCACTCTATACCCCAAAATACACATTGATATTTAGATTATCTTAGGGTGAGGTTGTTAGTAGAGTTGAGCTCCTTAAGAAGACATAAAGGCTGAGGGGGCAGCTGGGTAGCTCAGTGGATGGAGAGTCTGGCCTAGAGACGGGAAGTCCTAGGTTCAAATCCGGCCTCAGACACTTCCCAGCTGTGTGACCCTGGGCAAGTCACTTGACCCCTATTGCCCACCCTTCCCACTCTTCCACCAAGAAGCTAATACACAGAAGTTAAGGGTTTAAAAAACAAAACAAAACAAAACAAAAAATAGAAGACATAAAGGCATGTGCCCAGGACAGAAGAAGAGAAGGAATAATTGGCAGGTTTTACACTTTGTGCAAGAGGTAGCTGTTGGGCCAGTGAATAGAGTTCTGGGTCTAGAGTCAGGAAGCCCTGAGTTCAAATCTGACCTAGATACTCATTAGCTATAAAACACGGATCAAATCTCTTTTCTTAAAACTATAAAATGAGGATAATAACATTTACTTTGCAAAAATGTTGTAAGAATCAAATGAGATAACATTTTATAGTGGTTGCTTACACTGTTGCCATCATTGGCATGTTATCTTGCCTTTGTGTACATCTACAGTAATTGATGTAAGTTTTTCCACAGTCCACTATTCAACCTGTTTTAATGCCTTCTAGTACAGTAATATTATATAGCATTTATGAAACCACAATTTGTTTAGCCTTTCCTCCATCCGTGGGTATGTATTTTATTTCTAGTTCTTGAAATATCTGGATTCAAGTCCATATTTGAAACAATCCTTCAAAACTTAAGAGATTCAGCCATCTGTGTTCAACATCTATGGCCAAGTGAGTCTTGAGTCAGACAATATCCCCATGACCAGACATGCTTTAGGAATATCATTTTGGCAGCTTCATGGAGCATGGATTGGAGTGGGGAGAGACTTAAAGCAGAAAGACCAATTAGAATACTATTACAATAATCCAGGAGAGAGCTGATGAGTTCCTGAACTAGGGGAGCATATAAGAGAGATGTTTAGAGGTAAAATGAACAATATTTGGCAAATGATTTGATATATGGGATGAGAGAGGGAGAAAAGTCAAAGATGACCAATAGTTGCCAACTTGAAGAACTGATATTACAGTGCCTTTGACAGAAACAAGGAAATTGAACAAGGGTGGGTGGAAATAATGAGTTCTGTTTTGAGCTGGTTGAGTTTGTCAAGAAGACATAGATTTTTTTTGAGTACCAAGTTCATTTCTGTAAGGCACTTTAAAAAGTCTCAGGACATATTATATTTAACAAAGTGTGGACACATTTGACAATCTTGATAAGGTTTTCTTAAGGAAAGAACTTGAATTACCAGAGTCCCAGATATTTTCTCTTTTTCCATCAAGGCTAATGTTGCAGATCTCTTTTCTGGAAATCCAAATTTCTAAAAAATAAAGGAGACAAGACTTAATGTCTTATAGATAACCTCTCAAAGTTTGGGTCTGTATCTACATCTATAAATTACATATTGTAATTATATATCAGAATCATATAATATACATATTATTTCTATTATAAAAGAAATCTTGAAGTCTTATAATAGTCTAAAGCAGTGGTTCCCAAAGTGGGCGCTTCCGCCCCCTAGTGGGCGCTGCAGTGATCCAGGGGAAGCAGTGATGGCCACAGGTGCATTTATCTTTCCTATTAATTGATATTAAAATTAAAAAAAAAATAATTTCCAGGGGACTAAGTAATATTTTTTCTGGAAAGGGGGCGGTAGGCCAAAAAAGTTTGGGAACCACTGGTGTAAAGCTTCAGAGTTCATCCTCAGCCAAGGAAAAATAGGTGGTATTTAATCAATGCGCAAACAATTGCCCTTTATGAAAAGTAAAAAGGATATAGGCATTTTCTCACTTGACTTTCTTTCCTGACATAAAAGAGTCAATAACTCTATTAATATAAAATAGCTATATTTGAAAGCCTGCACTTCATGATCTCCTTTCTTTCATGTTTAAAAAACTCATTGAATTCCCAGGTTAGGTATAAAGCAAACAAAAGCATAGTTCACTGATTACTGGCCTCTTTTCTAGTCATATCTTATATTTTGAACTTGACATAAAAATCCTCATTTCTGAGAAACTAAGACTTCTCATTCTTATAAAAAGCAATAAAAAAAGATAAAAAGAGACCATTGATTACTCTCAAGGATCTGGACTGTGTGAAAGTATGAGTTATGGCAAAGCAAAAAGTTGTATCCTTGATTTTCTTTTTTTTTTTATCATAAATATAAAAATTAGTTCACCTTTCTCTCTTTCAAGTGTTAGTAGTTTAGTATTGAGAAAACAGAAAAAAGGTTTTAAATTCTTTTAAATTTTGCCACAGATTTTGTTGAGAATCTGAGATGAGTCTAACTACAAGTTTTCTCTTACTGTAGGTAACACTGCTGTTACCTTTGGCAATGAACGTTGTGCAGGATGTCATGCAAAAGACAGATTTCCTTTAATATTTTTAATTTCTGCCCTATCATGTGTAAGGTTAGAGCAGAGGTTGATCTGAAGGAGTGAGGTTTTCAAATCCCTTGAAAAATCTAGACAAAGGATAGTACACCATTAAAATAAAATGTCTAAAGACCAAAAGTATTATGCATGCCACACGGTGGAAGATCAAATTTTTATTAATGCAAGTTTTAAATGCTGATTAATCCTCTCGAGAGTCAGTTTCCCAAAGCGTTGGACTGTGTTCAAGTCTTTTTCAAAGGGGCACATCACTTCCATTATTCTGAATATTAATTGAACAACATTATAACTAAGGATACAAAGCAAGATTTAAAACATGATTACAGCTGTCAATGCTTACATCTAAATAAGTCATTGGAAATTTGAGCTTAGGGAAAAAAAATAACCCTATTGTAAATCTGTCTTATCAGAACAGGGAGACTCTCTTTCAGTCTTTTTTTTTTAAATGAATTTACTGCATTAGGGCTCTGCTGAAAGCTCCAGTTGTGACTTGATCTTAATATATTCATATAGTATTCTCTCCATTAGAAATTAGAACTGCATTTTTACTTATGATTTCAAAAGCCGTCAAGGGCATTATCTTTTGTTTGGGGCAAGAGTGTAGGGAAGAAAGTCAGCCATCTGAAAGAAGTTGCCTGATGTCTATACAGACATCATCTGTGTGTAAAGAAAAAAAATAGATTCTATAAAACACTGTTACTTTGCAAATGACTTAAGGCATTTGATCTAATTCAATCAACTAGATCCAAGATGAATTTATTAAACACCTACTATAAGATATAGTGCTAGGCATATATATATATATATATATATGTGTGTATATATATATACTATATAGTGCTAGGCATATACCAAATAATTCATTTTTAAAAGCATATTTCCAGCTAACCAATCAGTTGACTAAGTTCAGCTTTTTTTTTCATATCCCAATCTCTGAGTAGTTTTTTGTTTGTAAAAACAACTGTCTCTCCCCCACCCCACCCCCATAAACAATTTAAGTATTGCTTTATATAACTATTGCCCAGACCATAAGGGACCTAAATCCCTTTTCTTCTTTCCTTTCTTTCTTTTTTATTGGAATGGTTGCTGAGTATTTTGAGTGATGGCTCTTTGTTCAAATGGATGTAAAAGGCACCCTCACATCTAATTCTAATGAGATAAATGGCATAATGAAGGGAGTATTAAAAATTTACAGCCCTCTTTCCCAAGTTTATTTGTCAGCCATACATACTGAATATTGCATAGCATAAAAAAAAACCATTCAGTCCTAATGATGAAAAAGATATGAAGAGATAATGGTGCAATCATAACCCGTCTGATAGAGTTTGTACATCTCCGTTGCTGTTTGGCATGTCTTTTAATTGTATTGCGCCAAACTGGCAGCAACACACAATATGTTAGTGAAAAGGGCCCACAGTTTAAGGGGGAAATCTAGAACTGTTAACTATACACTGTCTAATTATACAACCTTACTGTCCCAGAATGTGATTTCAGAAACCATTTCTGACATATGGGAAAAGGGTAGAACAGCTGGTCATTAAGGTTTTCTCAAGACTATTTAGCAACACACTTGAATGTAATTAAAGTGCGACATTAAATACTGCACTTGTGTACAATGTATTTTTAATCTTTATGGCATGTGGTAAAAGTAAATATATGCAAATCATTCGAGTTTCTCCTTCCATCGGCCAACTTGTCAAATAATGCAGAGCCCATTCTTTCTCCAGAAATTGGCTAATACCTGAAGAATGTTGTTGGTTTCCATCTGACTCACTTGGCTCATGGGAGGAAATGCTCCTAGTGTGAATAATAATGGTAATAACAACAACAACAACAACAACAACAAAAACATCAGTTTTAAAAAAAACTAAACTTTTGCGGCACTTTCAGGTTTACAAAGTCCTAGCATCACAATAACACATATTAATATTCCTTCTTACATATGAAGAACTTGAGATTTAAAGGGGTCAATCAATTAATCAATAGGCATTTAGTAAGTACCAGATACATACTTTGCTAAGAACTGAAGACACAAAGACAGAGATCAAACAATTCCTGCCCACAAAGGACTTCCATTTTAGTGGGAAAAACAATACATACACAAATAAATAGATACTTTTTTTGTGTATATACACATGTACATATTATAAGGATGATAACATCTATCAAAAGTACATGAATCAATTTTGAACCTTTATTTTGTTGTTCTTTGTCCTTATATTTGTGTCCACCTATTTTATTTTTACAGTATATACACATAAAGTAAATAAAAATGAGAGGAGAAACAATGGAAGCTTTCAAAATCAGTAAAGATCTCATAGAGAAGGTAGTGCTTGAGCTAAACTTTAAATGGAGATAGGAATTTTAAGAGGTAGTGGTAGAGGGAATGAATGCCACGCATGAAGGAAAACCTGGGCAAAGTCCATGACTATGGATACCTAGCTATCAAAGCCAGGATAGTTTGGAGTTTCTAATTCTTTATTAAAAGAATTAGATTTGGAAACTGTGACTCCTTCATCAGGCATTGAAACAGGCGTCAAAAAAGAACTGAGTTCAAATCAATTCTCAGATATTTACCAGGTTTGTGACCCTGGACAAAGTTAGTTAACCTCAGTTTCCCTATCTAGAAAATGGGGATAATAATAGTACTTGCCTCACAGGGAGGAATAATATTTGGAAGGCTTTGGAAGCCTTAAAATGCCATAGAAATGCTACCTATTTTTATTACTATCGGGCTTAATTATCTGACTTTGGGGCTCCAAAATGAAACCTTATGCACATTTCCTATAATATTCTTAATTTTGATGTCACAACTGAATACTGAGCTCCCATTAATTTCTACTATAAGAAAGAATCATTAGTAAGCTCATAAATTATGGTTTGGTTCACATATCTATTTTAAAGACCAGTTATTTATTAATTTTGTGTGGTGATAAGCTTCATTTTGAGTCTCTGTTGTGAAAGGCAACCAAAATTCAAGTATGTCTTCATTTACTTGTGATCACGAATAGTTGTTAATCAAGGCAAATAATTTCATTTAAAGCAAAAAAATTTCTGTGAAAATGAAAGTGAAAGAGGGTAGCTAAGTAGCATGATGGATAAAATGCCAGACCTGAGTTGGAAGGACTTGGATTTAAATCTAGCTTCAGATACTTCCTAGCTGTGTGACCCTGGGCAAGTCACTTAACCACATTTGCCTAGTCCTTACCATTCTTCTGTCTCAGAACTGCTAAAACAAAAGGTAATGGTTTTAAAAAAAGAAAATGAAAATAAAAAAGCATCCTATTTGGAGAAGTAGTGTTTCTTTTTGTACACTATAAACCTTTAGCTGCAACATTGGTACAATATTTCCCCCTCTTCTGGGGCCCTGAATAAATGTTGCAAATGACAGGAAAACAAAAAGTGCAAAGAATAATTATAGGAACTAGCCCTATGAGTTAATGGGTGTAGGGAACTCCTAGGTAAGGGAACTCCTTCCACTAGAGCAGGCTGATGTCTTCTATGAAACTTGAAGTATTAGAGAGAAGCCCTGAGTGCTAAGAGGTTTGGCAGCTCACTCAGGGGACACAACTAGAATATGTCAAAGGTAGAACAAGAATCTGGATCTTCCTGGTTCTTAGGTCAGCTCTCTACCATATTTTGACATAAGTAGTATCTGTAATATCAATAACTGATAAACAGATTATATGCATGAATAAAATGTTTATAATAGATTTTCTTCAATTATGAAACATCCTTTGATCTAGCCATAGCATTGCTGGGTTTGTACCCCCAAAGAGATCATAAACAGACTTGTACGAAAATATTTATAGCCATGCTTTTTGTGGTGGCAAAAAACTGGAAAATGAGAGTATGCCCTTCAGTTGAGGAATGGCTGAACAAATTGTGGTATATGATGGTGATGGAATACTATTGCGCTCAAAGGAATAATAAACTGGAGGAATTCCATGTGAACTGGAAAGACCTCCAGGAATTGATGCAGAGTGAAAGGAGCAGAGCCAAAAGAACGTTGTACACAGAGACTGATACACTGTAGTAAAATAGAATGTAATGGACTTCTGAACTAGCAGGAATGCAATGATCCAGGACAATTCTGAGGGATTTATGGAAAGGAACACTACCCACATTCAGAGGAAGAACTACAGGAGTGGAAATAGAAGAAAAACAAGAGCTTGAACACATGGGTTGAGGCGGACATGTTTGGGGATGTAGACTCGAAACTACCACACCAATGCAACTACCAACAATTTGGAAATAAATCTTGATTGATGACACATGTTAAAACCAGTGGAAATGTGCATTGACTATGGGAGTGGGGGTGGAGGTCAGGGGGTGAAGGGGAAAGTAAGAACATGAATCATGTAACCATGATAACTTTTCTTAAAAAATAAAAATTATTTAAAAAAAATAAAAAAATCGTGAAACAAAAGTTTTCTTTAAGGGAAGATTTTTATAGCTTTCACCCTTATATCTATCATGGTGATAGCACAGAAAATGTCACACATTTAACTCCTCTTCAAGGACACCTATTAAGAGTGTTGTGGGGGAATCATGCATCTCTGAAAAAAAATATATCAAATATCCTTTTGTTTTTTCTGAAAAGGGCAACACTTGGTGGAGATAGTTATAAAATATTTCTGAAAAAGGAATTTAACCTTTTTATAGGTTTTTATAGGAAATGCAAATACAAAACACAAAATCAATTACATGTGCTTTGGCCATTAGCACTATATCTTAATGGATCTAGGAAAAAGTACAAATTGTGGGTGTAATTAGCTTCAAAGTCTATTGATATGGTACTTTCTTTCCTTAGTGGAGAGCATTGCCTTGTACCTTCATGAGGGGTTGGGTGCAGTTAGAGAGAGGGAGAAAACAGAGTTCTTCAAGTCTCTGGATTCTCTTTAAGTCTTTGGACCTTCTTCAAGCTTTTTCAGTCTTGTTGAATCTCTTTGAGTTCTACAATTGCTTTGGGTCTTTCAATCAATACCATCAACAAAAGAAACAGAGAAAATGAAATCAAGGGACTTACAAATTAATTGACCAATGGAAAGCTAACCCACATAAAAATAATTGAGAGTCTCTTCTCTCTTCCAATATCCAGCTCTGCCCTGCTCCTCATGCAGCAAGTGCATTGATCTCCACCAGTGAGGAAGAGTCTAATATCAGTGGGCTTTGGAATTTGAATTGCATGGGAAAATGTGAACTGTTATATCATAGTACAATATATAGAATTATATATATATATAGAATATATATCATAATATAATATATAGAATTTCAATATTGAAAGTGACTTTGGAGATCATCTAGTTCAACCTTACTGAAGCATGAATCCTCTCCAGAACCTGAGAAGTGATTATAAAGACCTTATTTGATGACCTCTAGGGTTGGGAACTCACCACCTCCAAGGCTAATGATTAAGAAATTTTTCCTTATATTATTTCTAAATCTGATGCTTTTCCAGTATCTGTCTTTACTCTGTCCTATGAGGTCAGGCAGAACAAATATAGTACCTTTTCCATATATTAACCCTTTCTTCAGCTATTTAAAAATAATAATAAATCACACACCTAAGTCTTCTTTTCTCCAGGCTAAATATACCTAGGTCCTTCAACAAGTTCTCCTGTGTCATGATTTTCAGTCCCCTCCTCAATATGGTCATTCGTCTCTGGAGATATATATATATATATTCTTCTCTGGATATAAATATATATATATATATATATATATATATATTCCAGATTGTCTCTGTCTCATCTAAAATTGTAATGCTCAGAACTGAATATATTCCTTCAAATGATGTTGGATCAGAGCAGAGGACCAATAGAATAATCTCCTCTTTTATTCTAGATATCATGCTTCTATATTACTATGACTTCCCTGCTATTTTCTCTCCCTTTATGAATCATCCTGGACACATCACAAGAATCACCATCCTAATCTGTGGTTATAATCATGGCAAACCCCTACTTTAAAACCTCTCAAGGCTCTTCATTTTCTAAAAGGCAAGGGCCAAATTTCTCCTGTACTAGCCCTTGGCTATGTATTACCTCCCTATCATCCAGGACCAGTCTGTTCTTTGTACCTTTTTCTACTGTATCTCATTGTACATCTCTAATACTAGACTACAAGCTCTATGAGGACAAGGATTATATTAGATTTCATCTATATGCTCCAAGAATTGAGTCTTGCCTACAACTGGCATTTTATAAATGTGTTTGAATTGAATTGAACTGAACCAAATAGAACTGTATTTAACATTATAGGCAGATCTTTGCTTAGGCTTCTTCCTTCTTTTCCTTGTCTTCCTGCCTCTGGGCATTTCACTACTCATTAAAACTTCCACCAGATAAGAGAGGGGAGGGGCAGTGCAGATGATCAGTGCTTCTCTTTATTAGAAAGCCTGGGAAAAGGTTTATTTGGGGACAAGGTTGAAACTACTGACTAATAGGAGGTTGGGGATTAGCTGTGGATTTTAATTATCCAAGCCATCCTCTCTCCCCCTGCCCCC
>NC_058133.1:120382392-120409151 GCF_016433145.1 Gracilinanus agilis
ATATATATATATATATATATATTCCAGATTGTCTCTGTCTCATCTAAAATTGTAATGCTCAGAACTGAATATATTCCTTCAAATGATGTTGGATCAGAGCAGAGGACCAATAGAATAATCTCCTCTTTTATTCTAGATATCATGCTTCTATATTACTATGACTTCCCTGCTATTTTCTCTCCCTTTATGAATCATCCTGGATACATCACAAGAATCACCATCCTAATCTGTGGTTATAATCATGGCAAACTCCTACTTTAAAACCTCTCAAGGCTCTTCATTTTCTAAAAGGCAAGGGCCAAATTTCTCCTGTACTAGCCCTTGGCTATGTATTACCTCCCTATCATCCAGGACCAGTCTGTTCTTTGTACCTTTTTCTACTGTATCTCATTGTACATCTCTAATACTAGACTACAAGCTCTATGAGGACAAGGATTATATTAGATTTCATCTATATGCTCCAAGAATTGAGTCTTGCCTACAACTGGCATTTTATAAATGTGTTTGAATTGAATTGAACTGAACCAAATAGAACTGTATTTAACATTATAGGCAGATCTTTGCTTAGGCTTCTTCCTTCTTTTCCTTGTCTTCCTGCCTCTGGGCATTTCACTACTCATTAAAACTTCCACCAGATAAGAGAGGGGAGGGGCAGTGCAGATGATCAGTGCTTCTCTTTATTAGAAAGCCTGGGAAAAGGTTTATTTGGGGACAAGGTTGAAACTACTGACTAATAGGAGGTTGGGGATTAGCTGTGGATTTTAATTATCCAAGCCATCCTCTCTCCCCTTGCCCCCCCCCCCCCCCCCAACCAGCCATTAGCACAAGTGATCAAGAAATTGCTATATGTGCAGCTGAGGATTTTGGTACACACTCCTGTAGTATTGTCCTAGCCTCATAGATCTAGAGTTTTCTTATTAATGTGGCATCCTATCTTGTCTGAGGAAGACACTACTGGCAGTGGGGGTTTGAACTCCGCATTGTTTTTCCAGTAGTTAGAATGATTTTATCTGGAGTCATCTGAGCTTTCTCACCCCGTCCCCTTTATGACCAACAGGTGCATTTGGGAGGCAGCTGCCAAGGGTTAGGGGGTACAGTATAGGGCCAAAGAAGAGAAGGAAGCTCACTGACCCACAAACCTGTGACCTCATTAGCATTGCTCTCTAACTTTCAGCATTGAGCAGGCACAAACAGCCCCATTATGGAAGTTATTTCAGGGAGATCAAAATCATTCTTTCCCTTGTAAAAACAAGTCTACTGCCGTCATGAGAGTGCTTCACCAATCTAGAAATCACAGTATGAGCATCTACAAGTGACTTTTAACAATCTTCATTTTTGCCTCTTACAGTCTAACAAGCATTTTTAAACTGAGCTTCCAGTTCCCCTTAGGTGTGAGCCCTAGGAACATCACCTCGTGTTGTGTGTTCTAGGGTGGATTCTCTCAGAATTGTACGAAGGCATTGAATTCAACTAGGATCCTCTTTTACTTGTGTTCCTCGTCCCCAGCCACTTTTTCCAAACCCTCATTCTTCTATTGCCACATCTGAACAGAGCACTTCTTTGGAGTGTCCTCTCTTCCAGAGATGTATAGCAGTAAGGGTTCCACAATACCATTCACTGGTGAGATGACTCTTGTCACTTCTATGATGTCTTTAAGAGTGGTCCTTAAGCTGCTGAGTACAACTCTCCATCCCTTCACCTCCCCACTCCCCACCTCAGAAAGGGAGTTAATTTGAGTGTGATTGTTTGTGGAATAATTGAGTATCTTTAAAAATAAATAGATTTTATTGAATTTAGTTGGATGTGCTCCTTTATACATTGAAGCAATGTTAGGGTGATTTTTCCTTTCAAAGAGAGAAAAAATGATTGTGGTAGGAAGTGGCATGATGCAAAAGAAAGAGCACTAGATGTGGAGATATGACCTGAGTTCAAATTCTGCTTCTGACACTAGCTCTGTTATCTGAGGCAAGGCTGGTAACCTCTCAGAGCCTCAATTTCCTTATATTTAAAATGTAGGGGTTTGGAATCAATGACCTCTGAGATCCATTCTGGATCTGTGATCCTTGCTCTTGACTGATTAATTCAGTTAATCAGAGTATGATGTTTCTTGGGCCAAAATCACAGGTTTCATTCTCACATTACTCCACTCTACAACATTAAGCTTCATATCCTAAACTTATCATCAGTGCCATAAAAGGGAGTAGAAGAAACCACGGACAGCTCAACATAAACTCATCTTCACCACCAAAAAA
This sequence comes from Gracilinanus agilis, assembly GCF_016433145.1. Lineage (NCBI taxonomy): Eukaryota > Metazoa > Chordata > Mammalia > Didelphimorphia > Didelphidae > Gracilinanus > Gracilinanus agilis. The sequence goes on from NC_058133.1 coordinate 120,384,645, forward strand.
CACATCTGAGATTAGTTCTCTATGTCATCATCATATACAAGGAGCAGCACATTACTGTCACCAGACAGCCTAGCCAAAGATAAAACACTACTTTGAATATTAGATAGTGACTCCATCAACAAAATAAATCGTACCATAAAAGAAATTGGATTGTTGTTCAAGGGTGGGGGGTTGCCTTCCGAAGCAGCTAAGTATCACAGTGGATGGTGTGTTGAGTTTAGAAAAAGAAACTGCTATCCTTGAATTCTTCCTCCACACTTACTAGTTGTGTGACAAGTATTTTAACCTTTTCAAGCCTTGTTTAATTCATCACGTAAAGTTGAGATAATAATAGCACCTACTTCAAAGGGTTTTTGTAACAATCAAACGAGATAGAAGCTTGTTAGATGTCTTGGAAATGTTAAAGTGCCATATATGTGGCAGGTATTATTCAGTAAGACTCAACTAGATAGCTTCCAACTCCATGATTCTCTGAGTCCATGAATCTCTGAAAAGAAATTGATCTTATATTCTGGGCTTTCTTTATAAGTAAAACAAAGTGACTGTGTGTCCAGGCTATAATGTAGAAATACGTTGCTAAAATGTCCAAAATATATAGTTTCCCTAAAAAGCTATCAACTTGTGGTTTTATGGGGACACATTATATTTGAGAGATGGCAGACATGTTGGAAGTGCTACAATTTTAAGGACATTAAGGAATCAATTCTCCAAAAGGAAGGAAAGATATGAAAGGTGGGGGGAAACACTCAGACCTTGTTATTACTATAAAAAAGGGCAACTGAAAAAAATTGATAACTAGTAAACCATATATAAATATATGAATATATATATGTATCTTTACTTTCCCATCTATATAATATTTTTATGAAAATAATCTATAGAAATATTAAGGTCAACCTTGATGAGAGTATTAGAGGAGAAGAAGGTTTTGCAAGTAATATTCCATGATAGCTCACATCTTTACCATGGCACAATTTACTGAAAGATATAAAGTATTAAATTTCTCATCACATTTATTGCTTGTTGCCTTTTAAATATGATTTGATTGATCAAAATGCTGCTTTAGAGATTCTCTTACACCAAGATGTTTGCCATACACATGTCAAAATTGTATGAGATTTTTTGTGAGATGAGGCAATTTTTAAATTCTGTGTATGATCATATGGGTGTTTTATGTACTTGTCTTCTCCATTAGAATGAAAGGTTCCCACAAGTAAGGATTATTTTGTCCAATATATTTGTAACCCCAGTGCCTCAGAATAGTGCCAAGCACATGGAAGATGCTTAATAAGTACTTCTTAATTTATTGATGACTAGAATGATCATTAATGCCAAAGAAGGCATAAAACTTGGAGACATATGCTGAGCAAAGATGTTCACCGCCGTGACTGAGGTGACTCAACATAAACTCTAAGTTGAAGGGAAATGCTCTATAAATGACGAGGTTCTCCAAATGTTCTTTCTTGAAAGAAGACACTATGCCAATTGTATCAAGCCCAAGAATATTGCATATCTTCCTAAATGGCATCTATAATTGCTTCAAAACTGTTTGGATGAATTATCCAAATAGGAAAAATGCTTTCTGTCCAGACTATGAAATACAATTAAATTGACAGATTAGAGAACTCATCCACCAACACATGCATGAACATTTGAATGTATATGTACATATTTTTATAAGTATGGAGATTACATAAAATGTAGATATACACTGTATATGTATGTGACAACATGTGCAAACACACATATACATACAAATCACAATATGTGTGTACTGACATATAAATACATATATAGATACAAGGACACATGTATGTGTTTCTCTCTTAGAAAGTCCATTATTATATTTCTTAATATACATCCTAGATAGGATCTGGTTTATTAGTTTTAATAATGATATTAATAATATTAATGTAATACTATAAAATTATGATATTAGTAATAATGCTTATGTAACATTTTAATCTTTGCAAAGTGCTTTACAAGCATGATTTCATTTGATGCTCATAATAATCCTTCTGACACTGGATCATCAAACCCATTTCACAGGTAAGGAAACTGGGGCTTAGGAAGAAGAACTTACTTTCCCCTGATTACAAAGTTTCCAAGAGTCAGAGTGGGATCTGAATCCAACTTTCTCTTGATTCCATCTGCACTACACTGGTTCTCCATTAAAAAGAATCAGAGTCATTCTAGATAGAAAGACATTCCAGGGGGATGCATGAATGAACCATTACCCTTGTCTGGGAGAGTGACAAGTTTCAAACCAGTGTTCCCTCTCTCCATTCAGCCAAGTAACTCTGACTTCTGACAGAGGAAGTTACATGATTCAGTGAAAATTAACAATGGAAGCTGGAGTGAGTGGACCTGTGTTCTAGTCTTCTCTCTGCCATTTATTATTTATGTAATGTTGGGCTTCCCTTTCCTCATCTGGATAATGAGGGGATCAAACTAGATGATCTCTAAGATCCCTTCTAACTATATCTCTGATCCTATGATCTGGAGTAAGCATCAATCTTATCACTTTTCAGGCACCCCAGCAAATTATGGAATCTCCATTACCCTTGGTTTCTAGAGTGATAGAGACAGAGAAAAAGAAATGGCATCCGGGAGCAGAGGGATAAATGGCACTTTCTGGACGAGTTGAGTTTTATACATCGTATTTCACTTTGACTCTTACTTCAAGTAATAATTATTTCCGAATAGTTTGCTCCCTGGTAAAGCAAAGCTAGGCATCATGGTCTACTGGAAAGAGAGTTTTGATTTGGAGTCAAAGGATCTCAGATGAAATTCCAACTCTACTAAAAACTATATGTGTGATACTGGGTAAGACATTAATTCCTTTGAGTCTTAGTTTCTGCATCTGGAAAATGAGTGTTGGACTCAGTGACCTCAAAGGTCCCTTTAAGCTCCATATCAGTTATATGAGTCTATGATCTGAACTCCTGAAATTCTTTGGCTCCATCTTGAACCAAAGGTCCAATGAAAAGATCTCGAACACTGAAATCACCAAATATAGCAGCAGAAATTTTATTACTGCAGTTGAAATGCCCAAATGAGATTTGTTTTCTACCTTTCAAAACTGTGTTCCCAATATGTGGAGACTTTAGGGTTCATTATGTTGGTTGCTATTCAAATGTCCTTTCTAAGCAATGTATTTGCATTTTAGGTACTTATAAGTAAGAATTATTTTCTAAAAATTTATTTTTGGTAAGAGGAAGTTGAACATAGGTAATAAGGATGGCAGGACAAATAGACAAATGGTACAGTGTTGGATTTAGAGTTTGACACCCTGAATTGGAATACTGGTTTTGCCACCTCCCTATCTGTGTAAGCACAGATAAGCCACTTAAACTCTATGGTCTTCAGTCTTCCCATTTGAACATTAAATGGCTAGACTAGATGGATTCTGAGTTCCCTTCCATATCTGAATCTATAATCCTGTGAAAAGTGAAAATTCAATCAGCTAGATAATTGGTCTTCATTGTGCAAATATCAATGTAATAATTCACATTTATATAGCTTTACAAATTGCTCTTCTCAAGACAGTTCTGTAAGTGGGATACTGCAAATATTAGTCCCATGTTTAGGTCAGGAAACTAAAGCCCAGTGAGGTTAGGTGACTTTCCCAGGGTCACAACTGGTATTATAGTCAACATTCTAACTCAGTTGTCTTGACTCTTAAGTTCAACCTGGTTTCTATGATTGCCTCTCATTTGAAAATATAAGGATGATTCCCTTGGGGTTCTTTCTTTTTGTTTTCTTTTCCAGTTTTTTAAAATTACTTAGAACTCCTGAGGAGGGAAATACTTGGCAAATCTTAAAGCATTATAAAATTATGAGCTATATTTGTTTATCTACATATTTACATTTTGTAGATTCAGTCTTGTTAGGGTGGTCTCTTGGAAGTAAAGTGACCATTCAGAGAATGAACTTGGAATAAATGCTTTACCAAAAGTAAAAATGGCTCTCCAAGCATCTCAGTCATTTCAATTTTATTTCTCTATTTCCAAGGTGATTGTAAAGGCTATATCTAATTCTAATTGCTCGAAACAACCTATTTCCCCTTTTCTTACTCCTCTTCGATTCCCTATTCTTCCCTCAAGAAACTTCAAAAACCAAGAGCATAAAACCTTGGTCAGTATTTAAGAAAGCATGATTGAACTTTGAAGGGAGAGGGAGAATGGTTAGTTAAGTTTAGGAGAAAAGCAGAACAATCTGAGTTCATTTTTTCCTACCCATCTGAATCTTAATCTTTGATAATAGCCTACTGTCATAATGAGAATTGGCCTCATTACATTTGAATCAGGATTGTCACACCGGTTAGAGAATGCCAAGCTATTCCTGATGAATTCAAGTCACCAGACACAGATGTACTATATCCCAGTATGCTAAAAAAATAAAAATAAAAAATCCCAAAACTGAAGGATGTCATTGCTTCGCCACTATCAGTGGTCTCTGAAATATCATGGAGAAAGAAAGAAGTGTTATGGAATTGGAGAAGAGAAAATATTGTCCTCACTACCAAGAGAGGGAGATTCTGAAAAATGTAGACCAGTGATCTTGATTTCAATTCCTGGCAACGTTCTAGAATGTATTATTTATAGGGCAATCAGTTAATATCCAGAAAAAGGAAGGATTTATATGGCATCATCAAGATAAGGTTATGTCAACCTAAAATGATTTCCTTTGTTGTCAAGATTTCTAGGTAAGAAAGGCAACACACAGTAGTGGATAGAAAAATGACTTTGGAGACAGGAGAACCTGAGTTCGAGACCAGCCTGTAACATATGCTGACTGGTGGTATGACTTTGGTTATGTAAGTCACTTAATTCTCAATCTTCTTGATAGGTCTCTCAGGTTAAGTTTTGAGGAAGATGCCAATCTGCATTGGTAGGAGTTCTCTCACTAGGAATTCCATTCACAATGAAATCACAGATCTGGCCCCTCTTTGTCTCCATTACTTCCATGGGAAACTATAAAAGGAGTTAACTTAAATTTTTGAAAAGCATTTATCACCATCTTTCATATTATTTATATGGCCAAGATGTAAAGATGTGGGAAGAATGACAATACAGTTTTAAAAGATTCACGACTGATTACCAGTCTAGGGCATGAGGGAAGGTCTTCCTTGGCTGATGGAATCTATTTCCAAACTGGGTTTAGCTACTTTCTTATATTTTTGTTGTATTTAAAATGGACAAAGAGGGGGGCAGCTGCGTAGCTCAGTGGATTGAGAGTCAGGCCTTGAGACAGAAGGTCCTAGGTTCAAATCTGGCTTCAGACACTTCCCAGCTGTGTGACCCTGGGCAAGTCACTTAACCCCCATTGCCCACCCTTACCACTCTTCCACCTAGGAGCCAATGCACAGAAGGGTTTAAAAAATAAAATAAAATGGACAAAGAAACCACTAGTATGTCACTAAATGATAAACACTAAATTATGAACTTGATTAAATAGAATATCTGAATATAAAAAATGGTCAGATCCAAAGAACTGCCATTAATGGTTCCATGTCAACTTGAAAGAACATCTCTGAAGCCATAACTCCAGGGATATATGCTTGGTCTTATTTTGGCTAACATTTTTTATCAATGATTTGGATAAAGGCCCAAATAGTACATGCTTATAAAATTTGCAGATGGCACACATCTAGGAGGGATACCTATCATATTGGAAGAAGAGCATGGGGATTTTTTGAAGTGTTGCTATGCTGAACTGTTGGGATGAATATGCAAAGAAGAAATTTGATAGATACAACATAAAGTTGGTTCTAAAAATCAATTCCAAAAGTATGAAGGAGAGCATATAGTTAGTAGTTCAACTTAAACATTTTAGATTTAAGGACATTAAAAGATGGAAGCTCAATTTGAATCAACGGTATAATATAGGGACCAAAACCCACTAATATGACCTTCCACTATACTGAAGGAGGCATAACTTCAAAAACAAGGTAGGGTATACTTCCGCTGTACTCTGATCCATTCAGACCACATCTTTGGAGTTGTTTTTAGTTCTGATTGCCCAGTTTAGGGAAAGAGAATGATAAGCCAGAAAGAGCATAAAGAAGGACAAGAAGGGTGGTGAAGGACAATGGGGATTGGTTAAAGGAATGAAGTTTGTCCTAGGGGGAAAGAAAGAGAATTACAAGGGAACATAAAAGAAATCTTCAAGTATTTGGAGAGCTGCAATGTAAACAAAAGAATAAATTTGTGTTTAGCTGGCCCTAGAGGGTACAACTAGGAGCAATGAGTGGAAGTGGCAAAGGGGCAAAGAGTTTCAATTTTAGAAGACATTTTCTAATAATGAGCTCTATTCAGAAGTCCCCTATTACTTGAGATCTTTAAGCAAAAGCTGGAAAACCACATCATATACATTATAGAAGAGATTTTTTTTCAAGTAAAGATTAGATTAGATGGCCTTGGAGATCCCTTTCAACCAAAGAATTTGACTTGACAAGAGAGAATTCACAAATACTACAAGTCGTATAGACCAAAAGACAAGTCCAGAGAAATGAATCAAAGAATAGAGAAGTGATGGGTCAAAATAGGTGCATCCAGCAAAAGTAGCTAATTTTGTGTGCTGGGGACACAAGTTAGGAAACTGAGGGACAAAGGCTTAAAGAATTAAACTGCCTAGGCAACTAGGATTTAAGATGGCAGCACTTTTTTCCGAATTCTTGTTGCACTCCAAACAAAAAATTTCTTCATTCTCCCTATTACACAGGGAGTTTTTTTCTCAACCCTGAGATTAGCAACAAATTCAATTTCTGAAGGAAAGCTTCAGTGGCTCTCTCTAACTCCTCTAACACTGCTCTAAAAGAAACTCAATGGTTTTTTAGTGGGTTCCCCTTCAAAAAGGAACAGTCTGTCTGAACCTTGGCATTATGGCAAATTGTAAGAGCTAGGAAGGATTTTTGCTTTGAGATCCCATTTGGGGTATTTTTGGCAAAGATTCTGGAGTGGTTTGTCATTTCCTTCTCCAGTTTATTTTACAAGTAAAGAAACTGAGGCAAACAAGGTGAAGTGATTTGCCAAGGTCAAGTCTAGTGCTTGTAACTAGCAAGTGCCTGAGGCCAGATTTAAACTCAGAAACTCCTGAATTCAGACCCAGTGCTCTATCCATTGTGCCACCTACCTGCCACCTCATTGGCCCTGCACTTAACTATGTCTCCTCTTCTCATAGTCTTCCTCAGTGACTCAATCTCTGCAGGTCAGAGTAAGGTCTCTTCTCTTCCATCACCCAATTCTTCTTCATTGTACTAGCAACCTTATTCTCCTGAGACCTTAGAAATCTGTTTTCTCAGTCCACTAATTCCAACTACAGTGCATTTCCTTCTTATCATCACTATTAAGGCTGTAATTATTCCAGTCTACTAAATCTCATTGAGGTTGAGTATGGCAAGAGCTAAATGACATAAATCACTGATTTTGGATGCCTCAGAAATGTAGGTTCCAAACTTTGATAGGCACTCATGTTTCACCATAAATGACTGAAAGGACGCTTTTTTTATGTTAGGCTATTACCAAGATTGTTCACATTCTGTCTGAGATCTCTACTGGAACTCTTAATGGGTCTGTTCTCCAACAGAACTAATCTTTTAAATTATAAGATCCTTCCACAAGTGCCAATAGAGTATCTTGGCAAAATGTATCCAAGAAATTAAATACATATCTGTCCTTGAAAAATAAGACATATGTCAGACACATAGAACTAAAATTGAATTAATTACTTTGTGAAATTTTCACCTCAAAAACAAATATGCTGAAATCCTGGATAACTTCTTTTCATGGGAAATTTCAGCTCTAATACGAAATTCTAACTATCCATTCATACAAATACATTCATGAAAAGGGATGAAAGAGGACTATACTGTTCCTAGGATTCCAACTCTTTATCTTGAGGCATAAGGCTTGATTATCCTCAGCTATAATGCCTAAAAACATTTCCAGCTCCAGTAAGCCACTAAGGCTACGAAAATGAAAATCCTTACAGATGAAATGACCATCAGCTCTAAAAAAATGACCTCAAGAAATATAATAATTTTATATTTTATATTTATATATAATTTATATATAAAAACAATAAACTAAGGGTTTTTAAAAGGTACTAGGTGGTGTGGGACAGCTAGGTGGTTCAGAGGTCAGAACACCAAGCCTGGAGTCAGGAAGACTCATCTTTCTGAGTTCAAATCTGGCCTCAAACAATCATTAACTGTGTCACCCTTGGTAAGTCACTTAGCCCTGTTTGCCTCAGCTTCCTCATCTGTGAAATGAGCTGGAAAAGGAAATGTCAAACCATTACAGTATCTCTGCCAAGACATGTCCTCAATGGGGGCATTGAAGAGTGGGTCCTGACTGAAGAACCATAATAAAAGAATGTAAAAGTTCTTGGATTGACTTCTGAACCCAATTAAAAGTATGTAGTAAAAGGTTAAAAAAAAATCCCACCAGAGCCATATAAGTGTTCTTTAATTGCAGGAAAAAGGGGAAAGCCCTGCCTTAATTCTACAGTTGTATATTCCTTTCACTCTTCTCATCAATTTATGGACTAACAATAATGGCATTTCTTTTACACCAAAGGTCATATTTATTTTGCTAGTTTCTGGTCCAAAAATTCCAGTTCCCCTCTGTCATTTTGTAAAGACTCTGCAGAAGAGGAGGAAGTAAGAGAAAAGGAGGACAGAAAAAATGCTTCCAACTTTCCTCTGGCCCTTTTTACTATTAAGTTCCACCCAAGTGGTAATCACATCTGCTTATCTATTTTTCTGCCATTGTCTATGTTTCTTCCCAACTATTCCTTTAGAATAAAAAAGATTTCATTTACTGTACGTGTTCCATATTTCCTTTAGTCAGAACTATCTATTGGATTCAAGGTTCTATTGACACTCCCTTCCACAGTCTAAAAGAATATTTCCATTTTCATTTTACTATTCATCTAATTTCAGATTGTATTCTTTTTTATCTAAAAAAGTTTGTAGAAGCCTAGATTGAAGATCCGATATAAAAAAGTTTCTAAGTTTTGGAAATGATATTTTTGTTCAGTTGTTTTTCAGTCATTGTTTGACTCTTTGTGACCCCATTTGGAGTTTTCTTGGCAAAGATACTGGAGTGCTTTGCCATTTTCTTCTACAGCTCATTTTTTACATATGAAGAAAGTGAGACAAACAGGATTTGCTCAAGGTCACTCATAGTAAATGGCTGAGGCTAGATTTGAACTCATGTTCTCCTGATTCCAGGCCCAGTACTCTATATACTGTATCACCTAGATTCTCCTCTAAGGAATAGTATTTACATAACTAAAAAAACTCTTACTCAAGACACAAGTTCATACACTTACAGAATATTATACCATTATCCCTTCCATGTCACATTAGGAGCTTGGTGCCCCCTCAATTTGGAAAATCCACATAAAAGTTTTTGGTCTGCCCTTTGTACCAGAGAAAAAGTCTGAACTATTTCTTTTTCTTTTGTGGGGTTTTTACAGTACCTTTTTGCAATTTGGGAGTTAAGTATTTTTGTGTTTCTGTGTTGTCTGCTAACCTTTGTATGTCATCTGTGACTTCTGCAAAACTTCCCCAAAATTCTCATTAATTTCTTATGCTGATTCACAAAATATTAAAACTTTGATGGGGAAAGTCATGATGTGGAAGGAATAACTGGGCTTCACCACCACCCTTGTATTTATTTTGTTCAACTTGGCCAAGACTTTGTGGAGTAAAGTACTCTGATCCAGAGAGACAAGACATAATTAATAAAGGAGTAGATACCATAGGAAAATGATGGCAAACCTTTTAGAGACTGAGTGCCCAAAATGTAACTTTCACATGGCATGTGAGCCCCCTGCCTTACCCCAGACAGGGGAGGGAGGAAGCACTCCCATTGGGCTGCTGGGCAGAGGGGCAGGTGATATGAGAAATGTCCTCAGGTGCATGTGGAGAGGGTGAAGACAGCATCCTCTCCAGCACATGTGCCAGGGTTTCACCAACACCGCCATGGGATATGTATGATATAAGACCAGATCAAGGGATTATAATTAAGGTATGAAAGGTACCTTAGAGGATCATTTAGTCTAATGCTCTCATTTTATTGATGAAATAACTGGGGCCCAGAGAGATAAAGTAACTTGTCCAAGTACATATAAGTAACAAAAGGTAGACCTGGGACTTTCCACTGAATTGTGGAGACTGTCAGAATCCAACAAGGGTCAGGGGGAAAGGAATGTGTTTGTATGTAGAATGAAATAATCAGCATTAGGGAAGTAGCTGATTCAAGGACAGTTGACAGAACAGTCCAGGGCCAAAACCTAGGTCAGCAAAAAAGCAATAACAAGCAAATGAAAGGAGTCCAAGCTTGCTAGCATTTGTCCTCTTCAATGAATTGCAGACTTTTAAGCCAGGTTAAGTAGGACTATCCCTGTTCATCTGGTACTTTAAGGGGCTTCTGTAGTGATAGATACCAGCTTACCTTCACATCTTTCTGCCTCCTCCTTGCGGCAACTGTGTCAGGGATGGTAGCAAATAATAATTGGTTCCACTGATTCAGTGGACTTTAGAGGCTTAAGTTTGTCAATGTCAGTCAATTGCAAAAGAAATAAACAAACAAATAAATAATTAGGTAAATTAACGGACAAGTGAATGAGTAAGTAGATAAAGAAATCATGCCCAAATCCATCTCCCCAAAGGAATCATCTATTTATTAGAAATGATGAACACTGAGTCCTAGAAAAAGCAACTAAATAATAATGCTATAGATTACAGATTGTAAGCCTTTCTTTGCATTAATGTGACCTATGATGACGCTTAGTAAGTGTTTGTTGACTGCCTGCCTGACTCCTTTTTAAGGAATAGTCACACTGGTCTACAGGTACAGGCTAATTTGCATGACAGGTTTAAATAAATATCTGCCTGGGTGTCCATGTGCATAGTGCCTGACAGAATCCAGCTCAGCTGCTCCGACCTCACCAGCCACCAGAGACACACTAGAAAGGACAACAAAACTCTTACTAAAAGGACGAAACCAAGAGAACTGTGGAGAACCTGGAGATTGTCCAGAGGAGTGCTCTAATGATGATGAAAGGGAATTATTCATGGAGGAAAAGATCTCCGCGTTGCTCTCCCCCATCTCAAGTGGTCCCATGCATCGGAAGACAAGGCTACCATGGGTGTCATGTCACTGAGGCGGGCAGCTGAGGACTTGGCTGATGGCGCAGCTAAGAACTGGGAGTGAGTAGCGGGGAGAATCTGGCTCACTGAGCTCCCGAAGCCCCCTGCGGAGTTCATTTACATATCATCTTTAGAAGTGCCCCTCTCTCGGCTGCCCTGGGGGAACCTCACAGATGGTAAATAGTGAAGGCTTATTGAACCCCAACACCTGGCCAAATGGTTTCTTTTAGGTGAGGAGACGAAAGTCTGGCGTGGTTAAACGCCGAACAGGTTACACTCCTTTCCGGGGCTTCGAGTTCATTTTCTCCACTTTCCCCAGCACCAGAACCTTTTAAGTTCTAGTCAGCTTCCAAAAACATGTGAAAACCCCAAGAATAGCTGTTTCTGTTTTTAAGGACTTATTAGCATGCAGATTTACATATTTGCGGCAAGTCATTAGGAGAAGTAGACCGTGAAGGAAGGCTAGGGAGGACAAACGAAAGGAAAGGAAAAGGTGGGGGGTGAATAAATGGCCCAAGAAAAGTTCATCATGTGCTGCTACCCATTTTGCCCCCTTTTACCCTAAAATTAAGGGGCTAATACACTGGGTCTAGGGAGGGGAACTGATTACAAATAAGGCAGGAGAGAGTCCTGAACAAATCATAAGGCTAACTTGGGGGACAGATTCCCCCCTCAAACGCACAGCTTGCTTCTCCACATATAGTATCTTGAAAAATCTTTACTGCCTTCCGCAATGCAGTCCTTGGCATGGAACACCATGCCTCCAAGTTTAGAATGTGGCCCTCCATATTTATGTTGCCCAGATGGTGGGATCGGGTGCTTGTTGCAAAGGCACCATGGGGTGCTACTGAAATTAATACTTAATTCACTTAGATGCTCCTGCAGCTATGGTGGGGCTTTACAGCAATCCCAGCTAGTTAGCCTGCTTTTCCAGGAGTGAGTCCAATCTGAAGAGAAATGTCCCTGAGACCAGCTCCTCTGCTGTCCAGTTTCAGAGACAGTCCATTTCTTCTGAGTGGCTGGACTAGCCACAGATCCCCTGGAGCCAACGTGAACCATGATATCAACTGAGGGAATTAAGATGTTTTCAAGTTGGAGGATTAAACTGATTGAATTAAATTTGACACACTTTTTATTAGGGGCCTAATGTGTCTGAGGCACCGTTCTAGGCACTGAGGTTTCAGGGACAAAAAAGAAACTTCCTATCTTCAAGGAGTTTACATCTCACTTGTGGAGGAGGTGAATAGAGGAAGAAAACATACATAAATAAGCAAATCCCAAGGAAAATTGAGGGGAAAGAGAAGAGAAAGACCATCTTACACTTTACTTTCTTCCATATAGTCTACGATCCAGCAAAACCGGCTTTCTTGTCGTCTCTGCCAAGACACTAGGTCCAATTTTTCTGATTGATCCTCATACCCCAAATGCTCTCTCGCTTCACTGCTTCCTATTGGTTTCCCCACTTCCCACTTCCTTCAAAACTAAGGTCAAATCCCACCTTCTGTAAGAGGCTTTTCCCTCCCAACTTCCCTTTGAGATTATCTTCCATTTACTCTGTACAGATCTTGTGTGCATTGAGTCATTTGTATGTTGTCTCCCCCATTAGACTTTGAGATCTATGAAAGCAGAGACCCTGTTTTTCACTTTCTTGGTATTTGCAGGGCTTAGCATAGTATCTGGCAACAAGATAAGTAGCTTATCAAATTATTGTTGACTGATTGTCTAACAGTAACACCTTTATAGGGAATACAACCAAAAAGACTTCTCAGAGAAAATACCTATCATCTGATCTGTGCCAAGTGGTGGCCAAGTGGATAGAGTGCCAGATTGGAAGTCAAGAAGGTATTTGACCTCAGATACTTACACTGGGCAAATCTCTTAATCCTGTTTGCCTCAGTTTCCTCATCGACAAAATGAGCCAGAGAAGGTGCTGGCAAACCACTCTAGAATCTTTGCCAAGAAAACCCAAAATGTGTGCCATAAGAAATGATGAGCAGGCAAATTTAAAAACAAAACAAAGACCTACATGAAATTATGAAAAGCAAAATAAATAGAATCAAGAGTACATCATATACAGGTATAGATCTAATGTTTGAAAGATAACTTGTGAATGTCTACATGCAGAGAAAGAACTGATAAAATAAACCCTAAAGATGTAATATGTACATATATATGAGAAGAACTCAGCTCAGTTGTGGCTTTTTGTCAAGTGAGATGCCTTCTCTGGTGTGGGGAGGGAGGGAGAAAAATACTTGGAAATTTTAGTGGAACCAAATAAATTAAATTAAAAAGAAAATAAATTAAAAATAAAAATAAGAACTCCCAAAGGAAGTCATGAAGACAACTGAACAACGAAAGTGATATGTTTTACATGAGTTTCTAACACGTACTTGATATACATTATAAACAATGTTTTCTAATAATCGATATCCATTTTAAAAATGCTGACCTAGAATGTTAATATTATATTAATTATTTGAATTTCTTTTTAACCAGAAATAGGAGTCCCTGATTCCAGTAACTCTTTAAGAATATAAAATGATAATTTTCTTATTCGTGGGAATTCCCTATCCTTATGAAACTGTTTCCCTCTGAAATCACAGTTCCAGTAGCCATCCCTATTCTCAGAGCATTGGCATCTCGTTGGGGGTTGTCTATCTGAAGGATGATGAAAGTTGTATGATGAAGGGTGTGTGTAGATAGAATCTGCTGCTCCCCCAGCTCGTCCCCACCTCGCTGCATGGCTGGATGTCTTGCAAACACTCCAAACAGGTCGTAGGTGAAAAGCCTTAGGAGCATGACTCAGAATTAAAGGTTACAGGTCCAGGTTCAAGAGAAAGGATAAAAGTGTGGGGTGAGACACGTCTGGGGTCTCTATTCCCTTGGAAGAGGTGGGGAAGGACCATGACTGAGCAAGGCAGCCATGTGGAGAAACACATGGTCAGAGCTGGATTAGATTAGGCTTAAATCTCTACATATCTTCTTTTTTCTATTTTAAGTGATTATTAATAAACTTTATGGAAAATAAGAACCTGCAGTTATTAATTTTAATATAACAGTTAAAAGGAGTTGGGCTTGGAAAAGATGAAGAATAAAGGTTCTAATTGCCATTTTAATATCTATGGTACATTTTGTGAAGTGGAATGCTGGCCATTAGTTCTTTGTCTAAATGCTATCTACACCTAAATAGTCAAGGGTTAACTTCCTATACCTGGTAGTCAATAGCCAATCATCCACAAATATTTATTTAGCACCTACTGTGTGCCAGGCAGTGTGCTAAACTCTGTCTTTTTAGATAGTTACTTCCCTCAAGGAGTTTACTGTCTAACTTAGAAATACAACACACAAAAGGAAATTGAAAAGAGGGAGAAAAATACTTGATGCAGGGCCATGATGGATAAGTCAGATAAGTCCAAAAGCAGTTCAACCAGATGACAAATGAGATGTCTGTCCTGAAACTCCTTCTTAAATGGAAGTGTTGAAGTACATGGATTTGCTCAACAATCAAACGGTAATGACCATATGGAAATTCCAAAGCTGAACTGATCTTGCAGGATGATATGATTTTCCAAATGATGAACTTCATGAGATGCCTGTTGTTCAGTCATTTTCCAATCATGCCCGAGTCTTCATGACCCCATTTGGGGTTTTCTTGGCAAAGATACTAGAATGATTAGCCATTTACTTCTCCAGGTTATTTTACAGATGAGGAAACTAAGGTAAGCAGGGTGAAGGCACTTGCCCAGAATCACACACCTAGTCAGTATCTGAGGTCATATATGAACTCAGCTCTTCCTTACTCCAGACCCAGCACTCCACCCACTGTACCACTTAGTTACCTCTAAGGAATGGTAGAGAAATCAGAGAAGTCCCAAAGCAGTATAGCCAGGCAGAAACTGAGTAAGACTACTTGATAGTCATTTTTTTATTTGTGTTTTGAAGGGAAATACATATTAATATGAAAAACTGTGACAAATTCTAAATGGGCAAGAAGGGAAACGATTGGGCAGGACCAAATGTTAATGGAGTCAATGTAAATGGTTTGAATGAAACCTTTTTTCCCAAAGCACAGAATCACTTTGGGTTTATTCAGTGCCTTTTGTTCAACAAATGCCAAATTCATTTCCCTATATACAGCCTATTTTGTCCTCATTAATTCATTTTAAAATTCACTTTAAGTTCATAAGTAAAGACTGAAAATTTCCTATTTCACAACTAAGGAATCTGAAGCTAAAAGAGATTAAATCAGATAAAAAGTTGAATGGATCTGAGGTCTTCAGACTCCCAAACCACTACCTCTTTCTTTAAATTAGAATTTCCACATTCAGATGATACCCTAAAGTGGTGAAATAACTAAATTCTCAACCTCAGACCACTCTATAATCTATAACCTCAGCATGGCAGTCCTGAGTCCTCTTGGTTCAGGAAAGAAATGAGTGGGACATAGGAAAAAAAGAGAAAGAGGAAAAAGAGAAAGCTTTTAAAGTTTATAGGTTTCGTGTAAGAATCTTTAGCACTAAAGGTTTTGTAGACCACTAAATATTTTCTTTTTTATTAATATTTATCTGAAAAGTGTTGTTATTTATGAAATTCAGGTTCTCTGATCCCAAACAGCAATTAAGATTAAAATTCTCTGGAAATTGTGTCTTAATTTATATTTATTTATTAGATAATAAAAAGAAGCCTGGAGAAAGAAAAGGCACCAGCCACAAGCTGTTCCCTTCACTAGCCTCCTCCCACCCCTGCCTTAGCATCAGGGCTCCCCTAGCCAGCACTCACCCCCTGGCACTTTCCTAGCTGCCTCCTCTTATTGTGATTCCAGTGCAAAACAGATTTTCTTTTCATCACATCTGAAATTTATATCTCCTGTGATGTCACTTTTCTGGGTCTCTCTAATTGGCCAGACTTGACCTCATTTTGGGTCAGAGACTAGTCTTCCAGAGGCCAGGAGTCATATGGAACAAGAAGCTAGTGTCTTCCAGGGGCCAGGGAGCCACAGAGTATGCATGTGTCCCCCTTATCCAGATAAGCCTCAGGTCTTGTTCTTAGCTCAAAGAGTGAGGTTGAGTTGCAACTCCAAAAGAAAAGGGGTTCAGACTTGCAAATTCTTACAAGTCTTCCCACTAAGTTATTAGAGAGCTACAATCTTGTCATAATATCAAGGGATATTTCAAGCATTTATTGGGCACCTCCTACATGCTAGAACATTATTCGAGAGGGATTCAGAGACCCACCTCCCAGCAAAAAAAAAAAAATACAATCCGTATTTGGTGTGAGAATTAATCCATTGCCTTGATCTAATTGGGCCAAGTGACTGAATCCTCAAAATCACCAGAAAAGCTGAACATAGTATTTACTGCATTTAGCAGTATTATGGTAGATCTCCCTTCTGGAAATTACCAATGAATGTTGATCAAAGGGAGCAGAGCTTCATTTTTGATCGCCCAGAAGAAAATATATTAATTTTAGTTGTGCTCATTAGTAACTGATATTTACATAGAGTATACTAAAAGTTTTCCAGGGATTTAAAACATTCATAGTTTAAAACTGCACTAAAGCTTTTGGGACACCCTCTATAGTACTTCCAAGTTGTAAAATCCTTTACATACAATATCCCATTTGGGCCTGAAAATAACCCTATGAGGTAGATCCTAGAGGTATTAGTTGTATTTTAGACATGAGGAAAATGATCAGAGAAAGTTAAGGGAACTTTCAAGGACTCACAGCAAATAAGATTTTGACTTAAATATTCCTGACTCCAAATCCAGCACTTTATGGTTGTACTATTTCATGTTTCATCTCTAATAATGTGAACTAATACTTCTTGAAAACATCTATAAGTGTGATGAGGTCCACCTTCTTCCCAGCTCACCATGGCAGAATGATTAGCTAACATGAGTCTGGAAAGAACAATTATCTAAAAGGAATAAATCATTAAGAGTCAAGAATACAACCCAGGTCAACCATGTATGATGTCAACCACTTTCCCTGCAGCTTCTTTTTTCTGTTATTGCCTCCTTTTCAAAACTTCCTATAGACCTTCAGGAACCCACAAACTTCCCCAGAAACTGTAACATTTTAAAGAAAGGATCTAAGAAACAGTTTACTACTCTTTACATTTTAAGTGTTATCCCTAATTCATTAAAAGAACTTCATGTATTAAACAATGGATGCAGAGACCAAAGTGTGGGGGGAGAGAGAGAGAGAGAGAGAGAGAGAGAGAGAGAGAGTTAGTTCTAAGGGGAAACTCCCTGAAGTCTGTTGCAAGATACATATAAAGAAATAATGAAAACCACTAGTTCCTCTCATGTCTTCCCAGAGTCTTTTCCTTCAGCAACTTGAAGTAAGGTTGGCCTCTTTTATCTTTCCTCTCAGCACAAAACATCTTGGATCTTGGAGAGCCCCAAAGAGGACTGGCAAAGGTTGGAACTTTCCCACTTTTGCCAACTTTGCCCTATCCCTCACACAGGGCAGGGTCTTCATCTCCACCAATAAGGAGGGTCCCCTTCGAATGGGCTTTAGGACAGGGATTACATATGGCTTGAATATTATCACAACACTGTTATACATTCAGAAAAAGAAACAGTGGTTAAGAGGGGACTTCTCCAGAAAGATTTTGGGTATCTGCTCAGTGTCTTGTCCCATTCCTGCTCCATTCCTTGATCCTTTCCAGTATTATTACATAGAACATCACTCATTTATTTTTCTGGACACTATCCCAGTGGCTTTGCAAAAGTAAGATGAAATGTTGAGAATGTTAAACTGGATATCAAGAGATTCCATTCAAGAAAGAAATTCTATTGAATAAGGGTCTGCTGTGTGTAAAGTGTTGCATCAGGTGTTAGGGATGCAAAAACAAAACAAAAAAAAAAAAAGAGAGAAACTCTTCCTGCCCTTAAGTTGCTTACATTTTATTGATTGCATTCTTATCTCAACTTTGCCACTAACTACTAATGGTATAGATTTGGGAAAAATCACTTAATTTCCCTAATATTTTAATGGGGAAAAATAATCCTTGGCTTACCTACCTCACAGGGTATAGGAGGATTGGATGGGATTTTGGATGGAAAAGTTCTCTGAAAATATGAAATGCTACATATACCATACAAGCTTACGGTGTGATTAAAGGAATTTTTCTGTCTTATTAAACAGAGGTCAGCTAAGCCCAGAGAAAGACAGTGAGGTGAGGATCAGGTCCAATGTTTTCATGTCTCTAATGCTCCGGTGGTCAAAAAGAATTCATTCATCTTTCTAAAACAATTAGCTTTTAGCCTGAGAACTGACATGAGACACTCCAGCTGAAGGGGGTCATTTAAAAATTAATAAATAAAGCTGTAAGAAATGGAGTATCTGGGTTGATGACAGAATTGCCATCTGATTCATATCTATATCCTGGCTCCCTGGCTAAGTGAGTTCACACTCAAACTAAAAGTGTTAGAACAAAAAAAAATGGCCCAATTACCATTTCATGGCCTTCTTTGGTGATTCAGGTTTAATTTGACTTTCCAAAGAAGAATAATGGACCGATGTCATTTTTATTTTGCTTGGTCCCATGACACAACAAGCAGGTTACCGTAAGGGCATAGAAGGACACCTTTAGTGGCTTTGGGGAAGGATTGCCCACCAGGCTCAGGCACATCCCTACTATTCAGGGTATCCAATCTGCAGTCACTCAAAGGAAGTGGGGTTGAGTAATGTTGCTGTGGCCCAGTGACAATTTTCCATCTGGCTGTGCTATTACATAGGGTTCTGTCATAAGAAAGTAGTGAGAAACACTGAAAAAGTAGCAGTTATTATAACTACCTTTTCCTTAGAGCAGTCATCATTTTTAAGTTCTCCAGCATCCTCCTCTTTAGACAATCACCAATAAAGCAAAACACTTTGTCAACCAGTAGCCTGGAGGAGTGGAGTTGTCACTTGCAGTGCTACTGGCCATCAAAGTGGGCAAATTGAGCATTCCTCACTACATTAGAGCTATTGATATTCATGTCTTGTCTTGCCTACTAGACCATCATTTCCAATAGAAAAGTGACTGTCTTCTTTAGTTTCCCACTATATCAAGAGGCCCATAGGTAAATGGTAAATAGCTCACATTTATGGAGTGCCCTATAGTTTAAGCAGTATTTTTCCTACATTGACCCTGAGGTATTGGTAATCCAGATGTCATTATCCTCATTTTACAGATGAGAAACCAAAGCTGTGAGAAGTGACTTGCCCAGGCAATGACAGATCCAGGACTAGAACCTTGATTTGTTGATTCATGGTCCAACAGAAAGAGCTCTAGATTTAAAAATCATAGCCCTTGGGCTCAAATCATGCCCAAGTGACCAAAGGCAAGTTACTTAATGCCTCTTCACCTCAGGTATCTCATAAGTAAAATGAGAAGGTTGGAGAACATGAATTTGAAAACCTAAATCTATGATTTGTGATTCTAGTTAAGCAATCTTTCTGTTATGTCTATTAAGTTGGTTTTGATTATTTTTTTTATTTGAATTCTATTCCTCTGAGGGGAGCTCCATAAATTACTTGTGAGATTTAGAAAAACAAGCAAAAAATCAGTGCCATCTTTAAGGCAATTGTCTGATTCTCTTATTTCTTCCAGTGACTAGAAGTACGGTTTCAAAGCAATGTCCTAGGCAGCTAGGTAGGACAGTGGCTAGGGAACCAGGCCTGAAGTTAGGAGAATCTGGGTTAAAATTTGTCCTCATAGCTGTGTGACCCTGGGCAAGTCACTTAAGCTCAATTGCCTAGTCCTTTCCATTGTTCTGCCTTAGAATTTATACTAAGACAGACAGTAAGAGGTTTTTTTTTAAAAAGCAATATATTGATTAGAATGACAAAAGTCATACTATCTCTTCTCATAAACTTCATTACACATAGGTTCTATGTATTTTTTTCCTTTTATTTTCTCCCGTTTTTTGTTCAGTTCTAGGTGCCACATTTTGGGAAGAACAGCAATAATTTAAAGATAACTAATTATTAATAATATAAAGAGTGTGCAGAGGAGCATAACAAGGATGGGGAAAGATCTGGAGTCCATGCCATATGAAGATCAGTTGAAGGTCTGGGTACACTTAGTAATGAAAAAGAGAAAACTTAGTAGAGACTTCATTAGTTGGCTTCAAGAATCTAAAAGTCTGGCTCAGGGAAGAGAAATTCACTTGTTCTATTTGACTCCCATAGGTAAGAACTAAGAGCAATGGTTAGATGGAGCAGATATGGTAGGAAGACATCCCTTGTCAGATTAGGCTTAGGTGATGAGTCACCAGAACATGGACCAAAACCTTGTTATTGCTCTACATGTCCAACTTTTGTTTTCGAAGACCAGTGACATCACAGGTTGGTGTCTTGACAAGTGTGTCAATTGGATTAAAGTGAACATAGTTGCATAAAGTTGTCAAACTCACTCTCTCTTCCAGAGTCATTGAAGTCCAATGGTAGAACAAAAGTCAGGTAGAATGTGATGACTAAGGATGTAGTGGATGGCTTTGGTGTCTTTGATGTCTGACCAGGCTTTAAATACAGTACAGTATATATTTTAGCCTACTTGAGGGCCATTGGAACACTTTTTTTCATCTGCCTATTCTTATTTAGGAACCTTTAGACTTCCACTGAGGACTAAAACTAAAAGGCAGGGTAATATAATAGGATAGTGGGATGTGGAGTCAGAAGATATGAGTTCAAATTCTGAAGCTTTTATTTACTGTCTATCATTGCTTGTGGAAAGTTGTTTGACTTCTATGGTCCTCAGCTTCCTCATCTGTAAAATGAGAGGTTGGACTAGATGGCTTCTCAGGTTTATTATAGTTCCAAATTTAATATCCTCAGATCTTCTGATTAGGTTACCTTTTCAGCTCCAAATTCTATGAACTAGAGACCATTCTCATCTGTCTAGATACTAGAAGGAGGAAAAGAATGAAAAGAATAAGAGAAAAATGGAAGACAGAGAGTGACAGAGAGAGGTAGATAAAGAAAAACAGAGAGAGACTGAGAGAGACAAAGAGGGATGGATAATAGAGGTGTGCAGAGATACAAGAAGAAAGGAAAGAGAGGCAAAAGGAAGGACAGAGACACACAGAGATTTCTCAGGATGATGAATGTGTCGACTGTTGCTATTGATCTGTAGAAGTAACTGCTTCTATTGGCATTTGTCATAGGGTACCATGGTGATTTTCAACAAACAGGGAAGGCTCTTTGAATAGTCACTAATGTCTTTAAACAAAAGGGGACTAATATGGAATAAGGTTGGAAATTCATGCTGGATCCATTTGGGGAAGAGAACTAAACTACATACCAAGGTATTCCATCCTAAAAGCAATGGGGAGTCACTGAAGGTTTTTGAGAAGGAGAATGGAGTACTCAAATGTGTGTACAGGAAATTGCTTTTATTAAATTTAAAACTTAGGGAACAGTGGAATTCTGATAACCTGATTTTTCCATTTAGAATCAATCGGTAAGTCTATTTCATAGAATTTAGAGCTGAAAAGATGACCTAATCAGAAGAATCCTGGATCCTAAATTTAGAGCTGTAATGGACCTGAGATGCCATCTAGTCCAATGTCCTCATTTTATAGCTGTAGAAACTGAGGCTCTGAAGAGTTGAGTGACTTTTCCCAGGTAAATGACAGTGTCAGAATTTGATTTCATTATCTTCTGATTCCAAACTCTATTCCATTACACTACTCTGCCTTTTGGTTTCAGTCCTCAGTGGAAATCTTTGTAAGTCTAATATCTTGAACATACATGTCAAATGTCAGAGAATCACATGATCCTAGCAGAAAGGAGCTCAGAATCCATCTTCATTTAATGCATGAACAAAAGAGATCCCTTTTCCAATATCACCCCATGAACCTTTTTGAAAAAGAAGGTCATCTGGCCTTAGCTGGAAGACTGTTATTTACCACCTTCTTTGACAGCCCATTTAGAATCATCTGGTCTGATAGAATGTAAGCTCCTTGAAGGCAGGGACTATTTCATTTTTGTCTTTGAATGAATGAATAAATCAACTAATTAAAAGAAAAGAAATATTTTAAGTGCCTACTACATTCTAAGCCTAGTGCTAAACACTAGAAATACAAATAGAAAAAGTAAAATGATGCCAGCTCTCAAGGAGTTTACATAACAGTTGGAATAGAGAACCAAAGAACTGAGAAATAGAAATAAGCAAGACATAGTTTTATATATACATATATCTTTTGTCAAATGATGCCTTCTCAAATGACGTGAGGGGAAGGAAGAAGGAAGTTACCTGAATATTTTAATGCAACACATTAATTGATTAATTGAAATTAGAAAAGAAAACTAATAGAGATAAGAAACATTTGAATAAATAAAATGAAGGTTCATCTCCAGGATGACTAAATGGAAAGACCCATGGGGTCCTTAGGATACTTAAAAAGGTTTGATGAGTTGTCTGAAGGGCAAAGAGGTAGGGCAGATGGCAAAGTCTAATGATCCTCCCTTTTACTCCAAGGAAGAGACCTAGTGGCTCCCACATCCTCCCCAAAGGTATGAGCTCTAAAGCAGTTTAGATGGGTTCTATAAACTCAGGGAGTATAACAGGGGAAGGGAAAGAAGGAAGGTAATTTTTTTTGTATCTCTAGAAACTAGCATAGAACCTGCCATAATCCAGGTGCTTAATAAATGCTTGCTGATTGCATGTAGCCTCCTCAGTTTACAGAGGAGGAGACTGAGGTCTGGAGAAGGCAAATAACTTGCCCAGGGTCACCCAAAAGATGTGCCCAAAGTAGAATTTGAACCCAGATCCTCTGACTTCAATCCAGGGGGCTTTCCTCTACATTGTACTCCAAAGGGAATCTTTTCAATGGAATAACACTTTGTCTATATAAATTCTGGTAAACTTGTAGAAAAAACACTAATTAATATGCAGTTATACTACATGTGTGAGCACATGTACCTGTACCTATGTCTGTGTGTAGGGGGACAATTTGAACCCAGAGTTAGTTAGTTACCTACTTATAATAGTAGGGTAACAAGGTAGCCTGGACTCAGGAAGATTCATCTCCCTGAATTCCCAACTGGCTTTAAGATACTTCCTAGCTGTGTGACCCTGGGCAATTCACTTAATTTATTTGCCTCAGTTTCCTCATCTGTCAAACGAGCTGGAGAAAGAAACGGCAAAGCACTCCAGGATCTTTGCCAAGAAAACTCCCAATGGGGTCACGAAGAATTGGATGCAACTGAAAGGAACTGAACGACTAAAAACAAAACTTGTAATATTGCTTGAGAGGGAATCATAATGCCTCTTCTAAGATGCAGCACAAGGCCCAACTATTCTTAGCCGAGATACCTCAGACAGCTACTTATTAGTGGAGAGAATTCTCCAGAGAAGGATGAATTACAGCACTTGGATTGCAATATTCACACACACTCCTGGGGAGGAAAAAAAAGGGGGGGAGCTCAAAGTTCAACTAGATGAAACAATTTACGGGCTGAATTTGTTACTTAGGAACTCAAGCCAAGCAGGTACTTGGGAAGATGCAATTATAAGCGACGATAAATACCTCCCTGAGTTGACGTGGTATTTAGACTCGAGCTCCCAGGCTTCTGTTCCCATTTTAGCATGCACACTGGACTTCAAGTACACATCTCTTTATACACTCTATTACCTCATTGCCATTACTTGCCGGTAATGAAAGCGAGTGTTAACAGAACAGCATGCTGATGCATTTTTTTCTGCCATTGTATGTAACATATTTTCTAATTCTTCTGCTCTATTCAGCATTTGACCCCAACGATGGGGGATTATGGTATTAACTCTCTCCACAGCACACATTCTTTACAGACTTCCACTAAATACTGTAAGCCCGGCTGCAGAGCGGAATAAAAGTGAAAGCATACCGTCTGGTCTTAAGCCGTGCACACAGAGGGTCGTGATCCAATTGGAAGGGAAGTAGAATTTTTAAAAAGAAAGAGGTTTGACCAAATTTTAATCCTTGTCATTTTCATTTCTCTTACCCTGTGGATTTGGGTGATTTTATTTACACTGTCAGCTTGAGCCTAGGGATTGGAAATCAGGCTTTTATGGAGATTATTAAAAGTACATACAGCACACTAAAGGTTGGGCTGACGAGGATATGCTACTAAAAATATGAATGCGAATGCATTGGTATTAGATGCCCCAGGAGTATATTTCATCCTCCTTAGAAGGTTATTCTTAGGAGCCAGGACGGGTGGTAATTGTAATGAGATGCAAGTGATGAAGGTATTTCTGATAGGTCACAAATGGCTAGGAAGAGACTGAGATGAATTAGCATTACTCAGATGAGAAGGGAGCTGTTTATATCAATAATTCCAGCACAGAAGTATTCCTCTCCCCCCCC
>NC_058133.1:120409543-120441117 GCF_016433145.1 Gracilinanus agilis
GAGAGAGAGAGAGAGAGAGAGAGAGAGAGAGAGAGAGAGAGAGAGAGAGAGATTATAGGGAAAACTTGATAAGAAAACTCCCTCTACCAATTCAGCTTCTTGGCATTTTATAATCTTAGAAAATTGTCCCAGGAACTGAAAGGTTGTAATTTGCCCAGGGTCATACAATCAGAATCTTCTGAGATGGGACTAGATTGGAAATCTTCTTGACTTAGAGGCTTACCCTCTATCCACTATAATACATTGCCTCTCATTTAGATCTTAGATCTTCCAGAAGGACCTATGATCAGGTGTCCAGCGTGGGCTATTACTGCTCCTTGTCAAACTGGCCTCTCAAGACCTCACAGGATACATTACTATCTGCCCTAAGACTGGATTTCAGTGGAGGAATTTAAATTGTCTGATCACCTTCTTCCCTTAAATGCATTGAGTCATTCCTCAACAGTTAAAAGGCTACTACAATTCACACTATTCTCATTAAAGCGATTTGGAACCCTTAGTTACTAACATGCAAAGACCATCTTCAATCACCTTTACTCCAATAACCCTTTATGTTACTCCACCCAATTCTCCCAATATATTACACTCCAGATCTACTATTCCTTGCACTGTGTTCTCTGTAATGCCTACTCCACAATTAATAAAATTGTTTTCATTTTAAACCTTTTCCTTTCTTCCTCCTTCTTTCTTCTGGCACTCACCATAACTTGGCTCTCTCCTGATAGCATTACATCCTTGATTGTCTCCTTTGGTACCAGTTGCACTTTTACTTACACGCTCTGACTCATTAGTCATGGTAGGGAAGTCAGTATATTTCTTGTTCCCCATTACCACTTCCAGATGCTCCATTTACCACCATCACTCAGTAACTTCTGCTCCTTTGAGATTAACATTGTTCAGATTTATCACCTAATCTTACTCTAATGACTGTTATCTACCAAAATCCAGGACATTCTTCTTCCTTCCTCAATGAATTTAATACCTGGCTTACAGTCATTTTCTCTACACTAAATCCTTCCTTCATACTATAGGACTTTGGCATACATGATGATATTTCCCCAAATATCCTAAATTCCAATTCCTTAATCAACTGGTAGCCCATGTAATTCTAATGATCTTTATCCCAATTCCCATTCTCGTGACTAGTCTTGAGTCCTAAAGCAAGAGATATGTCTCTCTCAGTTCTAGGACTACCCCTAAGGAGTCAGAGGTAATTTTCTAATGTCATTACTGTAAGATCCTACCAGTGTACCCTCTACCCCAAGATTGTCAACTGAGAATCATCTAGTCATCTGTAAGTAGGTTTTTTTTAAGTTTATTTATTTAATTAATTAATTTTGAATATTTTTCCATGGCTACATGATTCATGTTCTTTCCCTCCCCTCCTCCCACCCCTCTCCCATAGCCAAAGAGCAATTCCACTGGGTTTTACATGTAAGTAGGTTTTAGAAAAGGTTATTTACAAAGATGGCACATTAAGAATAGAATAAAATGTTACCCTCAAAAATTTGTGACACACTCTTCCATAACTATATACAGAGTTCAGAGGAAAATGGGCTCAAGTTTAGAGAGATTTTGTGGTAAAAAGAACTCTTGGTTTCTGGAATTAGCTTTCTACCATTCATGAGATGCTCAAGAAGTTCCCCTTAACCATAGGGAAAAATCTATCCATTGGAACTTGACTTCCAATGTACACTGCCCTCAGCTGATCAGGTAGGACATTCATGGGAAGATGGGAGGTCCTACATTGTCCAGACTTTTCAAAGCTCACAAGGATGCTTTTGGCTACAGAGGGAGGAGTAGAAGGAAACTGCCAGAATTCAAAGCCTACATTTCTCCTTTCTCCTTAGGTGTTTCTTCTCAGGGTATTTGGCTAGAACCTCATGCCTTACTCTATTTTCTAGAAAGAATTCAGTTCTAATTAACTTGATAATTTTTACATGACCCCTAAGGGCATTGGCAGCCTTTCCTCCTGCCCTTCCAAACATGATTCTTGTACAACATCACTAATAGCTGAAGGACTCTACCCACGCTAAGAAAAAGACCTATGGGATTTACTAATTGGGCATTTTATCATTCATTTTAAGTGGTTTAGGATTGAGTAAATCAATCACCCCACCCTTATACATCCCCAGTTCTCATGATCTACTCTTCCTTTCTATCCCATCACCCACAAGTGTTCTACTTCCTTGCTCATGAACTTAGAAATTCCTATATCTGATCATCATCTTTTATCATTTTGCCTTTGCCTTATACCTCCTACCTCTGTTCTTTGTTCATCTCACCATGATCTCCAATCTCTCCTTCCTTGGGTTCATTCCCAGGCCATTACCCCTGCACTGGCTACACTCTCCTCCCTCCCTTTGGCAAATCTGTTCAACTCTACATTGCCCTATATATTCAAATCTTCTATCCTCCTGTCTTAATATTAACCCTACCTTGCCAACTGAATTACTATCTTGAATTATTACCACAATCTGCCACCTTTACTCTTATTCACATGCTGCTGAATGGAACTGGAGAGTAACAAAACTATGCCTGGGTCTTTTACACATTCATGCTATATAATCTTAACTGGGCAGTCACTGCAGCAGGCCAATCCTTTTATGCTTCCATAATCAATTCACTCTCCCACTCATGACAGAGGTTTTCTCAAATCTTTTCATGTTTTCTAGAGTCTCTCCTCATTCCTGCCCCCCCCCACCTGCCATCTTCTGATCTGAGAATTTTGCCTCGTGTCTCACTGAAAAGAGTGACACCACACACCAAGTAATCCCTCCTCCTCCATGCTCCTTATCTTACATCACAAAGATGTCCCAATCATCTCTACCTTCACTCCTGTCTCACAGGAAAAAGTGGCCCTTGTCCTTGCCAAGACTCTCTCTACATGAATCCATCATCATGTTCTATCCTCCTATCCTATTTTCTCTAACAAATTTCACCTTCTCTCATCCCAACTCTCACTAATCTTGAATTCTTCCCTTTCTACTAACTCCTTCTCTGTTGCCTAAAAACCTCACCCTTAAATGCCCTCACTTGATTCTACTTTCCCTGATGGTTCAATCTAGGATTTCTCTTCCCCTTCTTGGCCACACTCTTTGAGAAAAGATTCACTGTCCCATTTCTTCCCCTCTCTTCAGGGAAGCTTCTGACCTCGGCATTCAACTGAAACTACTCTCCAAAGTCACCAATGATCTCTTAATTGCCAAATCTTTTATTAATCCTCATCCTCAGGACCTCTTCATAGCCTGACCTTTACCTTCTCTTCTGTATCCTCCCCTCACTTTAGAGTTTTGTGACACTATTTTCTCCAGCTTCTTTTCCTACCTTTTTGACTGCCACAATTCTTTTGCTGCATCATCATCCATGTCAAACTTCACCTGACAAAGAAGATCCTCTATAGCAGTGATGACAAATGGTCATTTAGCATCTGCTTGAAAAATTTCTGGTGTAGGCAAACCTACTACCAGCTGGTACTTTTGAACATTTCTAATCATGAAGGACAGAAACATTATAATTTCTAATCTTGAGATAGCATAACAGGGGATAACATAATGGAATTGGAAGTAAGAAGACTTAAATTCAGAATCTGTTTCTCATACTTACTAGCCAGATGACTATGGGTACAGTCATTGAACCTCAGTTTCCTCACCTATGAAATAGGAATAAATAGTACATATAATAGAGAACTATGTTCAAGTCAAAAAGGTTCAAGTAAAATAAGGTAGATAAAATGCCTTGAAACCTTTAAAAAGCTCTACATTCTAGACAAGCACATTATTTATAATAAATGCTTATAGAATTTTAATTTTAATGTACATCAATACTAGAAGGAGACCGGGGTAGGATGATATTTCCTCAGCAGTCTTTATCAATAATGCTAAGCCATTAGGAAGACCCCTGCTGCTCCCTCCCACATTTAAAAGTGGAAAGAAATGCTTACAGTAGGGAAGGAAAAACTAGTTCAGGAGTCTAGAAGTTCTTTGTTCAAATTCTGCCTCTGGCATTTACTTCTGGTGAGCACTAGGAGAATTTACTTAGCCTCCTTGAGCCTCAGTATCTAAGAGTTGTAAAATAAGGGAGTAGGACTAGATGTCCAAAGACCAAAGTCTCTTCTGGCTTAGGAGAAATGATCCCATGATTCATGTTTTAGTATAAAATTTGGGACACTTTGCCTCCCCTATAGAGTGTAAGCCCTTTGTAGGCAGGGATTCTGTCATATTTCTCTTTGTATCACCGTGCCTAACACAGTGATTGACACGTACTCAAATCTAAACTACTTAAGTGGTTTTATGGCTTCATCAAATGGGATTTTCCCTCTAATAATACAGATCTCTGCCTAACCAAGTTTGCTCATCATGGCAACTCCCCAACCATGTCTTTTCATCAGTTCATTACAGAATGTCTGTAGGATCCTAGAGGTCTCTCCTGCTTTCCCCTGACATCATGGAGACATTAGGGGAGTACTCTAAGACTGTTCACCCATCATCTTCCCCACATCTTCACTCATCTTCTCTCTGATAGAATATTTTATACTTCTACTTTGAAATTTTTCACTGAATCTATAGTATAACTTGGCACATAGTAGGGATTTAATATACTATTATCCATTGATGGATACATGACACTGGAGAAATGCTGACAAATATCTGGTCCTCACTCAACCCCCAACTTGCCATAAAAATGAAAAAAAAGAATTATTGCATATACAATTGTATTTATTACACATCTATATCTATGTATCTTTAACATCTATAGAGCTAATGGTCAGCAGGTTCTTCTTTAGACCTAACCTTGCTCTTTTTAGTTTTACCATTGGCATTGCACATATCAACCCAATTAGATTATCCTCAGTGGTCTGCTTCATAGGAACAATGCCTCTTCACACCCAGTTGAGCCACGGGACTACCTCTGGGAGGAAGAGAATCATCTTATCTGTTACCCCGAGGTGGTTACTGAGAAGTTTCCTATTCCCCCAAATGCCCTCCCGTGATTCTGCTTGGCCTCAATGGGGAGCAATCCAGGTTATCTTCCGCCCCAGAGAGGGGGATCTTCTCCTTTCCACTCACATTTCTAACTTTGATATATTCTCTTGCAACATTTATTTTTCTTTCTTAAAGCCACATTTACATATATCCCAAACGGACCCATTCATTCTTTGATGGGAGCCCAAGTTGCTTTTCAGGTTTCCCCAGCTTCTCAAACACCTCTTCTCATTCAGTTCAGAAGAAAGCTTATTGTCTTGATAGACCTGGAGCCACTGCAACTAATTAGCTCAGCAGATTGGATTGGAAGGTAGGCCCCTAGCAATGATGCCTTCCACTTAAGTCCTCAGTCTTTCCAAGCAGCATCAGGTAACCTTGGCCTCAGTAGCAGGCAACCTTTGCAGAAGGATGAGGGCATTGTGTGCACCTAGAGAAAGGAGAGAAGGTCTGCAGGAGATGCTTTTCTTTTCTTTTCCTTTTTTTAAAAAAAAGATGTGCTCTCCATGTCAATGCAGGTTGTGAAGATTGTAGTGGAAGGCTCATATCGGTATTTTAAGGTCAGAACAAGGACAGGTTACAGGATCTTCTAGGGAACACCTAAGAAGTAATTGAGTTTGATTTCCATTTTATAGATGAGGAAACTAAAGCACAAAGAATTTAAGCCATTGTCTAGGATGATTCAGAAAATTGCCAAAAAATTGGCAGATGTGAGATTTGAACCCAAGTCCCCCAGCCTCGAAGACCAGTTCCCTAATCCACTTCCATATTGTTTTCATAATGGTCCACTTTCTGAGACAACAAGGGAATAAAGCAGTGAATGGAAACCAGAACAACCAGAACAGGGATCACAAAGAAATGGAAATCTTGTCTCTCTGCTCCCTTCCCTAAGAGTAAAAGCTCAATTAGACTGAATTTTCTAAACCCAGACTCCCCTAAAAGGCATCACTAGGTAAAGAACCTAGGATCACAGGATAAAGAGTTGGAGGAAGCCTTATAAATCCACTCCTCCAACCTCTTCATTATACAGTTGGAGAAACTAAAGTCTCAAGAATAAAAATGACTAATTTCTTATTCAAAACCAAGTATCCTGATTCCAAGATCAAAATTCTTCTAATATGCCTTGCTACCTTTCCTAGCTCTATAATTAACTGACTCTGTAACCTTGGGTATATTATCTCACAACACTTGGTTTTAATTTCTTCAGCTGGAAAAATGGAAGTAGAGAAAACATGGCATAGTGAATAGATTGCTAGGAAAACCTGGATTCTAAGACGGGTTGTCATCCTACCTATGTGACCCTGGACAAGTCATTTAATCTTTATAAGCCTCAGGCAACTCCCTGGGATATAGTCAATAAATTATATATTTGTTATCTGCATTGGTGGAAAGAGTTCATCATGCTATTGAAATATTATCTTCCTTGTGTTCTTGTTAAAAAAAAAGGTGTTTTTTTTTAAACTCTTTAAAGACATGGGTTATATTTTATCTATGCAGCTGTCTCAGGGCCTAACACAATACATGTAGTAAGAACTACTGTATCCTCCATGCCTGAAATGCTCTACCTTCCCCTTACCTGCCCTCTGCCTCTCTCTCCTGGTTTCCCTGGCTTTGACTGAGCCAAATTCCATTTTGCCTAGGACAAGGCCTTTCTCAGTTCCCCTTCTTGTCAGTGTCTTACCTCTAACATTACCTTATATATAAAGATCATGGGGGGCTTCCAGGTTAAGATGGTGGCATAATAGAAGCACCATACTTAACCTTTCCTAACCCACACAGATAGGACTTCTCAAGAGGACATAACCAAATCTACAAATGAAGGGACTCCGCAACAAAGCACAGTATTGAAGGTACGTGGGATCTTCGCATTTCCATGCTATAAGGGGGTAAAATAGCTCTCAATAAAATGTGAGCTGAGCACACCCCACACACAGTGCCAAAGCCAGTACACAAGAGTTATAGCAAGTTTGGGGCATTCATTAAGTTCTTGGCAGCTACCTGGGATCACCAGGTCTTGCTCCTGAGAGCAGCAAGACTTAAGACCCCAAGAGGCTAAAGAACTTGCGGACTTTGAACAAAGACCTTGAGCCCAGGTGCAGACATTGAGTGCAGATGTGGACCTTGGGTGGGGACCCAGTGTGGAGGGGTGAATGGCTGTAGAAACAGTGCCCTGAGACTGTTAAAGGAGCCTCGGGCAGAGGAGCAAGCAAGGGGACCACAAGGAGGCTTGACCCTGAGAATAGCTAGACTTGAGACACTAGAAGCCTAAAGAGCACAGACCAACCATGGGTGCGAGGATAAAGCTGAGAGGGATCATGGCTCTGTGACTCAGGCGAAAACTGCTCCACAGCTCGATAGGATAGGCAGAGAGCCTGTCTGCCTCACTCAGACTTCTGACTGAGAAAGAAATAATAATAATGGCGAACCAGGCACAAGAATCTCCAAAGAGAAAGATCAAGAAGAAATCTTTAACACTCCACAACTTTTACACAGAAAAAAATCCAGACAACAGAGCAAACAGCAGAGGAGAACAAACAAGTAATCACATCCAAACATTCCCAAAAAAATGAAAATTGGTCACAAGCTCTTGAAGAGTTCAAATCTGAGATAATGAGAAAGATGGAAGAGATTTGGCAAGAGAAGTGGGAAATAGCTCAAAAGGAAATTAACAGGCTAAAAGACAGATACTCCCAACTGGAGAAAGATGCCCCCAAATCAATAGAAGTGATAAGCAAATTGGAAACCAAAATCATACAGATGGAAATCAGGATAGACCAAATCAAAAAAGGAAATCAAAAGATTATAGCAGAAAACCAGTCTCTAAAGACCAGAATAGGGCAGTAGAAGACAATGATCTCTCAAGACAGCAAGAATAAATAAAGCAAAATCAAATGACTGATAAAATAGAAGGAAATATGAAATATTACACTAAGAAATTGACAGATCAAGAAAACACATCTAGAAGAGACATTTTGAGAATCATTGGTCTTCCTGAAAAAGCAGAAATTAATAGAAATTTGGACTCCATACTAAAAGAAATTATCCAAAAAACTGCCCTGATGTTCTTCAACAAGAGGACAAAATAGACATTGAAAGGATCCATAGATCACCCTCTACACTAAACCCTGAAAAGACAACCCCTAAGAATATAAAAGCCAAATTCAAGAGCTTCCAAGTAAAAGAAAAGATTTTACAAGAAGCCAGAAAGAGACAATTCAGATATCAAGGAGCACCAATCAGGATCACACAGGATCTGGCAGCGTCCACACTAAAAGACCACAAGGCTTGGAATATGATATTCAGAAAGGCAAGAGAACTGGGTCTACGACCAAGGATCGCCTACCCATCAAAACTGACTATATACTTCCAGGGGAAAGTATGGGCATTCAACAAGATAGAAGATTTCCAAGTATTTTGACAGGAAGGACCAGGACTAATTGGAAAGTTTGATATCCAAACACAAAAACCAAGAGAAACATGAAAAGGTAAATAAGAAACAGAGGAGAAAGAAAGAAAACTCTATGTTTAAATTTGCCTCTTTAAGGGCTTTAATAAGATCAAATTATTTGTATTCCTATATGGAGAAATGTTAGGTGTAATCTTCAAAAACTCTATTCTCTATTATAGTAATTAGAACAAATATTCACAAGGAGAGGTTGGAGCACTAAATGGTCTAAGATGATATGGAGGGGAGGGGGAAGAGGGCAATGAATAGTAGATGGCACCAAGAGAAACTTGAATGAATAAGAAAAATAGGATATTCTATGCCACACAAAGAGGGCATGGGAAGGGGAGGGGATGAATACTATTATAAGAAGGAGAGGAAGAGAGCATTAATAGGTAATATTTAAACCTTACTCTCATCAAAATTAACCCTGAGAGGGAAGAGTAGCTATATCCATTGGGATATAGAATTCTATCTAACCCTACTGAGAAAGTCAGAATGGATAAACCAAGGGGAGCAGAGGAGTGAGGAGGTCAAAAAAGGTAGGAGAGAATGGGGGGAGGGAATTCATTAGGCCTTAAAAATAAAAAGAGGGGAATAATAAGGGAGGGGGTGGAAAGGGAAGTAAATTAAGGAATGGGACAAGGGGATCTGGTCTAAAACAAATGGTTTAAAAGGAAATAGCATAAGAAGAAAGGGCAGACCTAGGAGAGGATACCAAAATGTTGGAGAATACACAAGTGATAATTATAACTCTGAATGTGAATGGGATGAATTCGCCCATAAAATGGAAGCAAATAGCACAGTGGATTAGAAACCAAAATCCTGTCATATATTGTCTACAAGAAACACCTATGAGGTGGGTGGACAAAGACACATTTAAGATCAATGGCTGGGGAAAAATCTTTTGGGCTTCAACTGAGAAAAAGAAAGCAGGAGTGGCAATCATGGTTTCTGACAAAGCCAAAGTAAAAATAGATCTGATTAAAAGAAACAGGGAAGGTAATTATATCCTGATAAAAGGCAGTATAGACAATGAGGAAATAACAGTACTCAACATGTATACACCAAATGGCATAGCATCCAAATTCCAAAAGGAGAAACTGGCAGAGCTCAAGAAAGAAATGCATAGTAATACTAGTGGAAGATTTAAATATTCTTCTTTCAGATCTAGATAAATCAAACCAAAAAATAAATAAGAAAGAGATAAGAGAGGTGAATGAAATCCTAGAAAAATCACATTTAATAGATATGTGGAGAAAAGTAGATAGGGACAAAAAAGGAATACACCTTCTTTTCAGCTGCATATAGTACATTCACAAAGATTGAATATGTAATAGGGCAGAGAAACACTGCAAACAAATGCAAAAGAGCAGAAATAATAAATGTAACCTTTTCACATCATAATGCAATAAAAATAATAATTAGTAAGGGCACATGGACAGGGAAATCAAAAACTAATTGGAAATTAAATAATATGATTCTCCAAAACCAGTTAGTTAAAGAAGAAATCATAGAAACAATCAATAAATTCATTGAAGAGAATGACAATAATGAGACATCCTATCAAACTCTGTGGGATGCAGCTAAGGCAGTACTCAGGGGGAAATTTATATCCTTGAGTGCATGTATTAACAAATCAGAGAGGGAAAAGATCAAAGAACTGGGCATGCAAATCAAAAAACTAGAAAGGGAACAAATTAAAAATCCTCAGTTAAAGGCCAAATTAGAGATTATAAAAACTAAAAGAGAAATCAATAAAATTAAAAGTAAAAGAACTATTCAATTAATAAATAAGACTAGAAGCTGGTACTTTGAGAAAAAACAAATAAAATTGACAAAGTACTGGTCAATCTAATTTAAAAAGGACAGAAGAAAACAAAATCATCAGTATCAAAGATGAAAAGGGAGACCTCACCTCTAATGAAGAGGAAATCAAGGCAATCATTAAAAAGTATTTTGCCCAATTATATGACAACAAATATAGCAACTTAGGTGAGATGGATGAATATTTACAAAAATATAAATTGCCTAGATTAACAGTAGAAGAAATAGAATACTTAAATAATCCCATATCAGAACAAAAGATTAAGAATATCAAAGGAAATAATGAAAAATAATGTGAAGGAAGGTGGCCTAGCAGTACCAGATTTTAACCTATACTATAAAGCAGCAGTCATCAAAATTATATGGTACTGGCTAAGAGACAGAAGGTAGGATCACTGGAAGAGACTTGGGGTAAGTGATGTCAGCAAGACAGTTTATGATAAACCCAAAGAGCCCAACTTTTGGGACAAAAATCCACTATTTGACAAAAACTGATGGGGATATTGGAAAACAATATGGGAGAGAATAGGTTTAGATCAACATCTCACACACTACCCCAAGATAAATTCAGAATGGGTGAATGACTTGAATATAAAGAAGGAAACTATAAGTAAATTAGGTGAACACAGGTTAGTATACTTGTCAGATCTACAGGAAAGGGAAAATTTTTAAACCAAGCAAGAGTTAGAAAAAATTACTAAATGTAAAATAAATAATTTTGATTATATTAAATTAAAGAGGTTTTGTACAAACAAAAACAACGCAACCAAAATCAGAATGGAAACAACAAACTGGGAAAAAAAATCTTTGTAGCAAAAAACTATGACAGGGGTCTAATTACTCAAATATACAAGGAGCTAAATCAACTGTATAAAAAATCAAGCCATTCCCCAATTGATAAATGGACAAGGGACATGAATGGGCAATTTCCAAAAGAAATCAAAACTATCAATAAGCACATGAGAAAGTGTTCTAAATCTCTAATAATTAGAGAAATACAAATCAAAACAACTTTGAGGTACCACCTCACCCCTAGCAGATTAGCTAAAATGATAGAAGGGGAGAGTGATGAATGTTGGAGGGGATGTGGCAAAATTGGGACATTAATGCATTGCTGGTGGAGTTGTGAATTGATCCAACCATTCTGAATGGCAATTTGGAACTATGCCCAAAGAGCTCTAAAAGACTGCCTTCCCTTCGATCCAGCCATAGCATTGCTGGATTAGTACCCCAAAGAGATCATAGATAAACAGACTTGCACGAAAATATTTATAGCCACGTTTTTTGTGGTGGCAAAAAACTGGAAAATAAGAGTATACCCTTCAATTGGGGAATGGCTGAACAAATTGTGGCATATGTTAGTGATGGAATACTATTGTGTTCAAAGGAATAATAAACTGGAGGAATTCCATGTGAACTGGAAAGACCTCCAGGAATTGATGCAGAGTGAAAGGAACAGAGCCAGAAGAACATTGTACACAGAGACTGATAAACTGTGGTAAAATCAAATATAATGGACTTCTATACTAGCAGCAATGCAATGACCCAGGACAATTCTGAGGGATTTATGGAAAAGAATGCTACCCACACTCAGAGGAAGAACTACAGGAGTGGAATCACAGAAGAAAAACAATTGCTTGAACACATTGGTTGATGCAGACATGATTGGGGATGTAGACTGGAAATGACCACACCAAAGCAACTATCAATAATATATAAATAAGTCTTGATTGATGACACATGTTAAAAGCAGTGGAAATGCGTGTTGGCTATGGGGGGGTGGTGAGGGGGATGAAGGGGAAAGTAAAAACATAAATCATGTTAAAAAAAGAAGAAGAAATAAATTTAAAAAAGAAAAAAAAATCGTGGATGCTATCTCAGTCCCAGAAAACCAGACTGTTTATAGTTTACCCAACCCCAGGTTTCCAGAGTATCCTGAGTGGCTTGGTACTGTCACTTCTCTAAATACCTTGGTTTGAGCCTCCACTGGTTGCATTCCTTTCATTGCTAGGGGTTTTGTTTAACTAATTAGCATTGCCTAGCTTTTAAAAAACTTAAAGATACATAAAGAATAAAATACAAACATTTCCCCCTATATTTGGGGGACATAATCTTTCCTACACCTAGTCTCTAGAGAGAGTAGGCTGAACTTAATTTAATTCCTACATAGTACTGGTCCTCCCAAGTTCATATCCGAAGGCAGCATTGTTGCCAGGTGAGTTCTTTACTGTCTCTTAACAAGGTCTCTCTCTCAATCTCTCCCTCTCTCTCTCAATATCTCTGTCCCTCCCTTTCTCTCTCTCTCACTCTCTGTCTCTCTGTCTCTGTCTCTATCTCTATCTATCTATCTATCTATCTATCTATCTATCTATCTCTTTCCCTCTCTCTCTTTCTCTCTCTCTCCCCTTTCTCTCCCTCTCTCTCCCTCTCTCTGTCTCTGTCTCTGTCTCTGTCTCTGTCTCTGTCTCTCTCTCTCTCTCTCTCTCTCTCTCATCTCTCACTTCTCCCCTCTCTCTCTTGATCTTCTCTTTTCTCTCTCATCACTTACTTTTTGCTTATCAGAGTATTAATGCTATGCTGATTGTATAACTAGTCTCTAAAATACCAGAATATTGAAGAAGTTTCTACTTCCTTCATACATCAAGATCATTATAGGTACACTGGGTACAAACCTGAACTTTGGAATGCCAGATGGTTCCCTCCAGATCTTTTGAAATCATAAGGTAATATGCTCCAATCCCCCTTAGAGAGGAAGTAGCTGGAGCTGACAAGCCTTTCATGAATGCTTCTGTGGGCAATCAAAGACTTTCTTGACCATACTATCCAGCCCCTGTAGCCAGTTATAGATGTTAACATCTGCTTCATACTCTCTCCAAAGCACTTCTATTCCATGTCACCATGACACTCCTAGAAACAGAAAGCCAGCTCCCCAGTGTCTCCACCTGGGGAGATGCTAAGAGAGGTACTCTGTGCATGCTCTTTCTTGGGCATGAACATTTATTTTCCTCTTCCATTAGAATGTGAGCTTTTTTAAGGCATGAACCATGGTTTTTGCCTTTCTTTACATCCAAAGTACTTTGCACAATACCCAACATAGTTTTAACGTCAAGTGTTTTATAAAAGCTTGTTGATGAACTGACTCATAGCACATCTTGAACCTTCAACCACTGTATAGACATCATTTTGTTGTTATTCAGTTATTTTTCAGTTGTGTCTGACTCTTTGTGACCCCATGTAGGGTTAAGAAAGATATAGGAGTAGTTTATCATTTTTTTCTCCAATTTATTTTGCAGATCAGGAAACTAAGGCAAACAAGGTTAAGTGACTTGCCTAGAGTCACATAGCCAGTAAGGATGTGAAGTCAGATTTGAACTCAAGAAAATAAGTCCTCCTGACTCCAGATGTAGCACTCTATCCACTGCTCTACCTTTCTTCACTTAAGCTGAGCTAATAAATGGACATCTGTAACTTGGATTTCTTGTCATCTCTGTATCCTCCACCGTTTGTTACTTATCCCTCCAAGTTCTTTCTGCTTTTATCCTCTTTTTTCTGTATTTGATCTTACCCACAGACTCTTCCCCCTTTTACTTCCTCTCATAGCCCAGCCTAGCTATTTGTCTTGCACTCCTGCTCTGTGCTTCTTCCTGGCAGACTCTCCATGACCTCATCCTTCACCAGCCTTGCCTTCTACCATCAGACACGATGGCAGAACATAGTACATGGGTACAACAAAGTATAGTGGAAAGAATGTTGTCCTTGAAATCAGAAAAACTGGTTCAAGACACTTTACCACTTTAAGCTTCAATATCATCAGTTGTAAAATAAGGAATTTGGACTAGAGAAATAGGTAACAAGCATTTATTAAATGAACCATCACCATGCTAAGCTCTGGAGAGACAAGTGTAGACAAAAAGAAATATTGGCCCGCCTCAATGAGCTTACATTTTAATGGGAAAAGACAGCATGTAAAAAAAGGAGCTGAAAATCTAGTGTAGGGGTGGTAAAGGTAAACAGAGGGTGGTGTTGAAGTCTAGAAAGTCAGAGCACAGCCAAGACAGGAATGAAGGTTCACTAATCTGGATCCCTCTCCCAAAGGGAGTTCCAAAGTGAAGGTCCTGGGACTGAGTCACTAATGGGAGAAAGAGGTTGGCATGGCAGATAAATGTGGTGAAAAGACCCCAGATCCGAAGCTAGATGAATGCCTTTTTAACTCTAAATTCTATGACAATCATCTAGAATAGATGCTTCTAGCCTTGTTCTTTATGAATCACAGAATGTTCGAGATTGCTTAGCTTACTCCCCCTTATGTCATAGAAGATGAAATTCCCCATCAGACAGGGAGATGTTTGCTCTGTAAAACTGAAGAGCATTCACAGATGCCTTTTTCTTCCAGAGAATCACCTCCCTCCCCCCAACATTCCCCCACTGGTTTTCCTTTACAGGAGTTTTTCTCTCCCATTTCCACTTGCCGGAGACATCAAGCCTTGGAAAAACTTGTTGTTTCCTTCCTTTGTATCCTCTGGAGAATTGAGTGCCTCATACTTGAAGGCCTGAAAACTTGTCACTTCCACGTTGAACTTGTGGCTGACCTGTCCAGACACACCAGGAAATGAATTAGTGCCCATAGACAGAGGCAGAGGTCATGAACAGGGTCCCAAGGCCAGCTCTCTTACGCCAGTGCTGAAATAGCCCTACTGTACAGAAAGTCTTTTTTTCCCCCTCCTAAACCCTTTAATTAGGTTGAAAATGTGTCACGTTGTTTTTGAAACAAGTTAATGACATGGCAGGTAAAGGTGAAGAAAGGAACATAATTTACTTGGTTTTTCTTATAAGCTTTTGATTAAAGTCCCTCATAAAAGACTATTAAGGAAAAAAGAGATGGCTGAAGGGTGATGGATATGTCTTTTTTAGTGTATTGCAAACTGCTTGTGCTGTTTCAGAAGGAAGAAGCGTTGTTGTTGGCTGCTTCTCAGAGTGGAGAGAGAGGTTAATCGTGGAGTGTCCCAGGAGTTAGTACTTGGACCAGAGTTGTTTGAATGATTTAGAGCAGAAAATGTAGCAAAGTTGGCCAAAGATACAAAGTTGTTATCTTAATATAAAGCTTACCCAGCATTTCCCTCATGAATTCTGGGCCTTCAGCAACCTCAAAGGATGTCCCGTGTTTGAAGGGAAAAGTAGGCCCACTCAAAATGGGAAGAAATTTTTATGGAGGCTGGAGGATTGGGTGCTAGAAATTTCTTAGAGCAAAGCAGAGATTTTGACCTCTCATAAAGTCAATATGCAATTTGGATTAGAGGCTGGAGGATGGACATGATGACCTTTTAAAGTCCTTTCTAATCTTTTCAACAGATGTTAACTTAAGTACATGAAAAATTAGAAATGAATTGCATGCATGGAAAAGCAATCTAGAGACAGAAAGCTACTATTGTGCATAATTCCAGGTCCAAAATTGTTAAGTAATAATTCTACGAAGAAAAAGAGCCAAGAGGAATGTGAAGGGCAAAGAAAGACACTAGGAACAGCTTCTGTAATTCCAGAGTTTGACTGAAAGAGCAGGCAGTCAACAGTATTTATCTAGAGCCTATTGTGGGCAAAGCAAAATGTTAGGTGATATGGGAAGAGATAAGAAAAATAGAAGATACAGTCCCTTCCCTGGAGAAGCTTATAATATGCTAACACATTTACTCAATTATGTCCTCCCCTTTTCCTGATATTTTTACTCAAAAGAGGATAGAAAGAATTCTGCAAACATCCAACTGCTGACAAAGGCAGTCTTGAGGGTCATCGCTAGCAACCTTCATTAATCTTTATGACACCTCTCATTTATTCTCACTCTCATTTACTAAAGATCAATGACCTACCCAAAGTCACACAGCAATCAGTGGCAGAAGTAATCATAATCTAAATCTCCTAACACTTGTC
The DNA here is from genome assembly GCF_016433145.1 of Gracilinanus agilis. Lineage (NCBI taxonomy): Eukaryota > Metazoa > Chordata > Mammalia > Didelphimorphia > Didelphidae > Gracilinanus > Gracilinanus agilis. The sequence goes on from NC_058133.1 coordinate 120,425,720, forward strand.
TCTTCCTTTCTCCTAGGACATTAATATAATGTCCTTTACGTATGAGAATAGTGCTGTTCTAACATAATCCACAGGACCTGGGTTTTGAGTTATGTTTAAATGATGGAGGAGGCTGCATTCTATGTTATCATGGTAGGAAAGCAACTCTACATCCTGGAAAGTTATACCAGGAGAATGTTGGCCTTGTATAAGCTCCACCAAATTGGAAAGATTCCAAGTTCAGAACCAAAAGCTAAGTTTCAAGAGGATAATTACCAGATTGGCTGTGACTCGATGGATTTTTTGACTACAGCAACTCTTAAAAATCTACTAAGACAGAGAAATGGCCATCTCTCTCCATAGAGGCAAACATAATACCCACTCAAGTAAAATCAGATGATGTTGCTGGAGGTGAGACATTGCTGGTCCTTCTTATAGGGCAGAAAAAATAATGCAATGCATAGAATATTTTCCGTGCAGTCAGGAAGCCCTGATTCTAATCCTGCCTTAGATATCTACTGCTCTTTGATCTTGGACAATTGCATTATTTAATCTCTCCTAGCCTCAGTTTCCTCATCTGCAAAATAAGAACAATAATAGCACCTCCCTCACAGGATTGTTGTGAGGATCAAATAATATAATGTAAAGTACTTTGCAAATCTTAGATAACTATCTAAATGCTAACTAATATTATTATTACTCCTTGATTCCCCTTTACTCAAATGTAAAATGGATTTAATAATAATTCTTTACAAAAACATGATTAGATAGGTGTGGCAGGCATTGTTATCCCCATTTTACTGGTGATGAAATGGAGGCTCAGAGAGTGTGTGGTCAGCTTGTCAGAAGTTGTATTCAAACTGAATTCTCTTCTGAGCCCAATTCCTCTGCTCTTTCCATCACCTCATGCTTGTGACCTGAAAGAAAACTGTGTGGAGTCAGAGCAAAGTCAGTGGCCATGGAATAGAAACTAACAAATTTTGATAGTTCTGGCCATATTAGTACAGGACTCATAGCATCTGACCTCAACTATTTAATTCTAATCAGGCTCTCAGCCAGCAAATGTGAAACTGATGATGATAATAATAAAACTTTGTGTAAGCATGTATGTATGTATGTATGCATATGTGTATGTGTATATCACTTTAAAGTTTGCAAAGCATTTTGCATGTGTTATCTCTAATCTGATCAGATACATGCTTGATTTATGCTCTTGAAGGATTTGGGGAAATGAAGGGAGATGAGAGGAGATTGGCATTTCACCCTTAATTGCATCAACTATGTTCCAAAATGTGATGTTAGTAGCAACTAGGTATTTATTCTTTTTCCAGATTACTAGAAGAGAGGATTATATAATCATAATGTGGTCCCAGTGATCAGTGCTCTCAAGTCTCTGATAACTGTAGTATTTTAGTCACTGGAATTCAGGAGCATCAGAATATGGAACATCAGGTAGCAGGACAGATTCCAGTTTTAGCAATGTCATTTTAATGTAGAGAGGAAATGAGGAGAAAATGGTAAGGCTGTACCGAGAAGCATTCTTACTATTTTTCTTTTTCCAAGTGGAGCTAGAGGAATGAATCTCTGATTTGTGTTAGAATGGATGGTTTTGGAGCAGAGAGAGTCAAACAAGGCATAAGAGCTCTCGGTCTATCATTATTTTGTTCAAAATAATATGAACCAAAAGTGTCGTCAAAACTCTCTGAGGTGGCATAATTTAAAACTACTCAGGAGCTCTAAGCAGGCTCCGTGGGACTTGGGACATACGCAGGACCTGAAACTCGAGGGTACCCTACCGAATTTTTTTCAAAGCCACATAAAACCTTTTCCCTCATCAACATAATCAACAGTGTCATTGGCTAAATAGTAGAATAGTACAAGATTGTGTGTGGGGTGGAGAAAAATGAAGCTCAGAAACCTGAATGATCAAGGAACAGGCAACTGGAGATACATGGATTAGGGCAGAAAAAAGACCAGCCTGGTAAGCTGAGGCAGCCTTACCTATGGCAAAGATGTGGGTCAAAATAACTCTGGTCATCTTCTCTTAAATTGTACTGTGGCCCCTTTCGTTGACTAATCCAAAGACCTGGAGTTATCAGAAGCCGAGTTGCTTTGTGGATAGCTGAGTAAGTAACCAAGGTGGGTCAACAGGGAACCTGGACCTGCTGGCTGACAACTCCTAAGCCTGATCCCCCAGTTGCAAGCAGAGATGCCAGAGGCATGAAAGCAAGCAAGCTAGGGTCACAAGGGGCTAGAGCCATCACAAATCTTTCATGTTTCATCCTTTTTCAATGGCCCTACCCAGCATTGCTTCAGAAATAGGAGGGGCCAGGCAGCCAGCAACTGAGAATGAGAACTTCCCCTCGCCAGTGCCAGCTGCTGGAGACCATCTGGGCAGGGGCACTGCCAGTTTCCCAAATCTGCCTTGCCTTTTTAAGGGGAGTGTTTGGGAAGGAAAGGAGAATGACTCTGTAGTGAGAAGATAGCTTCTTCTGCCCTGTTTCTCTCCATTAAAAAGCCAACGAAGCTTGCTTTTGGAAAATCAAATGAGCACTGCTAAATGAGAGGCTTCCAGAGTTTTCTTCTTGTCTAGGGATCTTTAAACAATATAAACCCTTATTCACTTGCACATACCCATAGGATGTCCTTTATCTTCTACTTATGGAACAGTTAATCTTTTATTTTTTTAATTATATATTTGCCCCATGTTTGTGTTACCTTCTTTGTGGCTGTTATATTTATTCATTCCAGCATCTTCATCTTAGACTGGAAGCTCTTTGAAAACAAGTTTTGCTTACTGAAGCATAGCCCCAGACACCATTAGACACTAATAACTACTCTGATATATACTTTAGCTATGTTCATTTCTGGAGGTGGAGAATGAATAACTTGGGGAATTTTGCTATCCTCCCCCAAAGATGAATTTATTTTGTGCCATGCAAGTGGAAGACAAATTATTACCAGCACCATTCATTTTATTACCAATATGTCTCCATGGGAAAGGAAAGACTGCTAAGAAATCTGTGCATGTTCATGAGTCCTTAGCAGGCATCTATCTATTTGCCAGTCCAGGGAAAAATTGTGAAGCAAGAGAAATTTATCTTTTGGTATCTTCCTAATTCCTTTTCCAAAAGTTCTCTCCTCTTCCTTAGATGATTCATCTAATGGGTTCAGTGCCTCTGTGTTACCTCCTGGTCATCCAATGAAATTCATTATGAGACTTCATCCATTCTTTCCTGGACTGTGTAAAGAAGCATTATGATTGATGAATGGTCATCAGTTTTGGCAATTAAGGGATCATTGGTGACTTTGCTAATTGTCTGATTTGATTCTCCAAGCAACTCTATGAAATTAGAATTTTTTTAAAAACACATCTTTGATTTTTAAGATAGGATTTTGGGACTTTAGAAGCCATCTGGTATAACCCCCTCATTTTACAAATGAGGAACTTGAGACTCAGAGAGTTGACACTATTACATGAGCTGCAAAGACAACAAGTCTGTGACATGATTTGAACTCAGATCTCAGTTATCTAAACTGTTTTTTAAGAATTCCAATGAGGAGCAACCCCATTTCTCTTATAGTTCTAATTACATCAATTACATCTGCAACCACTACCCATTTTCTCACTTTTCCTTTTGTTGTCAAGAAAAATGTCTAATCTTTTTCCACATGACAGCTCTTCATTTACATGAAGACATGTATGTCTTCTATGTCCCTATGTCTTTTATCCCCTATGTCTTTCCTCTTGCAGGATAAATACCCTGAGTTTGTTCAAGGAAGAAAAGAAAGAAATGAGTATTTTAAAGTACCTAATACATGTTGAATACTATTATGACAAGCAATTTATAAATATTATGTCATTTGGTTATCACAGTAACTTGGTGAAGACACTGAGGAAGACAGAAGTTAAGTGACTTGCTCAGGGTCACACATCAAATAAGTATTTAAGGATGGATTTGAACTCAGGTCTTCTTGACTTTAGGTCCAATGTTTTATCCATTATGCTAACTGTCTCTATCAGTTTTCTTATGGCATGACCTTGAAGTCTTTCATCTATAGTTGGATGCCTCTGAGTTGTCTCTAACTTATTGCTATCCTCCTTAAACTGTAGTGTGAATGCTGTTGTGCAATTATGTCCAACCCTTCACAATCCTCCAGACTGTAGCACACTAGTGCTGTTTCTTGGCAAAGATACTGAAATGGTTTGCCATTCCCTTCTCCAGTGAATTAAGGTAAATAGAAGATAATCTATGCCTTTATCCATAATTGATAAAAATGTTAAACCATTCAATCTGTTTTTCTCCTCTTGAGGTTTCCTTCTAAGTTAACATCAAACAGTTAATGAGTACTCTTTGGGTCTAGCTATTCTTCCAATTACTAGTTTATACAATTGTATTATCCTCTATCCCACCTTTTCCCAAAATTTTCATAAACAAGAATATAACAAGTTAATTTGTCAAATGCTTTACTGAAGTCTAGATTAACTATATTAGTGGACATCTTATGATGTCTCATAACCTTGCCCAAAAAGCAAATGAACTATGACTCATTCTAGATAAAACCATGTTGCCTTTTTTTGATCACTGCTTTCTTTTCTAGGTATTCACTAACCATTTCTTTCAAAATACATGTAATCTATAATAAATAAAAAATAAAAGTAAAAAAATACATTCTAGAATTTTGCCAAAAACTATAATAAAGTTAACTCATCTATAGTTTTTAAGCTACATTCTTTCTGTTTTTGAAAATCATGTCAATGTTTGCAAAACTAACAGTCCTCAGTATTTCTTCCATTCTCCACGACTTTTCAAAGATTGATGATAATAGCTAAGTAATCATATCTGCCAGCTCTTTAAGTACCCAAGGATTTAGCTCATTTAGACCCCATCAAGGACATCTCTTACTAGTAATCGCTTCCTATCTCTCTACTTACTAGCGATAACAACTGTTCATAAGAAATTCTTGTTCTTTCCTTTCTCATCACCTTTTCTAATAGCATGTTCTTCACTGTGCAAGGATCTCACATTTAGAGTTGCCTATATTTAAGTTAATGTTCATACTCTAAAAATAATCAGGTTCTTAACGTCCTCTTTACCCTTTCCGCTACTCCACTACCATTGTTGTCAAAGCAAAAGAGGACTGCATAGAACTGAAGGCCATTCATAAATATTTCTTTGTTTCGTGGGTTGCCATGACAAATGAGTTCATGAATTCATGGCCAGTCTATTATTAATTAATCTCTGGGTAATTAGCTAGCTTGGTCATCACAGAGAAGTATTAGTCTGTCACTAGAACCCTACTCAAAGGCTTTCTAGAATAGTTAAAGATTCCAGAGCTTACATTTATTTCTGTGGCATAATTTTCAAGAAACCTGGGTTACCTTCGTGCTACAAAGGGGACATCATAGTAGTATATTATAGCAGTTTCTTGTTAGTAAAATATGGATAATACTTTCACAACATTTTCCAGAAATTTATTGTTTAGAAAGTGTACTATATAAACCTTTAAATGTTATAGAAAAGCGAAATCATAGTCATCATTAATCATTGTTGCTGCACCATCATCATTTCCTTAAATCATTGGACTGACCCAATAAGGTATTCCTGTTGTTGCTATTTGGAACTTATAGGTTAGCTGTTGAGCCAAATTCCTTTGGCAATTCCCTGGCACCATGATGGCAAGGCTGTGGATTTGGCCTTAATACATCATAGCTACATACACCAAGCATTTTTTATTTTCATCTGGATGTTTAATGTTCTAAGCAAACCCTAAAAGAAAATCATGTCAAACAACCCTTTGAGCCAGCCCCACTTTTTTCTTACATACAAACTCAATATTATGTGGTTTTAATGACAGCTGGAGCTGGAGTAGAGGAAATAAGAGGTGGGTCAGGTAAGGAAGAAAGACCTGTACCAGGAGCAAGAATACTCAGGTTCATTCCTCTTTAGAAACAAAATCTCTTCATTATAATCCCTTGGTTCTCTTCCACTGAAACTTCGTTTTCTAAGCCTATCCTACTGTGCTACTTGGTACCTAATATATTTGGTTGGTGTATGTATGTGTGTGTGTGTTAAAAATATATATCATTTTATCTCTTTAGATCAGAAAAATAAAGAAAGCTACACAATCAGTTCACCCATAGGGCATACACCCAATTAGAAGCCATAAAACATAGTACCCAGCTGGTTAACAATGACTGAAATACCTCTGACCCCAGAATACTGGAAACAACCTAATAAAGATAAAATCCCTGGGGTTTTAGATCCATTTTGTAATAAGCTGTGTTGTGAAGGAAACCTGTTCCAAAGAGATAGTCTGAATGCAAAATAAAGATAGTTCACATGCTTTGAAGCTGTTATGTAGTCCCTCTGAAAAAGCATCAAAACTATATTTTTGGAGGATCATTATTTTTCCTACTCTAGACTGTATTTGGGTCTCAGAGTTCTTTCGTACAATGCATTATTTTTGGTTATCTAGGGACTCAGTGTCATACTGGTGGGGGCAGATCTCTTTGGAAGAGGTTGAGGAGGGAGAGGTTAGCTAGGCAAGAGATAGGAGACAAAAAAGGTCAAGATTTGGGGGATTTAGTGGATCGCAGGCTCAATGTGAGTCAGTAGTGTGACCCTAAAAAAGCTGACATGATCTTCAATCATCTGGTGAATCTTTGATCTCATCAATGGGAGTGTTCCAACATGGCTCACATATTGCAAATCACAACACATCCACACCTTCTCATCCTGAGTGCCTCTTGCCTGTCTATGTCCTGCTGTAAATCCTCCAAGGGTTTCCACACAGTCTCTTGGAGGGGGACTTTTTCTCTTGATCCTTTGACTTTGTGTGGATGCCAGGAAAGCATATGGGCTGCTCAAGTGCTGTTAAGCCATTTAACATCTGTCAGCCTCAGTTTCCTCATCTGTAAAATTAGAATTGCATCTGACTCCCAGGTTTGATTTTTATCTGAATATTAGTGTTCTAAGCAAACTCTCATAGAAAGTAATGTCAACCAGCCCCATATCTTTTATATTAAAACTCAATATTATGCAGTTTTAATGACATCTGGACCAGAGCAGGGGGAACAGGAGAAGGGGGTCAAGTAAGAAAGAGAGATCTCTCCCTTCTGAGGATCAAATGAGATAATATTTGTGAAAATATTATTAAGGCTTTGCAAACCTTAAGATACCATAGAAATGTTATTTATTTTTGTGTTGGTTTTGCCTCATTTTTTCTGCGTGACTAACCCAGATCCTTTTCCAGACATACTGATCAGGGACAGATTTTTCTAGTGATGGCCTTTACAATGCTTCTCCTGTTCAATTCCTTTTTACTAACTTGCTATATAGCCTATGCATATCTATGGAAAGTATGTTTCTCAGTTGCCCTTCGAGTTCCTTACAACTGGGTGCCACATTTTAAAAAGGATATTGATAATTAGTGAGAGTTCAAAGAAAAGCATATAACATAGTGAATGTGCCATATGGAGACACTTGAAGAAATGAATATGTAGGGAGTACATGATAACTGCCTTTAAGTATTTTAAAGTATTTTTTAGTTTTGGGGAAAATCAGATTCTAAGAAGGAGAGCCAATGGTAATGGGATTTTCTTTGGGTTTGGATTCAGGTTTAGGAAGGTCAATGTTTCCTCCACCTAGAATACCAGCATCCAGAGGAGTTGTGCTATATTCATGAAGTGGTCTTTTGGACCACTAACTTTTCTTCTGGTCGTGCAACCACCACAAATATAAAGCAGCATTCCTACCTTCAAGATGTCCCCTCCTTGAGGCAGTCCTAGTTGACCTCTGTCTGTTGTAGGGCTTTCTGAGAGCAAAGACAATGGACATCCTCTTCTGGGTTAGCTGATACCTCCATAACAGAATAAGTAGTATAGTAGAGAAGAGAGTATAACCCTTCTAGCTTAAAATTCAAAGAGTGTGGAAAAATTCAATCTTCAAACTGAGATTTGGACCCTAAATGGTTTTAGGCTACTCAATTTAATTTAATAAATATTTATTGAGCATTGACTTTGTTTAAGGCACTAGAGATACAAAGATGAAAAATGGAATAACTTGTGGCATCAAGAAACTTATAATCTCTTAGGAAATATTAGGGCAAATACAGAAGAGGAGACATTAGTGGCATGTATGCATTGGTGCACAGGTCTGCTTTCTATGTGTTTTAATGGAGACATAATTTCATGAGTGTCGGTATTCTTTCAAATAATGTAAATGGAAACCTCTCCACTATAATTCATTGTCATTTTTTTAAAGTATTTTATAGATTATACAGCCAACTTACCATAGGCTTTCCTCAGTTTATTTTAATATCTCCAGGGTTCCAGGCTACCACAAGGGTAGGATATATGTTATCTCACATTCTTGCTGTAAGGTGTCTGTCTCCTTTTCCAGTCTTACAAATTCTTTACAAGTTTTACTCTATTTCCCCTGTTTATCAACTTGGTAGCATGCAATGGCTTTCTTAAACTGTTAAGATAGCTAGGCAGCTCAGTGGGTAGAAAACTGGATTTAAAGAGTTTACGAGACTTGAGTTTGAATTCTACCTAAGACATACTTTCACTGTTTGTCCCCAGGCAAGTCATTTAAACACTTTCTGCCTCAAATGTCTCACCTGTAAAAGAGGAATAATAATAGTACCTTCCTCCTAGGATTATTCTGAAGATAAAATGTGGTTTTTTTTAATACTTTGAAAATTTTAAAGATGTGTGTATGTTTTACTATTGAATCCATCATGGATCTTTTCATTTCCTTTTGGACTATTCATAACTGATCAAGACCATGGTATTTCAGGATACTTTCTTGTCTCTGTAAAATCTTTATGAAATTGGTCTGAGTATACATTGACAATATCCAAAAGAAAATATTTGAAAGAAATAGACAAGTATTCTCTGATGATTTTCTACAACAGAGGCCACCTTTATAGGCATGTAATTCTCTGGAAAATGTAATTAATGTTTTTAGACTTAATGTATTTTTAAAGCATTTAGTTTGGGTATAACACAATTCATTGGACACCCCTTCAATTAAATAAATATTTATTAAGTACCTTCTATATTTAAGATATAGTATGTTGGGATTAAATGAATAAAGAAAAAATGTCTTCAAGGAATTTTCATTCATTAGTAGAAAATAGTTCATACAAAGATAAGTATAAACTCAACATATATATATATATATATACAGAATCAATACAAAGTGATTAATTAGAGAATCTATTCCTTTTGTATGTCAGACTTAGGCATTATTTAAAAATGGTCCAGTTTTTTTTTTAAACGGAAGGCAGGAGCTAGACCCTAGAGGCCTCCACTGTCGAGTTGTAAGGGAGAAAAAAACCCAATACCTCATTGTAACAACTTGGTGGGAAAGGCAGCTAGGTGGCTCAATGGATTGAGAGCCAAGCCAAGAGACAGAAGGTCCTGGATTCAAATTTGATCTCTAGCTGTGTGACCCTGGACAAGTCACTTAACCGTCATTGCCTAGCCTTTCCCACTCCTCTGCCTTAGAAACAATAAACAGTATTAATTCTCAGATGGAAGGTAAGTGTTTAAAAAAAAGCAACAACTTGAGGATGCTTGTGTACCCCAAATTATCAACAAAGTAAGAGTAAATACAGAAACAATCAAGGGATTCAGGGTAAAGCATGGTCTACAAATTTATAAGGAACATGAGGATACGTGGTTTGGAAAAACCTGAAGGAAAAAAGGAAGAACAATGATAAGATCAATGAATAAAAATTTAAATTAAAAACTTTACCATGCTTAATTTCAGTGTCCCTGAAACTGATTTTTTTTCTTTCTCTGATGAGATGTAGGTAAAGGAAAAGATCAAGATCTGGAAATGACCGTGCTACGTACTGCCTGTTTGACTTTAAAGAAGTTGCTTCAATTCTCTGGGTCATAGTTTCTTTATCTGTAAAATGTGGGGATTGGATGAGATGACGTCTGATGTCCTTTTCATTTCCATATTTCCAGTCCTATAAATGGAATGGTAGGACAGCCTGATGGCTTACACCCTCCGAAGTCAGAGGGAAAAGAACATGGTTTGATATTAGTAATGGCCATCAATGCCCATATGGGATTCTATTGGCCTGTCTTTCTTCCCCCTTGGGTCATCCTAGCCTCCTAGCCACTGCCATTTTTTTTTCTTTTAGGTAAAAAAAAAAAAGCATAATGGCTGAAGGTAACTGGACCAACTCAGTATATTTCTGAGAATCAGTTTGAGTCCGCCAAAAACAAATTCCCTCTTGCCTTTCTTCATTTTCCCACAGCTTCCCTGTAGCCTGGGTTCCCTGGCATCCCCTCAGGTGTGCAGAATTGTCAGTAGCAGAGACTCCAGTGCGGGGGCGACAGCATCCTTCTTGAAGGGCCAAGCCATCCTGCTGTCTCAGCAGCCTTGCTCCCCAGAGACAACTTCACAACACTCTGAGCACCTGTAGAGCAGGCTCCTCCAGAAGGCAGTGAGGAAGACATCCCGGGCAGCCAGAGAAACACTCTGAAGCGTTGGCGGGGGGGACACACATTATAGAGCTCAGCATCTGTGTCTGGCAGCTGCCAAGCAAACTCCATGTGTTCTCACAGCTGTCAGTTCGATGGTAAAGGAAGGCTGAACAGAAGGACAAAAACAAGCAGCATCAAGAATGTTCAGCAATGGGATATTGATGCCAGGCAGGTAGTTGGGTTCTGTGGCATCAGGAGGCTGGTTCTTTGGGCATACTGAGCAGCACCAAAGAATATGTACAACCTGGCAAGGGGGTCTACCCACATTCCCAACTTTGGAGGAGTTGCCACTCCTGGGAGCTTTCAGTGTGATTGAGGGGGCCCAATCTACTCCTCTTTAAAGTGCAATGGAATGTCCATCTTAAACAGAAAAAGTCAGAGTAGGATCACATATTATAGGATCACAGACTCAGAGCAGGAAAAGACTTTAGAGGATATTGAGCCTAACTCCCTTATTTTGTAGATGAGGAAATAGAGATCCAAAGAATTTAAATAAGTTGCCCATGGTGACATAACTAGTAAATGTCCAAGACATAATTAAGCTCAGGTCTTCTTAATTCCAAGTCTAGTATTCTATTATGCTACCTCTCATAAATGAAAATAAAATGCATTTTGAAAATTGTTTGACAATCCTCTTCTTCCATCCCATTTCCCCTCTCTGACTTTGCACATATTGCTCCTCTTGCCTGGAATGTTCTCTCTTGTTATCTTTGTTCTCTCTCATCTTTTTAGATTTTAGTTTTCTGAAAGAGATATTGATCTATAGGGTAAAACTTAAAACAAGGAGGTATCATCACATCGTGAAATTGCTCTAAGGGACTAAAGATTTTAGGAGGAAATTAAAACTAAGGACAAATATTAGCTTCTGTATGGTCAGTGATATGGGGGGTGAGCTGTATTTGAAAATGAAATTAATTCATTTAAAATGAAAGAGAGTCACAGAATGAATAAGAAAAACAAAATCTGTCTATTGTGTCTGGTCCAATTACTTTGGTAATTTAGGTATAATCTTAAAATAATGTTAAATACTTGTAGGTCATCTAGAGGTAGCTAGGATGGCAGAGCACTGGGTCTAGAATCAGGGAGAAAAGTATAAATCTAGCCTTAGACACATATTAGCTATATGATCCTGGGAAAATCATTTAACCTCTGTTAGCCTTAAACTGCTAGAGAAAGAAATGGCAAAATACTCCTGTATCTTTGCAAAAAACAAACAAACAAAAAAACACCCAGAGATATTATAGTCCACCAGGTAATGAAAAGTTGGATACAACTGAACAGCAACAACAGCAACAAAGTCATTCAAAAGATAACCAAGGAGGGGGCAGCTGGGTAGCTCAGTGGAGTGAGAGTCAGGCCTAGAGACGGGAGGTCCTAGGTTCAAACCCGGCCTCAGCCACTTCCCAGCTGTGTGACCCTGGGCAAGTCACTTGACCCCCATTGCCCACCCTTACCAATCTTCCACCTATGAGACAATATACCGAAGTACAAGGGTTAAAAAAAAAAAAGATAATCAAGGGATGTTTTCTTAGCCATAGCAGAAGAAGGCATTTAAAATGGCCACAATGATTCAGATAAGCACAGCTTTGTGTTGCTAGCCTTATGATCACAAGTGTTGGAAAGAGATCTGGAGCTTATCATGGTCTTTTGTAATTAGGTGCATAAGAAGATATAATAACAACTTGAACCAGTGTCCTGAGCTAATCAAGGAGAGTTTCCATTCTTCTAAAGGAAGAGAACTAGCCCAAAATTTCCTGGGGTAAGGCTTTAAGAAAATCTAGCCTAGGCTTCTGGCTTAAGATGGCAGCAGAGTAAAAAGCAATTGCTTAAGGGAGCAGCTGGGTAGCTCAGCGGATTGAGAGTCAGGCCTAGAGACGGGAGGTCCTAGGTTCAAATCTGGCCTCAGACACTTCCCAGCTGTGTGACCCTGGGCAAGTCACTTGACCCTCATTGCCTACCCTTACCACTCTTCTGCCTTGGAGCCAATACATAGTATTGACTCCAAGACGGAAGGTAAGGGTTTTAAAAAAAAAAAGCAATTGCTTAACCTCTCCTAACCCACACATATAGGACTCCTCAAGAGGACATAAAAACAAATACAGATGAAAGGAGGGACCCCACAACAGGGTGTAGCATTGAAGGTACATGTGATTGGGGCATTTCCAGGCTACAAGGGGAAGAAATAGCTCTCACTAAAACTCGAGCTGAGCAACCCCTTGCCCCCCCCACCCCACCTACAATGCCAAAGCCAGCGCATAAGAGTTAGAGCAAGTTTGGGGCATCCATTAAGTCCTTGGCAGCTACCTTGGATCACCACGGCCTGCTTCTGAGAGCACCAAGACTTAAGACCACAAGAGGCTAAAGAATCAGACATTGAACACAGACCTTGAGCTCAGGCGTGGACGCAGGCATGGATACAGACCCTGAGACCAGGCACGGTCCTTGGGTGGGGACCCAGTGCAGAGGGGTGCATTACTGTGGAAACAGCGCCCTGAGACTGTTAAAGAAGCTTCAGGCAGAGGAACAAGCAAGGGGACCACCAGGAGGCTTGACCCTGAAAACAACTAGAACTGAGACCTCAGGAGCCCAAAGAGCTCAGACAGACCCTGGCCATGAGGATAAAGCTGAGAGGGCACCCAGCTAAAAATGGCAAGCCAGTTACAAGAACTCCAAAAGAGAAAGATTAAGAAGAAATCCTAACACTCCACAACTTTTACACAGAAAAAAATCCAGACAACAGAGCAAACAGCAGAGGAGAACAAAAAAGTAATCATATCCAAACCTTCCCAAAAAAATGAAAATTGCTTACAAGCTTTTGAAGAGTTCAAATCTGAGATCATGAGAAATATGGAAGAGATTTGGCAAGAGAAGTGGGAAATAGCTCAAAAGAAAATTAACAGGTTAAAAGACAGAAACTCCCAACTGGAGAAAGATGCCCCCAAATCAGTAGAAGTGATAAGTAAATTGGAGGCCAAAATCATACAGATGGAAATCAGGATAGACCAAATCAAAAAATTATAGCAAAAAACCAGTCTCTAAAGACCAGAATTGGGCAAGTAGAAGACAATGATCTCTCAAGACAGTAAGAACAAAAAAAGCAAAGTCAAATGACTGATAAAATAGAAGGAAATATGAAATATATCACTGGGAAATTGATGGATCAAGAAAACACATATAGAAGAGACATTTTGAGAATCATTGGTCTTCCTGAAAAAGCAGAAATTAATAGAAATTTTTACTCCATACTAAAGGGAATTATTCAGCAAAACTGCCCTGAAGTTCTTCAACAAGAGGGGAATATAGGCATTGAAACCATAGATCACCCTCTACACTAAACCATGAAAAGACAACCCCCAGGAATATAATAGCCAAATTCAAGAGCTTCCAAGTAAAATAAAAGATTTTACAAAAAGCCAGAAAGAGACAATTCAGATATCAAGGAGCACCAATCAGGATCACACAGGATCTGGCAGCCTCCACACTAAGAGACTGCAAGGCTTGGAATATGATATTCAGAAAGGCAAGAGAACTGAGTCTACAACCAAAGATCACCTACCCATCAAAACTGACTATATACTTCCAGGGGAAAGCATGGGCATTCAACGAGATAGAAGATTTCCAAGTATTTGCACAGAAAAGACCAGGACTAAATGGAAAGTTCAATATCCAACCACAAAAACCAAGAGAAACATAAAAGGTAAATAAGAAACAGAGCGGAAAGAAAGAAAACTCTTGTGTTTAAATTTGCCTCTTTAAGGACTTCAATAAGATTAAATTATTTGTATTCCTATATGGAGAAATGTTATGTGTCATTCTCTGTAGTGAACTCTATTCACTATTATAGTAATTAGAACAATTATTCGCAGGGAGAGGCTGGAGCACTAAATGGTCTAAGATGAGATGGGGAGGGGGGAATAAGGGGGCAAATAGTAGATGGCACCAAGAGAAACTTGAATGAATAAGAAAAATATGATATTCTATACCACACAAAGAGGGCATGGGAAGGGGAGGGGATGAATATTATTATAAGAAGGAGAGGAAGAGAGCATTAATAGGTAATATTTAAATGTTACTCTCAGCAGAATTAACCCTGAGAGGGAAGAGTAGCTATATCCATTGGGATATAGTATTCTATCTAACCCAACTGAGCAAGTCAGAATGGATAAACCAAGGGAAGCAGGGGTATGGGGAGGTCAAAAAAGGGAAGGGAGGAGAGGGGAGAGGCAATTGATTAAAAGAGGGGAATAATAAGGGAGGGGGTGGAAAGGAATGTAAATCAAGGGAGGGGACAAGGGGGACTGGTCTAAAACAAACAAATGGTTTAAAAAGGAAATAGCATAATAAGAAGGGGTAGAACTAGGAGAAGATAGCAAAATGTTGGGAAATACAAAACTGATAATCATAACTCTGAATGTGAATGGGATGAACTCGCCCATAAAATGGAAGTAAATAGCAGAGTGGATTAGAAACCAAAATCCTACCATATGCTGTCTACAAGAAACACCTATGAGGTGGGTGGACAAAGACACATTTAAGATCAATGGCTAGAGCAAAATCTTTTCGGTTTCAAATGAGAAAAAGAAGGCAGGAGTGATGATCATGATTTCTGTCAAAGCCAAAGTAAAAATAGATATGATTAAAAGAGACAGGGAAGGTAATTACATCCTGATAAAAGGCAGTATAGACAATGAGGAAATAACAGTACTCAACATGTATACACCAAATGGCATAGCATCCAAATTCCTAAAGGAGAAACTGGCAGAGCTCAAGAAAGAAATGCATAGTAGTACTAGTGGGAGATTTAAATATTCTTCTTTCAGATCTAGATAAATCAAACCAAAAAATAAATAAGAAAGAGATAAGAGAGGTGAATGAAATCCTAGAAAAATTACATTTAATAGATATGTGG
>NC_058133.1:120441452-120459946 GCF_016433145.1 Gracilinanus agilis
TGATGGAATACTATTGTGCTCAAAGGAATAATAAACTGGAGGAATTCCATATGAACTGGAAAGACCTCCAGGAATTGATGCAGAGTGAAAGGAGCAGAGCCAGAAGAACATTATACACAGAAACTGATATACTGTGGTAAAATCGAATGTAATGGACTTCTGTACCAGCAGCAATGCAATGACCCAGGACAGTTCTGAGGGATTTATGGTAAAGAACGCTACCCACATTCAGAGTAAGAACTGCAGGAGTGGAAACACAGAAGAAAAACAACTGCTTGAACACATGGGTTGATGCAGACATGGTTGGGGATGTAGACCCAAAAGGATAACACCAATGCAACTATCCGTAATATGTAAATAAGTCTTGATTGATCACCCATGTGAAAACCAGTGGAAATATGTGTGGGATATGGGGGTGGTGGTAAAGGGAAAAGTAAAAACAAGAATCATGTAACCATGGAAAATTTTTCTAAAAAATAAAATATTTAAATTAAAAACAACAACTACAAAAAAGAAAATCTAACCCACCTTCTTGGGAGGGTCCAAAGAAATAGCACTCTTATCATACCAATAATTTGTTGTATACATCTAAAAATAAAGGAAAACATACAGAACAAAAATAAGACAGGAACCCAAATTTATAATGCATCAGATGAATCCAAAAAGCAGGAATTATAATGATGCTATCAAAGAAAGCAAAAAATGAAAATTCAAGACAAAAACCATATCATTGAAAGGAAATAGACAATTGTCCAATATTAATGCTAATCATATATAACAAAGACCACAGCATATAAATTCATAAAGGAAAAATGAAGTACATTTTAAAAAGACTATAGATATACCTATACATGTATATACAATATCTATGTCAACATGCTAATTATAGAACAATTTAAAATTCCTATCTCTGACCAGGACAAATCTAACTTACAGATAAAGAAACTGGAAAATAAAAAAGTAAACATACTAATGGAGAACCCAGAGCTGAAAAATATATTATACTTTCTGAATGGAAAAAATAAAAACTATTTAAGTTCTTCTGTATCATATATTGCCTTTCTAAAAGGAGATCATATACTGGAACAGTGGTTCAAATATTAACATAGAAAATCACCAGTTAATATTGCCTGTATTATATAATATTTTGATTTATTTGGTTAAAATTTTCCCAATTACAATCAATCTAATTCAGGCTCAGTCAGGATTTTTTAGGCCACAAGGATGACATTTCTATAGTAGAGAACATAGTAATTATAGATAAATTTAAAAAAAAGTCTATCCTTTAAGAACTATAATGTAATAAAAATTGTTCTTAATACAGGGAACAAAATTAAAAAGTATCATAAAAAACAAATCCTCCTATAAGCGATTAGTAATTATATGAAAATGAATGCTAATGAGAGGACATACCAAATTTCTAGAATACAATTAAATCAGTTCTCAAGAGCAAAATTATTACTCTGAAAACATACTTTTCTATATGTTTTCTGTTTATGATATTTCTGGTAAAATTCTGGTTATGACATTTTACAACTAGAAAACTAACAGATAATTTAAATTAATCACAAAAGAAGAAATCTTTGAAAATAAGAGAGGTAACGGAGAAGTTGAAAAAAAACTACAAGCTGGTTCTTTAAAAACACTGAGTTAAACCAAATACAAAGAGATGGAAAATAAAATTATAAAATTTAAAAAGTGAAGAAGGCCAAATTAAAACAAAGAAGCAATATAATTATCAAGATATACTCCACATAATTATGTGGGGACAGAGCTAATTTTTTATAGAGAATAGTTTACAAAAATATGAAATGCTTACAAAATTTGAAATTAACAACTTGAAATAGAAATCTTAAATGATTCAAGCTGATGACATTAAATGGAATTATTTACAAAAGAACTACCAAAATAGGGGGAAAAATTTTTTTTTGATCCAGATGAGTTCATTAGATGAATTCTAGGAAAAGCTTAAAAACTGTTACTAAAAATTGTTACAAAAATTGAGAAGGAAAATATCTTGAATCTCTTTTTATGAGACAAATATAGATCTATCTAATACCTAAATCAAGTAATGAAAAGACTAAGAAAGATAATTATAGACTAATATCAGTAATGAATATTGGTGCCAAATTTTAAAATAAAATCCCAGCAAAGAACTACAATAATAGATTCAAAAGTAATGTTCAGTGACCAAGTTGGACTTATACCAGAGATGCAAAGATGGTTTAACATTAAAAAAAGTAATTAATACAATCATATTAAAAGCAAAAATACCCCAAAGCACACAACTATATTAAAAGATGAAGAAAAAAGCCTTTGACAAGGTGTAATATTTATAATGAAAAACCCTATAAAGTATAAGCATAGAAGGGCTATTTTTAATATGACTAAATATAACTAAAACCAAAAGCCACTATTTTATGCAATAAAGAAATACTAGATACTTTCCTAATAAATACAGAAATAAGAGATGCATTTTTCTCTAATATTATTTGATATATTTCAGAAATTCCAGTGATAACTATGATAAGGGAAATAAGTTATGGTCATAAACAAAGGAAAAGATTAGATCAGATTACCCATATACACTTATAATATGTTGATTTACTTAGAAAACCCTTGAGAATCAGCAAAGGAACTAAGATATTAAAGTACTTCAATAAAGGAGCAGGATATAAAATATAAATACACTCATATAAAACAGAATTTCTGTCTTTCAATAATAAAACCCAGGATATAAAAGGTAGTTGTACCATTTTAAAAAACTACAAAATGCATAAAATATTTTGGAGTCAGTACACTTGAGACATAAATATCATTGTAAAGCACTCTTGAAAAAAGGAAATCAGCTTTGAAAAGCTTAAGATCTCTGATCAATTAAATGACCAACATCAACAAAATCAGTGATAAATCTTGATCAAGATCATCTTGATAATCAAGATTAATCTTGATAAACATGACAGACTAGAGATGCAAAAATAACACCTTTTCAGCCATGATCTACTTCTGGATTTGTTTTGCTTGATTGTGATTATATAGTACAAGGGAGAGGTTGGAGATGGGAGGGGATAGGCAAGAGAGTTATGGATGATAGGGAGATAGTGATAAGACATTTACAGAAAAGAGAGCTAATGAAATATTTTTAATACATAGAAGACAGGAAGAAGAAAGTTTAGATATAAATGCAAACATGACACTTTTGGAATCATGTTAATTGTTACATGTTTAACAAAAAAATTCAAGATGTTTTTAATAGAATCATGGTTTCAAATACAATAGTCTTCTGTTCATTATATTTCAAAATGGTTATATTTTTTAATGTGTGTCAAGCTCATAATGTTAAAAAATTAAAATAATTGAGTCAGAAAATGGAAATATCCTTTTACTGACTCAGGGAATTCGCTGTTTTCAAAAACTAGCTACATAACTTCAAGACCATCACTTACCCCAGATTTCTAGAAAGAAGAGGGAAATGAGTAGTATCAATGGTCCTGTGCTAAACTATATTGTAGTATAATCAAATATCTAAATTATCCATTGTAGGTGCTTCTCCAAAACCAAAAGATAAAAGGATGCTGGGAAGCAAGGATTCAGGGAAAAGGAGGAGAAAGAAGAGGCTGGTTTTTAAGTGTCTCTGTGTGAGGGTTTGGGGCAAAGACCCTTTCAGACTTTGAGTGGTTGCATCTGCATATCAAGAGGCCAGAAACACAGCTGGGCTGGTGGCAAAAACAAAGACCTTGTCTCTTGGGCTTGGTGTTTTCTCTCTACCTACTCATCAACATAAAGGAATGGATGAAATACAGGATTTTAAAAACTGAAGAGTTGTTTGATAATTTTTAGGTATATAATCATTTCCTGGTCTATATCCTTGCTTTCTAAGATGAAAATTATGATGTTTATAGAATATTCATCATCTGCTAGGGTAAGGTGTCTGACTAAAGGTGTCAAGTCCAGACCAGGAAAAGAAGTCCAAAGAAAAGAATAAGCCTAAGGGCACTTTATCCTGAACAACTAGGTCTTTGTTCTAAAGAGCTTGGCACCTAGGTTTGAGAATCTCCAGCTGTAGCAGTGAAAAGTCTTAGAAGCAAAGGCTCTTAAGGAAGAAGACAGGGGAAGCTTTTCTACTAATCCTGGGCAAGGGTTTTTTGTTTTTGTTTTTGTTTTTCAAACTTTCTAAAAGAGTTGAGGAAAAGCTTGGGTGTAGGTTTTTAAGTTAAGAGAGTATGGAAACACCTGTAGCCAAAGAGTTCTATAAATCTAATAGATACTGTACCTGGTAGCATCTGTCAGACTATAGGTCCAGCAAAGAAGTGTCTGGCAATAGTCCAGTGGAACAGTATTCACTAAAGACTATAGAAACCAGCAGTGAACAAACTCAAAAGTCTATAACAGCCCTGGGTAGAAGGCATTAACAGGCTTGTAGTTTTAGCAACATCCCATGAATGTGTTTTGGTATTAAGTATTCCCTACATGTGCATACCTTCAGGCAGTTACTCTAGTCTTATGTTCCTTATGTGTGTGTCTCTCCATAGGTTTTCCCAATGATACTATATCTATTTGTAGGAAAGTACATCTCAAATTTATGAAAGAAATGTTTTCTTGTTACTTTTCTTCCCCTGCTAATTCATTAAATACCTTTGCTATGAATTATGTCCACTGGCTGACTATTAAAAGTAAACACATCAGTGGGGGCTCAAGACCCATAGTTTTAGAAAATGCAGATCCATAGACTAATGACCCTGGAGTCATCAAATACAAGAATATTGGCTCTGAGAGTTAAACAGGGTGTGAATATGAATGCAACATATGTTTTCAGAACGTTCTTCATTAAAAAAAGTAAACATTTTCTGCAGTCTAATACAATGTAGATCAACCTTCATGTAACAGAGGCATCTAGTAGCTTAAGAGTAGGTCACTGGCGATTATAAGAGTCTTGGCCCCATAGGCAATACTAATAAATCCTTCCCCTGGAGCACTGGTTCAGGGCAGACATGATTTAATTGGAAGGCAAACATTTTTTTTTTCATTTTGAGATCCAGAGAAAGAGCAGCCACTGTTCCTTGTTACACAAGATGTGGTCTAGAGTTGGCTCTCACCCATCCCCTCAAGTGAAGGAATCTGTCTCTTCCTCTGCTTTAGGAAATGTTTTTAATGGCATTGAGTGATTAAAAGCAAGAAAAGAGAACCTTGTGACAAAGAAGCTAATGATGAAGGTCCCTTTTAATAGCCTCTGTATTACTGTAAATCACAAAGCTTCTGTTTCACTTTTATTCATGCAAATGAAGCACAAATCAAATGAAAGCTGACTGTCTGTCAACAGGTTGGCTTAAGTAGATTTTTTTCTCTCCCTTTTTGTAAAAGGAAAAAAAGAGAGAAAGAAGAAAAAAGATGGTGTCCTTTATTTTTATTTCCCTCTTTTCCTGCAGTAGGTCTGGAAGGCCATGACGTGAATGCTTTTGCATTCATGTCGCTGAGCTTTCATGTCCCTGGGTTTTTGGAGATGATCAGAAATGGACTTTTTGTTCTCCCATTTCGTTCAGTTCCCTCCTGTCAAGATGCCCAGAATAATTTGATCAGAACAGATGGGGGGAACATATAGCTCTGCCCTGGAGAACCACTGTACCTGAGCCTGAGCTGCTTACTTAAAAGACAGAGAATCACAAATGATGGATCCAGAAGGAGCCACTGAGGCCACCTAATCTAATCACTTCATTTTGCAGATGAGAAAATTGAGGTCCAGAGAAATGGAGTGACTTGCTCAGTCACTCACCTAGTGAGTAGCAATGAAAGGTCTTGAATTGAGGTCTTTTTTGCTCTCTCACTATGTCTTTTTCCATTATGTCACACTGATTCTCGGCCAGCTTATTATAGAAATTAAAAGAAAAATCCAGGCAAAGGTGAGCATGTCTGTTCTCAAAACTTATTAACGATCTGGGCTGTTTCCTCAGGGGAAAGATAGATTGAAATAATATTGGGGAAAAGATTCTTGCTTTAGGAAAGAGTGACAGATAAGACATTGATTGCATCCCTTCCCACTCTGAGATACTGGGATTCCAAATTCACCCCAATAACCCAGAGATGTAATATTTTCTTCCTCCTATTCAAAGGACAACATTGGTATAATGGATAGAAAACTAGTCTCAGAATGAAGATTTAGGTCTGAACCCTGCCTCTGGACCCCAAACCCAGTAGAGACTAAAGAAATTCATAAACAAAACAAGCCCTAATAGAATCAGTGAGAAGTATGGCATTAAAAAAAAAAGATTAGAGCAAATTCCAGAAATAAAGAATTAATACTGAAATAATTAGAGGCAGCTGGTGGCATAGCAGATAGAGTACTGGTCCAGGAATCAAGAAGACCTGAATTCCAATTTGACTTTTAGACACTTACTAGCTATGTGACTAATCAAGTTGCTTAAACTCTTGTCTAACGTGAGTTTTCTCAACTGTAAATAGGGAATAATAGCAGCACCTACCTTGAAAGGTTGTTGTGAGGTTCAAGATAGATAACATTTGTTTCTAAAAATATGTTCAGCACAGTGACTGGAACTTAGTGAGTGCTATGCTTATTCCCTTCTCTTTCTTTCTTCTAGCAAGTGAAAAATGACAAGTATAAAACCCTCTAGTAGAGATTAGAGGTTTCAAAAAAGTGTAGGTGAGGTGAAAGTCTGAAAACTCTTTTGGCTTGACTCTAGGCTTTGGTTTTGGCCAAATATACATATGAAAGGTCAGGAATGTGGCTATCCTGCAGAGAAAAACAATGGCCTTATTCCCAGGGTTTAGGTCTTTTCTCACTCCCAGCCTCCCCCATTGCCACCCAGGCACTTGGGAAATTAGAAGAGGTTTTGAGTTGGGAAATTGGATCCCAATCCCAGGACCCTTCCAGGATACAGTATTACATGCCGTGAAAGACAAAATTCTTGTTCATTGGAAGTCCCAACTTACCTGAGTGTCATTGTGAAGACATTTGTAGAGGACAGAAAATCAGGTGAGGAATAAGGAAGACCAGAATCCAAATCCCATCTCATCTTGTTACTAGATATGTGATCCTGAACAAATCATTTAACCTCCGTTTGCCTCAGTTTCCTCATTTATATAGAGAGAATAATATCACTCCCCTCATGGCTGTGTTGCAAGGATAAAGTGAGAATATAAACACAGGTCTTTGTCAACCTTAAAGTTCTGTATAAATGTAAGATATTTTTATTGGAAGATCAAAGATCAGCTATGGGCTAAGCATATGAAAGATGATCTGATAAAAATATACTAGAAGTACAGAGAAGAAAAAAATTCATGTATCTTAAAGCAAGTCTTCAGCTGAAGTCAAGGTGATGGAAATGAAATGTTGAGAACAGAGGGTAAAATTTTGTTCTTGAATGTCCTTAACAGAAAGAAGCAAATTAAGAAAACAAAAAATAGAGACTTCTAATAATTTAATCTCAGAAGTAGACAAGGAACTACAAAGAGAACACTACAGAAGTGAGAGGGTGGTGGTGGTAGAAATTCCCCAGTCCAGATTAATTTACAAATCAAATCTAAGCTTTAGGAACAAATAATGCTTCTGATTTATAAAATCTGCAAAAATAGAAGGAAAATGTACTGTATCAAAGTGCTACTCTGAGACAATATACTTATACCGAAACCAAGAAAAAAATTAAACAGAAAAAGTGTTAATGT
Organism: Gracilinanus agilis; assembly: GCF_016433145.1. Taxonomy (NCBI): domain Eukaryota; kingdom Metazoa; phylum Chordata; class Mammalia; order Didelphimorphia; family Didelphidae; genus Gracilinanus; species Gracilinanus agilis. The sequence continues at coordinate 120,449,130 of NC_058133.1, forward strand.
TATTACTACTTTAATATTTTTAAAAATATTTGCAAATAGATTACAACAATATAACCAATCTTAAACATTTTTGAAAATTTGAATTTATACTATAAATTGAAGGGCAATATTAGGGAAAGTATTAGCGTAATTAATAATAATCATAACAAAATAGCAAAAATAATTTTATAACATAAAACCTCAAAATACCCTTATCAAAATATAACCTTCATTTATTTTTTTTTAATTTTTAGAAAAGGGCACAGGGATGAAACAATATTTCCTTAGTATACCCCAAAATATTTCTCTAAAATCCAAAGCTAGAATTATTTGTGAAAGATAACACTAAAAGTTCCCTCCCCCCAAAAGAAGTAAAACAATAATATATTCCATCTTCATCCTTATTTGAGATAACAAGAAATACTATTTTTCATAACAATAAGGAAACTGAAGCAGAAAGGCATGCAAAATTATTTCATTTTCCAAAACTTTCTTTATATAAAATGGACAAGCACAAAGAAAATCAATGCAACTAAAATTAGAATAAAAGATAGGGATCAGAAAAATATAATGCCAGTAATGATCTCTGATAAAAATCTCAGGTCCTATATCTATAGTCAATTGATAAAAATGTATAATATGAAGAGACAGATAACAAAAGGATATAAAGAAGGCCTTATTTAGAAATGAAATGTAAAATATCAATATCTATCTGAAATTTTTCTCCAAATCACTAAGAAATAAATGAACTATAATGCAATATTGAAATATACCCTAACTCCAAATGGAAAATATAGGAAACTTTAATGCTAGCATGTTTTTAGGAAGACAGATATACCAATAAACTGCTAATGGAGTCTTAACTTTTTCTGACTAATCTCAATCAATCAACTACTATATCTAAAGCACGGGAGATATGAAGACAAAAATGAAATAGCCCATGACTTCAGGTAGCTTACATTAAAAAACCATCTTCTAAAACAAAAGCTAATGTTTTTTGTAATGCTGTATGTATACATATAAGTATATTCATCATACACACAAAATTAATGCAAGGAAATGTGGGGAGCTATTACATCAGCATGTAAGTACTATGCCTTTTATAAGCTGTCCCTCATGCCTGGATTCTTTTTCCTTCCTACCTTCATCTCCTGACATCCTCACTACCTTCAAATCCCAAATCAGCAATAATATATATTCATAGTAGTGCCTCCTTACCTGTGGTTTAATTTTCTGAGGTTTCAGTTATCTATAGTCAACCAGTGAACCTCCCCTCAACCCCTACCTCCTCCCTCCCATATCTTCTGCTCTCAGCACATATTTTTATCTCCTTAGTTTCACCCATCCAAGGTAGGTCTTAGAACACATCACCTGAAGATATGAGGACCCTATTGTATGCGTATATATAATGCATATTTGTTTATTTGTTTGTTTGTTTGTTTGTTTATTGATTGATTTATTTGTGTATGGCACAAAAATAGAGCAGCTATGACATATATAGCTTTATAGCTAGAGCAGCTAGGTGGCAAAGTGGATAAAGGAGTCAGGAAGACAAGTTCAAATATGGTCCAGATAGTTAATAGTGGTATAACTCTGGGCAACTCACTTAACCTTGTTTGCCTCAGTTTCCTCATCTGTAAATTAAGGTGAAGGAAATGGCCAAGTATTCCAATATTTTTGCCAAAAAAAACCCAAATGGAGTCTCAGAAAATCAGACATAACTGAAAGGGTTGAACAACATATGAATGTGCATTTGTGTGTGTGTGTGTATGGATAGAGATATAGATATATGCATATGTTTTTCTCTATTAGAATGTTGGTTCCTTGAGGGTAGAGGCAATATTTTTGTTTTTCTTTGTATTTCTATGACTTTGCACAGTTCCTAAGCAGCTTAATCGGTGCTTATTGGTGGTGGAAGAGATGATGATAATGAAGATGCAGATGATGATGGTGGTGGTGGTGATAGTGGTAGATGATGGTGAAGAAGAAAGGATGCATGTAGAACATACTATTTGAACTAAAAGAAATCTGGAGTTCTTGGAGACAGAGTTGAAGAATTTCATTTTAGGCATAAGGACAGCCCATATAAAGGAGCTGAGATGAAGCATGGTAGTTACATGTATAGAACATATATTTGTCATACTCATGACATAGATATTGATCCATCAATAATTTGAGGCCAAAAAAAAGCAATCAGATAGAAAAAAGCAAAAAACCCACTGGGGAGCAGAATATTCAACTTGCAAAACATTCCAAACAAGAGAAAAACAAGATAAGTACAGTTATCAAGAAAAGACTAAGTAAAGAAATCAATTACCTCATATTTGGGAGCTATTGTTAAAAGAGAGAAGAAAATAAACTGAACTGAAGAGTATTATAAAGAACAAAGAGGGGTCATTAAGGGACAAAAGGGACCTAAGAGGATAAAGATTTAAGGAAAACTTGGATCAGGACATGGGGAAATAACCTCTTACCTAAATTCCATGGCGCTTTATAGTTGAATCCATATATTTTGTAGGAAAGAAAATATGGTATGAAATTGTGCAAATGGGGACACAGGAGATTAAAAACAGAGGGGAGCTGAAGATGCACCTCATCTAGACCTCAAGTGAACAAATAAGGGGCAGCAATTTCTTTAGTTTTGCAACAGGGATAGGGGATTTGGGAGAAATAACATTAATGCTGAGGGAGGGATTGAATTGGAAGAAGCAAAAGTACAACTCCAGAAGGGGAAAAGACAGGGGATACTAATGAATATCCTCATGGGAGGAGAAGAGAGAAAATATGTCTTTAGTTTTATTTCTTCACTTTTCTTTTTTCTGTTTGAGTTTTCTTTCACAAAAGAATTAATGTGGAAAGATTTTTAAACTCATGCATGTAAAATCTATATCAGATTGGTTGCTGTCTCAGGGAAGGGAAAGAGAGGAAAGAAGAAAGGGTGAAAATTTGGCTCAAATAAAATAAAAAATGAAAGTAAAAATGTTTTTTCAATGTAATTGAGGAAAAATACAATATATTTAAAAAGACAATGACCTTATAATGGTTTTTGTCTGAGGAAAATTTGCATACTAAGAAATTATTTTCTCTGGGAAATGGTTGTACTTTTCAGCACCATATTCCATTATGGCTAGAGGATATATGGATACCCAAATGCAATCAGTAGGTAGGGAGAAGCTAGAAACAGAAATTAAACATCTGGGCTTTAGAAAGGCTGAATGATAATAGTAAAGTCAGAGTACAGGACAGAGACTCAGCCTCATGAATTATTACAGTAAAAATCACTATATAAATAAGATTTGATTCTTTGCTTAATTTTGGCCTATTTTTCTGCAAAATACAGATTAGATGCTAACCTCCACTTGTAGCTTTTCCTAATTCCCTCAAACTATTAGTATTCTCAAACTCTTAAAATTATTTGTTTGCTTTACATTTACTTATTTATGTATACCATCCCTCTAATAAGCTCCTTGAGGGCAGAACTAGCACCATGCCCTGTGCACGGTAGCTGCCTCATTATTATTTTTAAATTGAATTGAATGAGCTTCACTGGGGTCTAGTTTGATTTTGAGGTTTAGTATATTGTGTCAAAACACAATATCAATAAAATATATTTTAGAAATAAATAAATAAAATCTATCATTTAGAACTAAACACATTGTGTGCTCTGACCAGGGAAAAGTAAAGCAATATCTTTATCTACTTTGCTCTAGAAACCTAGCTTCTTCTATTGCATTCAAAGAACACATTGGCTCTTTTGATGGGCATGTCACATTATTGACTCTGATTGAGCTTGCAATATATTAAAATGCCAAAATTTCTTTTTTTCATTTTCACTTTTGTCTACCCATGTTCCCCACTCTCCATTCTTGAATTTGTTTAGATGTATTTATCTTTATTAAATTCTATCTTATTACATTTGGCCAATTGTTCTAGCCTGGGAAATACTTTGTGTCCTGGCACACCCCGTGTGCTGATTCTACCCTCTCAAATATGCCACCTGTAAGTTTGGTAAGGACAATATATCTGTACCTTCATCCAAGTCAGTGACAAAAGTTTTAAACAGGACAGGGCCAATGGCAGGTCTCTGGAGAATTCTGGCTCGGAGTGGTCCCTGCTTCCCTCTCTAAATATCCACAAAGTGATAATACATCCTAGAATTCTGCCAGGAATTGGAGTCAAACATACTGACCCAGAGTTTAAAGTCTCTAACTTATATGAAAAAAGTAGTCTTGTCTTTAGGAGTTCCAGTTCTGCAACACCTCTCCTGTTCTCCATCATTTTTAAGCCCTTATCTTCTGTCTGGGTATCAATCTAACATAGAAGAGTAGCAAGGTTTATAGGCAATTGAGGTTAAATTACTTGCCCAGGGTCACACAGCTAGGAAGTATCTGAGGCCAAATTTGAACCCAGGTCCTTCCTAATCCAAGCCTGGCTCTCTATCCACTCTCTATTCACCCAGATGCCCCAATAATTTTTCAAAGATCAATTAAAAGTTAAGAAATCATACCTTCCAGTTCTGTTGATACCTGGGAATACTCTGCACCTGGTGACTTGAGTTCCCTAAGAGAGTTCTCTTAGCATCATCTCACCAATGTAAGACTTTCCATGTCCCGTTTAACCATTTATGATTTTTTTCATTCCAAAGATTATTCTCCTTAATAGGCAAAACAAAATCAAAATAAATTACCCCTCTGCCATCAATTAGCATCACCTTACCTACCCTATTCATTGGTCCTATGTCTTCCTTCCTTCATTTTCCTCTTGACTCCAACATAGATAATAGAGCCCCTTTCATTACCTTTAGCATTCATTGGATCATTCTAAACTTCAGCACTTCCACTATTAATCTTCCAAGACAGTACCATGGTTTTCTTTTCCTGATTTTCCTTCATCTTTTGTGACTCTTAAAAATCAAAATTGTTCAATGTTTTCAAGAAAAACAACTTAAGAACTATGATCAACACAATGACCAACCACCACCCTAGGAAAATTATGAGAATGCATTCTACTCATCTACTGAGAAAGTGGAGATGGGTACAATGAAACGTTTGTGGGCATGGCAAATATTTGTTTTTCTTGACTAGGCTTATTGGTTACCATGAACTTTCTTTTCTTTTTTTTCATTAGGGGAGGTCATTGGTAGAAAAAGAAGAGCTAGTGTTGGTATTGCCCCCAACAAAGAAGAAAATAAAGAAAAGATGCAGTTATTGAAGCATTTTAAATGCACAAAAGAAAACAGAAGAAAATTCAGAAACACAAATAAGCAGCATAGCTTTGAAAGTAACATGTTGAATTTATTATATATGCACTTTGTGTGTGTGCATGTGTGTGTGTGTAAAATAAGTGGCACAGGGGATAGAGCACTTGGCCTGGAGTCAGGAAGATTTATTTTCCTGAGTTCAAATCTGTCCTCAGACACTTACTAGCTGTGTGACTCTGGGAAAGTCAATTAAATTTCCGCAGCCTTAGTTTCCTCGTCTTCAAAGTAGGATAATGACAGCACCATCTCACAAGGTTGTTGTGAGAATAAAGTGATAAATCTAGCATATATGTAAATTCCTTGGCGTGTTAAATGAATGTTTAACTATTAATATTATTGTTTATAGCTATTTTGATTTCATTATCTTTTCTGCTTGTATCTTATTTTTCCATGTCACCACAACAGATTTTAATGGCCAAGTATTTTGTTGTTGTTGTTTATTCAATTTTCCACCCTATTTCTTGATTTGTAATTTTATGTTAATGTTGGGTTCTGTTTCCAGTGAAGGTGGAGGAGGGACTCTATCCCAAACTTCAGGCTTTTTTGCACTATTGTTTTCAGAGGTAGTTCTAGTGGGATTGGGAGTTTTCAGTTCTTCCTGAACTGAAAACTATGGGGCTATGATCATTTTTGTCTTCAGAACTCCCAAAGCTGCTACTGTTTCTGTTGCTACCAACTAGTCTCACTGCTGTTGTTTCATCCATGTGTGCTCTAGACTAGGGCACACCTCCATGACACAGATCTTATTTTCTGACCTCATAAGCTGTCTTGGAATAAAAAAAATGTTCACTTTAACCTTTTCTTGCTTCTATCACTTTAAAATTCAATTTAGTCCATTATTTTAAAGTTGTTTCAAGAACTCAGTTGTGCTTCTCCACTCTGTCATCTTGGTCCCACCTTCCATCTTCATGTATTTTCTCTGGCTGTCCCCCATGCCTGGAACACTCTCCCTCCTCTGTTCTGACTATTGACCTCTCTGGCTTCCTTGAAGTCCCAGTAAAATCTCACTATCTACAGGAAGCCTTTCCTAACTACTCTTAATTCTAATGATTTTCCTCTTTTAATTATTTCCTTTTATCTGGTAGAAAGTTTATTTTGCATATATTTGCTTGCATATTGTCTCCTCATTATACTGTAAGCTACTTGTCAGTAGGAACTGTCTTTTATCTCTTTTTGTACCCCCACCCCCCAACAGTTAGCATAATAGCTGGCACATACATAGTGGGTGTTTAATAAATAAATAATGAAGGAATGGGTGATCATGATAAAGAAGTACTTCCTGTCAGTCATGAGAACTTAAATGACTGTTAAAAAATAATTCTGTGGTTATACAAAAAGAGTAATGGCCTTTCCTTAGATCTCTACTTCCTGCTGACCACAAGGTAGAAGGATGATTCTCTGATCTCTGAAGGCCCTTTACTCAACAAATGGACTCCTGGTTAAGCCTAGATGTTCACCTCTTAATTTTGTTTTCTTTCCTTTGACAGTGGCCCTTGTAATATCTCAAAAGGCAACCGGGGTCTTCCGTCTTTGAGAGCCCTGGAGTGGTAGCATCTGTTACTAAGTTGACCCATTACTGGACTAGATCCTTCAGGTCAGTCCATGGGACTACACTCAGCATCAGAATCAGATGTTGGCAAACTCTGGGATGGATCCTAGTCTCCAGCCTGTGGTGGCTCTTCAAACCTTTAGAAACTCACAAACACTGTTCCATTTCTAAGATTTCTTTCATCTAAGAGCAGGAAAGAATGAAACACAGTAGAGAAAAAAAACAGCCTCATAACAATCTAAGCTTTCTCATGATGACATTAAAGAGGGACAGAATATTCCCCCGACCCAGAAGCTCCCCTCAAATTCATGCTTCAGTTGCTATTAGAGAGGAGAGTTCAGCTTCCCTATAGTAGCCTTTGCTTAATTATTCTTCCCTTCCTATTTTCCTCAACCAGTACATTCATGGGAAACTTTGACTTTTCCATATAAATAGAGATGAAGAGCAGATATAGATACAGGCTCTGGTGCAAATACAGATGTACAGAGATTTTTGTCTGGAGAGAGAGAGAGAAAGAGAGAGAGAGAGAGAGAGAGAGAGAGAGAGAGAGAGAGAGATGCCTTAAAACTCCCTGCCCCTCTGAGCTCCAGAAGTCTGACATGAGGAGGCACAAACAAGATTTAATCCCCAAATGCCCATGTGTGGTCATTCCAAATCCCTTGCCTTTCCCACTGCCAGCCCACTGAAGTTGGAGTGCTGAGAGGATCCAATACTCCTGTTCCAGCATCATTTCTGTTTATTCCACCACCAGGGCAGAAGCCACTTCGCCAAAACCATCACTCAGATTCACACCAAATGGCCTGTGGAAGAAAAGTTTGTTACATTCAAAGAACAGATGACAAATGACAGGCTCTCCTCCTGATTTTCCACAATAACAGAAGAGCCCAACAACTGCCATGACGTTCCAGTCCTCGAACAAGCTGCTCCATGTTCAGGTCTTGTAGTCNGGCATTTCAGGCATATATAAATGAGAGGAGAGAGAGAGAGAGAGAGAGAGAGAGATAAGAGAGAGATGAGAGAGAGAGATAAGAGAGAGAGATGAGAGAGAGAGAGATAAGAGAGAGAGAAAGAGAGAGAGAGAGAGAGAGAGAGAGATGCCTTAAAACTCCCTGCCCCTCTGAGCTCCAGAAGTCTGACATGAGGAGGCACAAACAAGATTTAATCCCCAAATGCCCATGTGTGGTCATTCCAAATCCCTTGCCTTTCCCACTGCCAGCCCACTGAAGTTGGAGTGCTGAGAGGATCCAATACTCCTGTTCCAGCATCATTTCTGTTTATTCCACCACCAGGGCAGAAGCCACTTCGCCAAAACCATCACTCAGATTCACACCAAATGGCCTGTGGAAGAAAAGTTTGTTACATTCAAAGAACAGATGACAAATGACAGGCTCTCCTCCTGATTTTCCACAATAACAGAAGAGCCCAACAACTGCCATGACGTTCCAGTCCTCGAACAAGCTGCTCCATGTTCAGGTCTTGTAGTCTGTCACCCTGTACCATGCTCTGGGTACCCAAGAGGGCCCCCAAGAGGCTGTTGGCTCTGTGGCTTTCTTGTGGGTTCATCTGCTCATCTCCTGTGTGACTGAGATCAAGTCATTTAACCTCTCTGTGGTCAGAAAATCAAACTGGGCTGATAATAAGGCAGTTGTGATTAGTTAAGAAAGAGCTAGAAAAATCATACATGGTTCACAATAAAAAAGGGAGGTTTTGTATCCCACAAAGCAAGGCACAATTAGAGAGCTCCTTTCTTTCTACCCTTTCTCTCCCTTTCAAGTCCATCTTCTAAATCTCTTTAATTTTAGGCCAAGAGAAGCCACTGCAGACCTTCCCCACAGAGTACTGAGATGTAGCTTTTGACTGGTGATATGACTGGTAAGACAGGAAGAGGCAGCAGCCTGCACCACTGGAAACTCTGTCTCAAGCAATGACACCAAGAAAATGGGTCCAACATACTTTGTGTGAAGACACCTGGCATTAGGAGATGCTACTGAAAAAGCTGAATGAGTCCTAGGCTAATATCACCGTTTTCTTTCAGATGTGCCCAGTGCTTGTCTTAAATTCAGCACTGAGTACAAAGCTGTTCATAACCCACCTCTGATATTTACCTCAATTTCCTTTTTTGTAAAGTGAAAATAGTAAAACTTGCTGTATCCACCTCACAGGGTTCTCATAAGGCTCACATCAGAAGAGAGAGATAGGGATTGGATCTATCATTTCAGTGGTATAAGGACCCTCTACCAATCCATATTGATATCTTTTCTGCAACTTACAGTCTTTTAGAGTTGCTCAGAGAACTGAAAAGTCAAATCACTTGCTCAAGGTCACCCAGCGTGTGTGTGTGATGGGACTTGAACCTAGATAGATCTTTCTGGATTGCAGACCAGCTCTCTATTACATCATATTCCCTTTCTACATGTAAGTACAATGCAAATATCAGCTGTAACAATTTTTGTAGATTTTAGGACTCCCCACAATTGTGCTAATCTCAGCATCAAAGACCAGGAGGTAAACTGAGCCTCCCAATGGAAGTGTGGTGCAGGTTAAGTTCAGAGGCTGCCAACCTTGACTGAGTCTCTCTAGCATTTGTGATTTTTATGGGTCCCTGAATGCTTCCCTTGAATGTTAATTTTCTTCAATTCTTTAAGTATATATTAGTTATTACATATTTTTGATTAATATTTGATGGCCGCTTGGGCTGCCAAGAGTGCCCATAAATTTCTCTAGTGGATATCAGAGATCTGGATAAGTGTGGGAGACCCCCATGTGTGGAGCTGAAACATCAATCATTTTAAGTCCCTGACTCCACACCTTAATACCCAAAGATATATTGCAAAGAAGCCCATAACAAGTCATTAAAAATGAATGTCTTCTGGTAGTTTTCATGCCTGCAGTGATCAGCAGTGGGAGAAAGGGGACCATAGCTGTTGCAAATCCTGGTTGACTCATTACCTCATGAGAAACTTTAAAAATCTTTCCCCTCTTTCCTCTGCTTTTCGGCTCATCCCATAACTCAATCCTTTTTGCCTGGACACTAAATAGTCTCCATGTCAGAAACATTTATGGAACACAGGCTAACTGCAGAGTAGCCTTTGGAAATGCATAGAATCCTTGCCCCTAATCAAGGAGATTTAACCTATTCACACAATTTAATACCCAAACCCCACTTTTCAAACCACTTACTGTGTGTAATGCAGTATGGATACTAAAATGAAATGAGGACCTATTTTTGTCTTCAAGGAGCTTACAGGCTAGCCCAAGTTATGATGGGACAAGAGGGAGGAATCAAAGAGAGCAACTGGAAAAATTAAGGAAGGGGGAGAGACCCGAGCCTGATGAGGACTCAATGGCAGAGGTGGCATCTGAACTGTCTTTTTAAAATAAAAAGACAGAAGAACTTCAACAAGAAAAGGGATGGAGAGAGATTATACCAGCCATGAAAGATAGCAAGCATTTAAGCAAAAAAGGTCAAGATAAGACCAGGGTATGGCAGATACAGTCTGACTAGAATGTTATATGAATGAAGAGGGAATCATGTTTGAAGGAGTATGTATTTTCTTTCTTTCTAAATATGTCTTTCTAACCCTTTTCCCCTAGTTTTGGAGCCTAGTTGAATAAATTTCCTAAGTAACAGGACTTCAAATACTTGAAAGATAGCTATCACGAATTTCTACAAAACCCAGGTATTCACTGAATTTTAGGTGGGGCAGATTATAAAGGGCTTTAACTACCAAACAGAAATGGCCACCTCCCTATGTTCATACAAATATCTATTTCGATTAGCTTTGATAATAACTAAAACATCTATTCCTATATACGCTACCCTTCTCCCAGCCCATCACTTCCTAACTAAATTAATCCCATAGCTCCTAAACTGGTCTCTCTTCCTCCCGTTTCTCTTAGTTCCAATTTAGACCTCAAAGAGTATTTTTATGTGTGTGTGCATGTATATGCATGTATACATATGTGTGTGTTCTGAGAGACAGAGAGAGAGAGAGAGAGAGAGAGAGAGAGAGAGAGAGAGAGAGAGAT
>NC_058133.1:120459955-120492905 GCF_016433145.1 Gracilinanus agilis
AGAGAGAGAGAGAGAGAGAGAGAGAGAGAGAGAGAGAGAGAGAGAGAGAGAGAAAGAGAGAGAGAGAGAGAGGTAGGAGAGAGGAGGGGAGAGAGGAAAGTACTATGGTAATAAAAAGATGAAAGACAAGTTAGTTTTTACCTTCAAGAATCCCCAATTTATAAGGGAAACTCTTCTCCCTTACAAAAAAAGTGAGATAATTTAATATAGACACAAAATAAGTATGAGAATAGGAAGAAAGAAAGGAGAGCCTTTGAGGACTTTTCCAATATTTAGATTCTGTGATTTTTGTGTCCATGTCATGTCTCTATCCAATCACCTATCACCCACCACTGCCTCAGTTCCCCAGACCATTTGATTAGTTCTTTGAGGATAGGTTTTATATCTTTTGCATCTTTGGCAAGTCCTGCCTTTATCATCATGCCTGGCACGTATTAGGTGCTTAATGAATGTTGAATTGACTTGAATTGAATTTCCCAAAGGCCCCAGATCCCCATATGTAGCAAAGAACTCCAGAGTTAATCACCTTCCAGAGATCAACTAGACATCTCCCTTCCCACACCATGCTGATTGGTCCTTCCCTGATCTAAAAGGACTGTCATCTGAACTATCTTCTGAGTGGTGTTTTCTGTAACCCTTGCTATCTGCATATTTTACCTCTTCCCCCAGCCAGCCCCCTGGGATCCTCAACAGGAAATACATCAAATCTTGATCCCTCCTACTATAGTTTAAATACTTTCCCCTAAGAAACATCACAAGGCAGTGGAATTCGTGCTAGATTTGAAATCAGAAGACTTGAGTTCAAATTCTGCCTCTACTAAGAAGGACACATCAAACCTACAAACAATTATTTCATCCCTCTGTACCTTAATTGTACACAGAGGTTGGACTTGGTGGTCCCAAAAGTACCTTCCAGCTCTATATCTATGATCCTGTAATCAATCTCTTTGGTATGGCCCAACCTCAAATGAGATTTTATTGCAGAGCCTAGTGGCAAACATAAAAGAAATACATTATCCCTGTGGAGCTAAGGCATTGGCCAATAGCAGCATTATTAAGCACTGACTACATCAAGCACTATCTAGCACTGGTGATACAAAGAAAGGCACAAGACCATCCTTCCTCTTGAGGAGTTCACAGTCTAATGGGGGAGATAATACAACAATCTTGCACAAATCAATACAACATCCTTATACAATAATCAAGTTCAAGTGAGATTTTTGCAAGATAAATGAGAGATAATCAATAATGGGATGGAACTTGAAATAGGGAAGATCAGGAAAGGTTTCCTGTAGAGGTGGGAGTTTATATGGGACTTGAAGGAAGGCAGGGAAGGCAGGGGACAGAGAGGAAGAAGGAAAGCATGCCAAGTATGAGGGAAAACTAGTGAAAATGTCCAGGACTGAGAGATATAATATCTTATTCAAAGAAAAGCAAGAATGCAAATTCCATTGGATTATTGAATATGTGAGTGTAAGGAGGGTAAAGTATAAGAAGATTGGAAAGGTGGGAGGTGGGGCAGATTACAAAGGGTTTTAACTACCAAAGAATATTTTATATTTAACCCTGCAAGTGATAGGAAATCATTGATGTTTATAGGGTGCTGATATGGCAAGTTTTATCCTTTAAGAAGATGAGTTTTCCAGCTGAGCGAAGGATGGACTAAATTGGGGAGAGATTCAAGGCAGAGAAACCAACCATAAAACTACTGCAATACTCTAAGTGTGAGGTGATGGAGGCTCACACCAGAGTGATGTAAGTATCAGAAGGAATCAGACATGAAAGAAGGCACAAAGGTAAAATGAACAGAACTTGGCAGCATATTGAATATGGGGGATTGAATATGGGGGAATGAAGGAGACTGAAGGGTTGAGCATCATACCTAGTTTAAGAGCCTGGGTAACTGGATGAAGTAGTACCCTGAGAGTATTAGGAAAACTAGGAAGAGGATGTAGTTTAAGGGAAAAGATAATGAGTTCTGCTTTAAACCCAATAGGATTTAAGATGACTATAAGACATCCAGTTAGAGATGCACAGCATGCAGATGGAGATATGGGAATGGAAAACCTCTTCCCTGCTAACTCCACCATCATACTTCCCCATCCTCTATAGCTCAAGAATGTCTTCCTCCAAGACCTTCTATAGTAAGGCTTGTGAAGAAATATCCCCAGGAGTCCAGACAGATTCTGTATCTGACCCTTGAGAGCTCCTACCTCATAGAGTTTCTTTCCTTCTCTCCTAGTGCCAGAAGTTTATATAGGTAAAGGGATTTCATATCACAATGTTCTCCCCTATGGTTTCAACACATATATCGGGAGTTGGCATAAGAAATCAAGCAAGAATTTGAGGGGAGGGAGTTTTATGGAAGCCACAAACAACACACAAAGACCAACAGATGACACTAAAAAAATTGACCAAATATTTAACCAAATTTTACAATAAGGTACTGTAAACACCCTATAAAAGAAAAAGAAAAAAATCAGATTTCTTCTCTGGTATTAAGGATGGCCAAAAATTTTATGCAGATTTTGCAAATCATAGGCCACTATACTGCCTACCCTTGTGATATGGAAGGGATACTGTGCTTTGTAACAAGTGGCTTTTCACTTCATTCAATTCTAAGTAGCTGGACCAATAAAAAAATCCCTGAGCCATCCCTTCAAGTAGATCCATCTTGGAGCCTCAAAGCCAAATTATTTTCCTTTTCAATATCAAAACTATAACACCTACTATAGCATCATCCTCCCCTAATTTCAGTATTTATTCAACAAACAGGAAAAACTTCCTCCCTTTGGGCACAATTAACACTTTATATCTGTCCCTGTTTCTTCCACCCACTGTTCTATATTCCCTATGCAGTTGATATTTTCAGGTTCGTTCTTGCCCTTAGAGAAATAAAAAGTTCATCCAAAGCCCTATTTTACCATTTTATAAAGACAAAAATATTTAAACATTCACTAATAACGCATCCAATTATGACCTTACAGTTAACGACTACTTCATTCTATCTATTCATATCCCCAGAGCCTAGCACAGTGTCTAATACCTAGTTGGCCCTTAATCAATGCTCATTGGTGGATTAATTAATGAAAGAAGATCAACTTTAATTCCTCTAGATTTAACAAATATGCATTAAGTACAGAGTACCTTTCTTGGCATGGTGGATGACATAAAGAAGAATAAGCAACAGTTCTTTCCCTTAAAGAAATTTATAATTTCATAAGGAAGATGAGTTATGTACCCAAAGTTGCAATAATACAAGAGTACATACTGACATTCCTACTACTGCTCAGACTATATTGTTCTTTCTTTGTCTTGGCATTAAGCCAACATGTATGCCTATGGTTTCTGCCATACTAAAGTTTGTCTCTGCCTGTGTATTTCCTTCGATGTATTCTTTTATGTTTTCATATGTTAGTGATACCCCCTTTCTAATTAAATGCTATTCTCCTTGAGGGCAGGGGTATTGGCTTCTACATTTTTGGTAACCCCCTAACCCAAACCAGCTTTTCATAGTGTAATACATGCTTTAGTAAGTGCAGATCCAGTGAATGAATGTCTATAGAGTGTTTCACTAGGCACAATAGAGTAGGATACCAGAGAAATAGAAGGCATGGTCACCTACTTTTGAGGTGCTTAGAGTCGGCAGGAGAGGCTTTTCAAAGTGGAGACACCGTCTGAAATAGAGATATTTTCAAATTAGAGATACATATCCTCTCAGATCAGAAGACCTGGTAAGTATAGCCATAGATGTAGTAAATCCTGAGCCCAGAAGTCCCCTAAAGGCACATAGAGACAATAAATAGGGCTGTAGCTAGCAATTAGTGTACTTGGGGCAAAAGCAAGAAATCCATCCTTAAATTAACTTTGTAATTCACAATGTGACATTAATAGAAGTTGTTAAGACAATAAATTGAGCAAGAAGAGAAATAGTTCCTAAATTGATTTCTATAAAGCCAAAGAAATATATGTTTTATTTTCACCCTCCAAAATTTTGTGCCTTAAAAGACCTCACCACAGTTACTATTCTGGGCTAACCATCCTGATTCTTCCAGTTACAATCTCACAGTAAAGAGTTCTAGTCAGTTTATGAGGATGAGAAGTGGCCATTTGGTTCAAGTGTTTCATAGGAGCCCAAAGGAGAGCATCCCCAAGCAAAATCTATTGCAAGATTTCCCTAACAGTTCATCAGTTATATCTTGGTGTTGATTGAAGATTAAGACAAGGGCACCCATCCTAGTTTATGTCATAATAAATGGACAACAACAGTGGCATTTAACTAAAATAAAATACTAAACAGAGCTCAATGTTGATAGAGCCACGATGGATAAAATTTGGAGTGTTTTTTACAGCTTAGATCTTCAAAAGAGATTTGGCAAGTCTACAATATGACACATGTATTTAAGGGTCTAGGCCATTAAGATGCCATAGCCACATGTCTGTTTGGGATTTTTCCCTAATAAATGTGGAAATGTGGGCAAAAAAAAAAAGTCGCTTTAGGGAAAAAAGCACTCCTTAAAAATAACGACCTTTGTGACTGAGGTGATCAAAGGAACTGATCAACCACAACAGCAAGAAGAAATTTCAGAAATATCATTTTAAAACACGCATCTTTTTTGGCACAGAGCATCTTGGGATTTTTTTAAACCTATCTTGCTGCCAGCTAAGAACACAAGCACAGTTTGTGATTCAGATGCTTCTATGCATCTATCCCAGCTGAACTCCTCTCCCTCTAAGGTACACAGCAACCCTAACATTTGCTGAGTGTAGGCTCCGCTTCTCAGTTCCCACAGTGGCCACACTTAAAATCCCCTTTGGCTGAGGATTTTTTATTTGTTGAATTTAGTTCTGTTCTCCAAGTCCATCTGTTAAAAGCCTCTTAATCAGTGGCAGAGGAGACCACACTACACCCCCTGCAAAATTTCACAAATGTCCCCCTTGCTCTAAGCTAATTACAAAAAAAAAAAAAAAAAAAAAAAAAGAAAAGAAAAAACCCACAACCAATATTTAGCTTTTCCCCCTTCTGCTCCTCAAATTCTACAGGAATTACTTAAGTAAGATTTTCTACCTCTGAGCACAGTGCAAGGGGGCAGCTGTTCTCAGATCCATCACACTACATCCCAACCATATTCAGACTGCCATATTTCTGTGTTACAACCTCTCCCTCCTGGGACCCTGGGCTTTTCATTGATGAATATTCATTATTCCTAGTTTAGACCCACACCCAAACTCACCATATGACTTTTCTGCCACTTTAATACCAGGTCACAGTCCCTTTCCTCTCTCTTCTCAGTATTTTTCAACTCTAGCACTGACACTAGAATTCAAACCAACATTAATATTCTTGGAAAGGGCATATCATTCAGTTGTTCTAGAACTCTAATTACCTCCCTGTGCTTTCCCAGTACAAAATAGTATCTTCCAGCCATTATCTGTGTTGTATTATCCTAATAGAATGGAAGCCCCTTGAAGGCAAAGACTATGATGCTTCCATGTATTTGTATCCCCAGCACAGAGCCTGGCTCATAGTAAGCACTTAGAAATGAAAATGCTCTTTCATTCTTTCAACTTGAAGGGACTACCATCCTTGCTCAAGTCTCAGGTAAAACTCAGAAAACTGAAATGAGCAAATTATCCTCCAACATTTCTGAGTGACTATTAACAAGAGCTCACATTTGTATAGGATGGTATAGCTTCAAAAGCATTTTCTTCACAACTCTTTGAGGGAAGTGGATGTGTAAGTATTAATGGATCCATTTTACAGGTGAGGAAATTGAGGCTCAGAAAGTATAGTGACTTGAGCTAGGTTACACAGTCCAAAAGAGGCATAGATGGGACCAAGACCTGATTCAAATACAGAATTAAATAAAAAATCCAAATCAAATCAAAATCTTTTGATGATAACAATTTGGGAGGTTTTAGATAAAGTGAACATTTTATATAAATATAATGAGTTGTGTTTTAGAGGGCTCTGATGCCTTGAAGAGCCACAATTTCATTCCTAAGGGTACTTCTTTCATTGATGTCAATGACATTCCCAGCATGCTTTATCAGATGGGATTCATGAGTTACTGTAGCCCCCCAAATTCAGCACTTGGCAGCCAGCCTTATAATAATGAGCTTCTTAGGGTCAAACGATACTGCTCCTTGAACAGTAGATTTAGTTAAGCATCAGCCCTATACATGAGACTCTCACAGAATGGTAGGATCTCCCAGCACTTGTCCTCTGTTGAAATTACCTGCAGTGGTCTCACAATTAGGGACCAAACACTTGTATGCAAGTTACCAGGAATCAATTTTTTTTTCTGTTTAAATTTATGTATTTATTTATTTGCTTGTTTGTTCCATTTAAATACCCAAGTAACTCCCTCCTTTATATTCTCTCCTTCCCCTTGTAATAGGGAAATAGGTTTTAGGAGTAGGAAAGCAGATTTAGCCAGGCAGGCTGACAGGAGCTGTCATTCCAAACATTCCAAACTTCACCCTTTAGAGAAGGCATCATTTAAGGAAAAGATATAAGTATATACAAAACTGGGACTTGCTTGTTTTTATTTATCACTTCTTCCTCCGGGGGTGGACATACAGAAGTCATTCTTCAAACGAAATTTCTGTTGCTATACATAATGTTTTCTTGGTCCTGCTATTTTCATTCTTCATCATTTCACGTAGGTCTTTCCATGTTATTTTAAAATTAACCTGCTCGTCATCTCTCACAGTGCAACAGTATTCCATCACAATCATCTGCCACGACTTGTTTAGCAATCCATTTTTTCCAAATGACACTGGCTTTGAAGTGAGAGGGTCTGGGCTCTAATCCTGCCTCAAAGTTAGTCACAAAGTTAGTTTGTGGTCCTCACTGTAAAAGAAGGACTTAAAGTAGATTACTTGTGGAGCCTCAACAAGCTATGGCCTTATGAGTCCAGTGAAGGGTCATCTTCACAACTCAGTGGGGCTTAGGCAGAGAACTTCAGTCAAAGGGCTCTTCGGTACTGAGCCATGGAAGACTCCATTCTTGCTCCGGGGACTTCTGAGCTGGTTTCTTGTTTCTTCTTCACCTTCTGGGTTCTCAAGCCTAGCTAAGGCAGCTTGGGCAGCCATTGCAGCTAAACATCTTTAGGAATGGCAATATCCCCCTCAGTGGATCCTTTCTCCATCTAGAGAAAGGAACTGATTGTGAGCTTCTCCCAGCCTGGTCACTTGCTATTTTTTTGCTAATCTTGCTGAACACTTCAGATTTGAGATGGTATATCAATGAGGCATTCAAACAGAGCAGTTTATACACAAAAATTCTGCCTGCTTTGTAAAAGATTATCCTTTTATAAACACTCTGTGGAAAACATAAAAGCAAATAGGGGACAGCACATAGAACAGGAAAAATGTTAGCAGGGAGATTAATACTGAATGGGTCGAAATGAATGGTGCTTACTAAAATGAGGTCCAGACACTTTGGCTGCAGTGAGACATAAATAATGGGAATGACACATCGTTTATTTGGGATAATGAGTTGATCCAAAGTAGGGGCCTTGGACAAGAGATTAAAGATTAAATATCCATCTCCTGATGAATATCAGTAGCCAACTTTAACCTTTTCTTTCCAAAAGCACAATTTTTCTTGAGCAATCATGTCCACCTCATGATAAAGTAAAGAAATAAATTTTTAGCAAAGAAAATTTAAAATCGCCTTGTGTTATTCTGGAAGAAAAGACTGCTTCGTGTTTCAAGACAGGGAAGGGGGCTTTATTTCCAGGTCAAAATGACATTAAAAAGTTTTTGAGGTTTTGTTTTGGGAAGCATAGCGCAGTGGAGAAAGAATGTTATCTTTAGAGTCAGAGGCCTTGTGTTCAAATCTCAGCTCTGGCATTACCTGTGCGATCTGAGGCAAGTCACTGAATTTCTCTGGTCTCTGTAAAACAAAGAGTTTATGTCTGGGTCATTTATAAAATTCCCTCTTGTTGAAAGTTTATGATATTGTGGAGTTTAAAAAAATCAAGATTAGGAACATAACACTTGTGTGCAAGTTCCCAAGAATGAAATTTTGCAAAAGGAAAAATTAAATGCAAAGCAGAGACTATCTCCTGGGCACATATTTGTTTGCCTAAGTTGGAAGTAAGTCTGAAGGCAGCTTGTTGGAAAAGTATGTGGTATCACACATGCGAAATCAACTCAAGTAATGAATTCATGGAGAGTGGGGGAGCTTTTAAACCTTGGAGGGATAAGGGTTGGAAGCAAAATGGAACTGGGGAGAGGGACGAAGAAAGTACAAAAGTGGAGAGGCAGAGGGAGCAGACAGCAGGCATAGGCTTCCAAGGAGGTCAGTAGCAGTTGAGCTGATGAACTGGCCATACATGCGAGCTGGTCAATTAGTAGTTCTTCTCATTCAAGATGCTACATGGCAACTGAGGCAGAGAACACAGAAAGAGGGAATCTGGGTATGTGTGGCTTGCCCAGAACTTGGAACTGAGCAGCTGCTGAATGCTCTCCACCAGCCAAGACCAGAAGAATGGCTTAGCGACTGGTGGATACCACCCATTGAGGGGAGGGGAGGAGAGGGAAGGGTTAGACTAAATAGAAAGGGGGTGGTGGAGAGAGAAAAGAAGAGATGGCACTGGGAAAAAAGAAAAAACAAAAAACTTTAACCAACCCAGACAGGCAGGAGCAGAAGACCAGCACAGGTTAATTCCACAGCTATCCACCTACAGAGAGCAAGGTTGGGATTTGGCAGGGGTCCCATGTGATATCAGTTTGGTGGTTTCAGTCTATGCTCCAGGGAACATTTGTCCCGGTGCCAAACCAACATGCAAGCACAGTTGGCAGTCTGTCCTCGAGAGGCCAGGGATGAAGAGCTGGGGAAGTGTATCCATTTTCACTTTGCAAGTATTTGCATTCGAAAGCTGGGCAGGCCAGCCATAGTTTTCCTTTAAAGAAAATTGGGGAATCATTGGGAGTTGGGGAAAAGAGGCTATTCTCAGACCTAGAGATGGGAGGAAGCTTAGAAGTCACTTAGCCTAACCTGTTTATCTTATAGAGGAGTAAACTGAGGCTCAGAGAGCTGAAGAGAATTGCTCAAAATTATATAGGTAGCAAAAAGGTCTGGAATTTGAGCTCAAGTCCTTGAACTTCTACCTCTAGTCTCTTCTATCTCTTCTGTCTCTAAGTCTTTCTATCCCATATTCTGATGATTGAGTTAGCAGCTCAATTCATTTCATAGGATCATAGAATTAGACCTATAAGGTCTATTTTCATAGATAAAGAATAAGGTCATTTTACAGATGAGAAAATTACCTCAGAAAGCTTAAAAGACTTTCCCAAGATCAAACAGGTAGTTAGTATCAGTGGAAGGATTTGAACCTAGGTCCTCTGATTCCAAACCCAATGTTCTTTCTACTGTACCAAACTGTCTTTCTATATCTTCTTCCCCTTGGAGAAACATTTAGAATAAAGTTTGCCAAAAGGGTGGGGAGAACATCACAACAACTAAAGAAAATGTTGAATTTGGAGTTTGGAGGACCCTGGGTTCAAATTTTCCCTCTGACAGTTACTTACTATAACCCAGAGCAAGTCACTGTTAACTTCTCTGAGTCTCAGTTTCCTCATCTCTAAAATGAAGGGTTCAGACTAAATGACCCACAAGGTCCCTTTCAGATCTAAATCTCTGAGTCTGTAAGAAAATTATCTGTAAGGTTCCTTAGAGTGTGCTAAGCCTCCCTAGAAGAGTATATTTCCTAATGATTTTCATGACTCAACCTTTCACTGAAGAAGAGAAAAAAGCAAATTAAATTCCAGAGAAATAGATAGAAATTCCAAGAATTTTATAAATTCCAGTTTAGAGAGGGAGAAGGTTTTTACTTTATGAAGGATGCTCTGGGATAGCAATAGCAAAAAAGGAAATGCTTCAAAGGAGTCATGTCTTATTACAATTCAGGGGATCAGTTAGTTGTAGCAATACTGGTAGACAAAAGTTCTTTGGAGGGATACCAAGCTAGGAATTTCTTGCTTATAGGCTAAGACTTTTAGATGAGAAGCAGCATGGTGTGGGAGATCCAGAGCTGGCCCTGATAGTAGAAAGTTGAGGAGTTCAGGACCTGTCATTCATTCTGGCTGTGTGACCCTAGACCACTTCTCCTTTTTGATACTCTATGCACATAAGACTATAATTTGAAGAGAGGGTGCTGATCTTCATTGATAGAGGGAGCTTTGTCCCTTGGAAGTCCCCTATACCTATGAAATCACAGGTCCAGCCTCTAACTTCAACACTATCCATAGTTGTAGTGACTGTAGTGACTGTGACCAACCACTACTGACCACCAAGAAGGACCATTTGCCTACTTCCCTTAGTGCCTGGGGTTTAATATCCTAATTGAAAATGGGAAAGAGTCATCTTCTGTCTCACCAAAGCAAGCATTCATTTCAGTTTTGAGTGGACGGAAAACCATCCACTCTGTGATGGTCAGGCACCAAAAGCTGCTTCCTTCCACCACCACAGCCCATGTACTTCAGCATCAGTAGCAGATGCTTCAGGTGTCCATGTGAGGTTGATGATTCTTGTTGATCCTGGACCTCTCCTGACACAGAGGTATTCTGTTAGTCTCTGAGGGACCATTTAATGGTGGTGGGACCACAGGTTCTCTCTGCCCGCTGAGCCCAAGCATTGATAAAATTCAGATTGTTCTTTTCCCCAAATTTGTCTTCAAAAAAAAATCTTAGTAACTTCAGAGTCAAAATGGGTATAATGAGAGTACAATAGTCTAGTCAGAAGAGACTTTTGAGAACACAGGGTAGAAGGTCTGGAATTCTGGGATCTTCTTCCTATGAATCTGATTCTGATATTACTAGGTTCAGGTCAGAGCTGGTTTTTTGAATCTCCAGGTGCTTCTCAATTGTACCTTCTAGGGCAAGACTTGGAGCTATCACAGGATTATCAAAAACCCTTCAGCTCTAAATACAGCTAAATTCTTTTAAAACTAAACATACAAAACAGAAGGGAAATGGCCTTTCAGAATTCAGGTTCAATATATGTACAATCCCTTACTTATAAACTGGCTGCCAATAGTAATATTTTTTAAGTCAGTTATTTGGAAGTCAGAATCCATATTTCAACAGTCCATGTGGAAGTCAGAATCCATATTTCAACAGTCCATGCAAACCCTTTCACCTCATAATGATCTTCTGATAAAGAATTAATGCTTATATTTCAAATTTATTTATGCATGTGTATATTAAGTATAGCACTTATTTTATGGGAAAATTCATTATAAGTTCCAATTAGAGGTACCAGCATTCTATAAAACCATCCTATCATCAGTACTGAGTAAGTAGGGGATCTATGGGGAAAAGGAGGGCAGGATGAAGAATCATGGTAGATACTTTTGGCCACCATATTCAAAGCTATCAACTCCATGAAGCCTTCCTTGATTCCTCCTGTTGGAAATGACCTTCTCCCTCATACTTCACCTCACACTTTATTGACCACTCCCTAATGTACTTATCATGAACTATCCTGTATTATAGTTATCTATTTCTATGTTTTCTCCATACTCTGAGTAAAAGGGAAAAGATATCTCGCCACATCTCAGTATCTATGTAAGAGAAGGCATTGATCTATATTCCCAAAAAAATTGGTTCCCAAACTTTGGACCCAGGACGTTTGAAGCTTTGAAGTCACTACAGAAGGTCCATAAATCTATATTCTTTGGCCTTTTCATCTTTATTTAGCATCAACTAAATAGGTGACATAACTACCATCACATAAGAGTCTTTGTAATTTTTGTTTTTATATTATAAAGCAGTCCTATGGGGAAAAGACTGAGAAATCTTTCTCTACATCTTGTGTCTCCACATATCCCCACTCAATTTATTCCTTAAATTATTAAGGAAGGAAACAAAGCTCATTTACCTCCTGAAGGGTTGGAATTTTAAACTCTTCTGCTATTTCTACATATGAGTCATCTGTAAATTGATTGCGGTTATCCCTTCCTCATCATAGGGGTTAGGGGTTTAGTGCTTCTACAATCTGGAATATCCCCATAAAATTTTTGACCCTTATATTGTACCATAGAAGAAGTCTGAATTTTTCTTCTTTTATGGAGTATTTACTGTACAGGTAATATTATAGATAACAGTACATGCATTTTATACATTGGTGAGTCGCTAAACTTTTAAAGCTATCTCTACATTTCTAGCCTTTGTGTGTCATCTGCTGGTTTTCATGTTCTTTTTACAAACTTTGACTTTTTAATTTTAACTCTTAAAAAGAAATTGTGTATATTTATGGTATTAAAATAAAATGTATTGACATTATATAATACTATACAAATATTTTATATATTTCTGAGTTTCTAAACTTTTATATGTCATCTGTGGCTTCCACAAAATTCCCATTTTATGCTGGCCTGTGATATATCAAAATCATGATGGGGAAAGTCATGATGTAGAAGAGATACCTTGTTTTTCTATGTTGAGGACTACATGAATTGTAGTATTTAAGCCTAAAATTTTAGTGAGTTTTCTGCCCCTTCCTCCTCCCCCCCCAAAATCCTTCAAAGCAACATGGGAAGTAGGTGTTGTATGGATACTTACCAAAGGGTGAAAGGTTTTAGAATTAGGAGTCCATAGACGTTAAACATAGTATTCCACCCTTTAAAATTTTGCCTATGGCCAGTCCTGATTGCAAAGTTGCCTCCAAACTGGGAGGTCAGAAGATCTGGCTTTGAGAATAACTGCTGATGCTCTTTGCCCTGCCAGTCATGGGCCATGACCAAGCAGAAGCTACACAGATCAAAAATATGAGAATCAAGCAATTATGAACAGTACTATTGTCTTCCTGTGCACAGGAGTGGCTGCCTACCCAGTCTCCATTTAAACTTATTGAGGCTTTGCCCTTTATGGATTATTATATAAAGAGACCTCAAATCCTTCTTGTCTCTCTTGGAAAAGTCAGCCCCTGGTCTTTAGGGAAGATGAGGTAA
The DNA here is from genome assembly GCF_016433145.1 of Gracilinanus agilis. NCBI lineage: Eukaryota > Metazoa > Chordata > Mammalia > Didelphimorphia > Didelphidae > Gracilinanus > Gracilinanus agilis. The sequence goes on from NC_058133.1 coordinate 120,472,921, forward strand.
GTGAGTAGAGATGATTCTATGCAAATCTGACTCACCTCTGACAAAACAACTCACAGTTCTTTTGAGGCTGAGGGTTAGTCAAAGGTTAATGGAACTCACATCAAATAATATTGCGTATGGAAACACTTGGAATTCACACCAATATTTGTCCTTAAAGGTCATCAATGAAAGGTAAAGAACTTAGATTTCGTTGGTAAAAAATAAAAGTTGTGGTCCAATTATTTGAGGATTCTGACAATTAAATCAAGTATAATGTCCATATTGTACAGGTTGCCAGCATTTGGGAGTCAGGAATACCTAGATTCAAATCCTATCTTAGATCCTCCCTAGCTGTGTGACCCTGGGCAAGTCCCTTCACCTCTCAAGCTTATTCTTCTCATGTGTAAAATACGGAAAAGAAAAACCTTACTTTACACACTTGTGAGGATCAAACGAGATAATATATAAAGTGTTTTGCAAATATTAAAGTATTATAGAAATGCTATTATCATGCTAGTTTATTATTATCACACAACAGGATCCCAGTTCCTTGCTTCTCTTGTAAATGCCAGTCTTTGGTCATAAGGGAGGATCAGGCAAGAGAGTAGAGTAGGTTTCATGCAATTCTTTCTCACCCCTGAGAAAATAACTCAGCTCATTTGGAGTGAGGGTAATGGATAATTGTGAGGCACATGACAGAGCTGAGTAGGCTGTAGTAAATGACAAAAGGAGAATTATATAGAAGTGGTTTAAAAGATGATTTGGTGGGCGGGGGAGGGAGGAGTATGACTGCGAAAATAAAGATGAACCAATCAGAAAAAGAGATCGAGGGATAACTGATGAACACCTTGCAAATCCTAGTGGCATCCATGTAGTACTGAAAGGTAGGCTGAAACCTCTACCATTGAGTGGACACCCTGTAGCAAGATTACTGGAAGACACAAACAAGGATCTCAGGACATGGGTAGGTTGTGATCTGTGTGGCAGGAGGTCGTACCCACCTCGGAGAGGTCACAGATTAATCGGAGCCTCGGATGCACTGGCGAGTCAAGGATTTTATTTTCAGATACAAAGAATGGCATATTATTTCCTTTGCTACAGAAACAAGGAAAACATTTGTAATGAACTCATGGAATGAATGGAAGTTTTTTGCCAGCAAAAGATTTCTTTCCCCCTGCAGAGCCTGATTTTTACCATAAGTATTGCATTTCTTTGGATAACTAAGTCACTACTCAATCCAGATACAGTCTTTCAGGCAGGCAGCATGTTTACAGTCAAAATGCTCACTTCCACTTCAAGTTTCCAATCTCCTGCTGCTACTTTCTGCAAACTTAATTAATTAGTTGCCGCTAACATTTGTTCAACCTGATGCAGCAATGGGAGCCTGAAGGAAACAGGCTCTCATAAATGAAAAACATTTCAAAATATTGTCTTCTCCCAAGAAAACATTTCTTTTTTTAAATCAACACTCCATTTGGATAACTTTAAGGTTGTAAAAGAAAACAAACAGGGAAGTTCCAATTAAATGCCGACTGTCTTTAACCATTTCACTGCCAACAGCTCCAGGGGGACCCTAGTGGATTTGCAGACTAATGCCCTGGGCAACGGATGCCTCCTCCCAGGGAGGTAATTGCCACTGCTTACCTGGTATGTCATACAGCCATTACTGATATTCTCGGTGGTGACTGAGTAATTGCATAACATATGGTCCTGGCGCTAAAATGCTTACTATTCCACTAGGATGGAGAGTATTCCTCCTTAAGACATTCAGTTATTGAAGAAAAAAAGAAAACTGGAATCTTGAGAGCTATATCCTATATGGTGAGTAAACTGATAGGTGAATTCTAATTTGTCACCTTGACCTAAATAGAGCTTCCAGATTAGTTTTCCCAGTGGGAAGCTAGTATTGTGCCACTTCATTGCTCAAGTATTTTCAATGGCTCCACATTGCCTTTACAGGAAAAAAAAATCCAAAGTCTTTAGCCTGTCACCCCAAGGTGCTCTATGATCTGACTCCAATCTGTGCTTTTCTAGGTTTACTATACATTGCTTTCTCCCACATACTCTAAACACCAGCAAAATCGGACCAGGAGTCATTGAGAAGCAGCACATTGAGAGTCCACAGGAGTGGATTACCCTTAACCAGGTTGAAGAGATGGTTTTCCCAAGGTGCAGCCACAGGGCATGCTAGAGCTTTTTGGAATCACAGATGAGAGTTGGATAAAAGGTGAACACCAAGAGTAGATCCAAAGCCCTAGAATGGGCTTGGTAAGCCCTCACAACAGAGGTTCTAGCCTTCTCCAAACACCCCATACCAGGTTGAGGCCTCAAACCTGTTGGTGAGTTAGAGGGGTTTTACCTGATGTGTGTGAAAGCGTGCTTCAGCAGAATAGGCAGATGAGAACAATTCGTTCCAACAGTTCCAGAGTTTGGCCAGACATGGAAGATACCAGGGTCATCAACTACATCCCTGGCCACCACCATCTTGACTTTTGTTTTGCTATTGGACTTTAATGACTCTGGAAGAGAGAGTGAGGCTGAAGACTTGGTGCAACTTTGCCCCACTTAAAATCATGATGTATTGATCCTCTTTTAAAAAACAAAGGACAATATGCCCCAAAGAGATCATAGACTTGTACAAAAATATTTATATAGCCACACTCTTTGTGGTGGCAAAAAATTGGAAAATGAGGAGATGTGCTTTGATTGGGGAATGGCTGAACAAATTGTGGTACCTGTTGGGGATGGAATACTATTGTGCTCAAAGGAATAATGAACTGGAGGAATTCCATGTGAACTGGAAAGACCTCCAGGAATTGATGCAGAGTAAAAGGAGCAGAACCAGGAGAACCTTATACACAGAGATGGATACACTGTGGTAAAATCGAATGTATTGGACTTCTCTACTAACAGCAATGCAATAATCCAGGACAATTCTAAGGGATTTATGGAAAAAGAACGCTACCCACATTCAGAGGAAGAACTGCAGGAGTAGAAACACTGAAGAAAAACAACTGCTTGAACACATGGGTTGATGGGGATATGATTGGGGATTTAGACACTAAACAATCACACTAGTCCAACTATCAATAATGTGGAAGTAGGTCTTGATCAATGATACATGTAAAACCCAGGGAAATTGTGTGTTGGCTGGGGGGGGGCGGTGTTTGGAGAGAGGGAAAGAATGTGAATCATGTAACCATGGAAAAATATTCTAAATTTAAAAAAAAATAAAAATGAAGACAAAGGAAAAACAACAACAATGGGGTGGTGGATAGAATTTTGGACTTGAAATAAGGAAGACCTAGATTTAAGTTTTGCTCCAGACACTAGCTAGGTGACCCTGAACAAGTCAATTAACCTCACTTTACCTCAATTCCTCATCTATAAAATGAGTAAGTTGGATTAAAGCGCTCTCTTCAAGCTCTAAAAATGTGATCCTGTGATGCATACATCTAGACTTGTCCTGTGTTTTCCTATCTCTCTGTCTTTATTGTTGCTGTTCCCTACCTATGAAATTCCCTTTCCCTCCCCATACTCTCTCTATCATTCATGGACCAACTCAAATATTACCTCCCTTGATCCTTCAAGGATTTTTCCTTCATTTGAGAGAATTTGTAGTGCACAATTTGTGCTTTTCCTAAACATTTATGATATTCTTTGTTGTTCATTCATTTTTAATCATATCAGCCTTTCCATGACCCCATTTGAGGTTTTCTTGGCAGAGGTACTGGATTGGTTTACCATCTCCTTCTCCAGATCATTTTACAGATGAAGATACTGAGACAGAGGGTTAAATGACTTGCCCAGGATTACACAGGTAGTGAGTGTACGAGGCCAGATTTGAACTCAAGAAAATGAGTCTTCCTAACTTCAGGCCCAGGACTTTATCTACTTTACCACTTTAGCTACTCCTTATGACACTGTAATTTTTATCAGTTAGATATGCTCCCTGACACGTCTTTCTCCATTCCAATATATTCTCCATTCAGGTAAAGAGTAGATGGGTTACCCTTCTATTTAATAAATTTCAATGGCTTCCTATCATCTCCAGAATCCAATATAAAATCTCCTGTTTGACAAGTAAAGCCCTTCATAGCTTTTTCCTCCTTACCTTTCCAGTCTTCTGAAGCCTTTCCACCTTCTCCTCTCCCCACCAATACAGTGACACTAATCTCCTTGCTGTTCCTCAGTGAAGATGCCCTCTCCTAAATCCAGACATCTTGATTGGCTTTCTCCCATGCTTGGAATGCTCTGCCTTCTTTTTCCTCCTTCTACCTTACTGGTTTCCTTCAAGTCCAGCTAAACTCTGGCCTTCAACAGAAATCTTCCTAATCCCTCTAAATTTGAGTGCCTTCCTTCCATTGATTATCTCAGATTTTCCTTGTATATATAGCTTGTTTGTAAATAGTTGTTTTCATGATGTGTCCTTTAGATTGTAAATCTCAAGGACAGGTATTACCTTTTACCTTTCTTTGTATTTTTAGAACATGGTACAATGCCTGTCGTATAATAGGCACCTAATAAACATTTATTACTTAAACTCCCATTGCAGTTTTAACTTTCTTACACTATTCTATCTTGTATTTTACATGCAGGTATATATGCTTACAGTAATACCTCGGTTTTTGTTGACATCAGTTATTGTAGGTTTTGGTTTTGGTCGATTTTTTTGGCGAAAAATTTGTCTCGGATTTCATTGGCGTGCCCACTTGTCCTTGATGCTAATTTTGTGAAAGCAAATATGACCCACATATTCTCCTGCTCAGTGTGAGCAATACATGTATTGAAAAGCAAATAAATCTATTTATTTATACAGATAGCAAACAAAAATCAGATAAAGCATACGGAGGAAAATATATACCCGATGATATCCAAAATGAATGAGTTCTCTCATTGGGAGAGAGATATCTCATCTCAGTCAAGCAGCTATTTTCTCATAGTATCTCAGCCAAGAAGAAGGGCATTAACAAGGTAACAACTCCTCTACATGTCAACTTCTTTCCAAAGTCTTTCTAGATAGTGCTTTGATACCTAAGGTCTTTATGGAGGGAGATTTCTCTTCCAAACAATAAGCTCTCTCTCCCCTCCTCACTGTCTTCCATGTGCCAAGAAGAGTTTTCAGAAAGGTAAAAGATTGTTTTCTGAGGAATTATCTATGAAAACTGAGGTATCACTGTATTTAGTAAACAAGAAATTATTAGTGAAGTCATTTATCTTTCTACTAAGTTGTAAACTCCTTGGGGACTGATTATATCCCCATTAGTGCCTTGTATCCAATGCACACTTAATAATGTTAACTTATTACTATTATTAATAATAATAGTTATATAGCTATTCAATTTGCAAAGATCTACATTTGAGTGTATTAGCCCTTTTTAAACTCTCATTTAAATTGAATTTGGTCCAAAGTGATTAAGAAAGTGGGAAAAAGATGGCCAAGAAGACAAGTACTGTTGTATCTCAATGGAATAATCTATAGAGATCTCCAGCTTTGATAAATAGACCTGCTCATTCATTTTGGAATTTAGGCTAGAGTAAATTTTGGACGAAAGTTCTTTCTCAGGTTACTTTGGACTGAGTGGCCTTCTGATTCTCTTACTGCATACAACTGTATGGCTGCTTTTCCTAAGGTCACCAATAATTTATTTGTTTAATCTAATCTGTTTTTTCAATACAATCCTTCTTGGCCTCTCTACAACATCTGAAATTTTTGATCAGCTTCTTATCCTAGATAATCTTTCTTCTCTTCATTTCTGTGACTTCTCTTTCTTGTTTCTCATCTTACCTGTTTGACCACTTCTTAGTCTACTTAGCTAGCTCACCATCCTCTCCCTAACTTCTAAATATAAACACCTCCTTTTATCTTTTAACTAGGGTGAATGTGTGCAGGATAAAGTTTAAATAGCATATAATATTAGATAAAATGTCAATATTGATGCAATGTATAAACACTGGACAACTAACAATGAGAAAACAAAAAAACTCATTAATAGTCACTTGTACAAAATGTTCTGCATTGTCTAATTACCAAGAAGCACCCAACTACACTCCCAATTTCTTCCCTTTAGGGTGAATCATTAAATATATATCAGAATGAATTTGTTGTTTTACTTAATTACAGAACTAAATTGTTCTATGTGTTCAATCTTCGTTGTCTTTACATGTGTAGCAAAAGTGATTGCTAGAATCAACTATATAAGTCAGTGGATACTAGTAATGGAGGAGTTTTGGGGTGGAAGGGGAAGAACTTAAATTGAGCCCTGAAGGATATGTAGGATTTGAATGTTTGGAGGTTAGGAAGTAGAGCATTCTAGGCAAACAAAAAAAACAAACAATAAAAATGTGTAAAAACATGAAGAGTATAATATGAGAAGACCAGACTGGGGGGAAAAAAAGAGTTCATACAGGAGAGCAGTGGGAGGCAATGTAGACAGACAATAAGGGGCCAGATTGTGATTGACCTTTAATGATAACCTAAAGCATTTGTACTTTGTATTAAAGACAATTAGACTGTGATGACCAATTCTAAATCTATAGAACGCTTCTTGTCTGTGATCCTATCCTATACTGTCAAGTACATAAAGGACAATTCATCTTGAATATTTCAGCATCATCACCTCATGCTCAATGTGTCCAAACATCATTTCCATATACCCTGGAACCTATTAGTTCTCCTTCCCAAATGATCTAATTTCTGTCTGTAGCACTACCACTCTTCTCATCTTCTGGGCTAGAAACCTTGACGTCATCTTGATTTTCCCCTTTTCATTATCTTTACATCGAAAGTGTCACCAGGTCCTGTTATTTCTTCCCTTAAAAATGCCTTCTACTAGGCTATTAACTCCATGAGGGCAGGAATTGGAGAATGTTGAGTTAGAAACCGCCTAAGAAGTCATCTAGCCAAGCCTCTACAAGAATGATGATTGCTTTCAAAAACAATCATGAAAAGTACTCATCCAACCTCTGTAAGAACACTTCCAATGACAGGGAGTTCACCACATACTGAAGTAGCCCTTTGGGAAGGAATGAATTGCTAGGAAGTGCCTTCTTATGTTGAGCTACAATCTGTCTTCATTGCAATTTCCTCCCATTGGTCTTTGTGCTGTCCTCTTAGGTAAAGAAAAACAAGTTTAATCCCTTTTCTAAAGGACAATCCTGTAAATATTTTAAGACAGTGATTATACTCTCTCTAAATCTTTTTTCTAGGTTAAATATCCCAAGTGCCTTTAACCAATCCTTATATGGCAAAGTTCCCAGTCTTCTCATCATCCTGGTTACCTCCTTTGAAATTACTCATGTTTGTCGATATCAGTCTTAAATGTAGATCCCTTGTTTCTGATCTGAGCATTATATTCCAGATTAATCTAGCTAGGGCAGAGTTCAGAGGGTCTGTCATCTCTTTCCTTTTGGACAGTAAAGGAATCATATTTTATTTTCTTTATATTCCCTATATGTTGAACGTAATGGCTGACATGTAGATAATTGCAATGAAGTGAGCAGAACTAGGAAAATGATTAATACAATAATATTGTGAATACAGAAAACTTTGAATGACTTAAGGACTCTGATTAATTATCAAAGGTAATTTCAAGGGACCAATGATGATGGATGTTAGTTCTTGACAGAGAAATGATAGACTCCAGATGCAAAATGTAATATATTCTTAGATATGGCCAATGAGGTAAATTTTTTTTTCATAGTAAAGCAACATAATTCTCACATTCACTGTATCTGGAAATATATTCTTTTGCACTCTCCTAGATCTTTGAGTGACAAGAAAATAGTACTGAGCCATAAATTCCTACAGGTCATGGAAAGGATTAAGGAAGAGATTGGTCCTAAATCAAAGGGAAAGCAAAGGAAACAAGGCAAGAGAAAGCTGTCTTCTCCCTCTACCTCACCAGCTTGTGGGATTTTCAATAGTTGCCCATTCTTGCTCTTCTACATTTATACATGTTTCACCAATATTCACTTTCTGGGAGTGGTTGCCTGTCAGACTGCACCAGTCAGCACCCATTGCTGTCCCACAATCCAGCTCTTAAAGTCAGCTACTGCTCACCTGCAAGGAGGTCAGATACCTTAACCCCAATAGTAATGAAGCAGCCCACTTTCATGCATGGGGAGCAGGGGTCCTGAATCTCAAGGGATCAGCCCAATCATGGATATTGCCCCTCTCTGTCCTCAGAAGGCTACCAGGAAGTTTCCCTCTTACAGTAAGTCTTACAGTAAGAAAAAGAGAAATCCAGATTTGTACACTAATATTCAAATCTCCTCACTTGTCTTCATTCTAAGAAAATATCAAGACAATTTGACTTTCCAGTGTCTCACAGAAGCTCCAGAAGCTTTCAGGGCCCTCAGCTATAGGTAGGGATGAAGTGACGCTGCAGAAAGAGATGCTACACTCACAATGGTATTGTGAGGTTTAAATGAGATCGCCTGGGTAACATTTTTGAAACTTGGAAGTGCTACCTTAATATCAGTGACATAAAGGCTGGAATCATGTCTCATGCTTTTGTATAGAGGAAATGCTCAACAAATAATTACTGATTAATTATATTTGCTTTGTAACTCTTAGCATATCTAGGCTGATGCTAAATACACAGAAAAGACTCAGCTCGAATTATTTTATTACAGAACGTTAACACTGAAAGAGTCTTTGGACATCTTCAGGTTCCCTCTTTATTCTAAAGATGAGGAAACTGAGACCAGCAAAAATAAAAAAAAAATGCCCAAGGGCATTTAAGATTGTAGGGACAAAACTGGTAATAAAACCCAACCCCAGTGACTCCCTGTAGACTTTTTTTCCTCTAATCATCATGTAACTATGAAAGAATTGAAAGCTTGGAAGTAACATAAAAAGCAATGTTTTATGAGATTAATGTACCCTTGTTTTCCATGTAATGAGTTTGCTTGATAGTTATATATATACAAATATCTAGATTGTACAAGAGGCTTTAAAGAACTTTCATTATTAGGTTGAATTTATTATGGTTTGATATCCACTGATTACAGTTTGGTTGGGTCCCCATTCATGAATAGATTTACCTTGAATAGCTTAACAATTAGCTACACTTTTTTTCCTTCAAAAAGTGTTAATTATTTGTAGCTGAATATTGAAAAAGATGGCACCAAACCAACAGTGACAGTCCAAAAATGCTAATGAATTCTGAAAATCCAAATGAGCCCCCATAATTTATCAGATCCATTTGGTATTGTAGTTTTCTTTTTGGCTCACTGGACAGAATTCCATTATCAGGTTATTCTACTTGGAACATGGGAAATATGTTCTGTAAAAAATGGATAGATAGACACACGCACAAAAACAGATATCTCTCTTTTTCTTGTGAGTTGTGATTGTACAATCCAGTGTGATCCCTTTAGTGACTTTTCTCAAAAATATGAAAAGTACCTTCCAATCCATGAGGACTCTCTGCTAAACCCAAAACATTTCTTTGATTAATAGGGATTATGTGATACTATACGGGGAAAAAACAAAATTGCTTTTTAAAAATTTTCCCTTTTATCTTGAAATCAGCAAATGATTGGTCACATTCATTGCTCAGTTCTTTAATGACAATATCCTTTTCTCCATTCTTTGTATGACAAATGGGCTTTGAAGTCTCCTACGGCATGTTATAAGTATTTTGATACTTCCCCAGTCAGAATGGGAGAGAAGCCAACACAAGCCTCCAGGTGCCAATACTACACCTGACAAATTAGCCACACGACTGGAAAAGGGTGGGCCCATCCTCTTGCTTAGGCTTCATTTCCTCTCATTTTCCCGTGAACAGGAAGTCATAGGAAAGGGGCGAAAAGTCTTTCCTTAAAGATCACACCATCAAAAGCACTGAGCTTATTAACTCCTTGCAAACAAATGACTTGGAAACAAATTAAACCTAATTACCAGACTTTTTAATTACTTAAACCTATTGAAGGATCCAGGATGTTGTGATTTAGTGGTTGGGGTGGGTGTGAGGACTATGTGGAGAGTATCCTTCCATGTTGTCTGGAATAATATTTAGCTGGTAGTATAGGCATAGAAACCAGGGGGTTTCTTCAAGGCTTGAAGATCCAGAGGTTGGAGGCCCCCCACAAGATCAGCCAGAAGTCTAGAATCTCCCTGCTGGATCCAGTTTCAGTTTAAGACACCTTGAGAGCATGATTAGAAACTTTTGAGCCTCCACTGAACTCCTTTTTATCCAATGCCTACCTAGCAAAATTGCCCACATTTTTAAGAGCCAACTATGTCCTAAAGATCACCAACTCAACTCAACTTGCTGAGGACTGATTTCTCTGGTCTGCAGAGAGTGAATACAAATGCAAATGAGGCTAGGAACAAGTCATCCTAATGAGCGATTTGTGCTTTTTTTCTTTTTTTTTCCTACTGGGGCATATGCTAGTTTAGTAGACTATATTGTAGCTAATTTTCACACAAACTTATTTACTCCCAAACTATTTGCCACCATTACTACCATTATATTTACACCACGCTGTTCTCCCATCGTCGCTGGTTATAGTCTGTGCAATAAGGGCAAATGATTTATAGAGGAAACGTACTAATGGAAAAATGACAGATGCTCAGGTGTCTCCCCTGTACCCCAAGAGAGTGAAAAAACAGATCCAGAGGAAGGTCTCTAATATTTTGGATGGATCCTCTTTGGAGTGTCTAACAGAAGAATATCGCCCAAGGTGAGGTGGCACAAATGGGTTGAGATGCACCATTAAAAGAAGTACCCACATTAGTGAGATGTATTGATCCAGCTAGTTAGTGCATTGGACAGAGCACGGGACCTGGACTCAAATCCAGCCTCAGACATTTACTAGCTGTATGACCCTAGGCCAGTCACTCAACTCTTATTTACCTCAGGTCTTCATCTGGAAATTAGGGACACAACAGAGAAGGAAATGGCAAACCCCTCCAGTATTTTTGCCAAGAAAATTCCATTGACAGGTTCATGGGATCACAAAGAATTGGACACAACTGAATGAACGAGGACAAAAATTTATTATAGGACTAGAATTTCCTCCATGGGCAATTTATACCAATAATAAGCAATCCATTATCATTGTTCAAACGGACTTAATGCACAATTGAAGTACTACTCACAAAATAAAAGCCTAGATACTAAAGTGCTTTGGAAGGACACACAGAACCATACATTGGGAAGGATTCAAAGTGTAAAAATGCCTTTCTTGCCCTCAATGGTTTTACAGTCTAGTTGAGGAGGCAGATGGGAGATGAAAGGAAATGTTTAACTACACCAGACTATAGACTGTTTCAAAAGGGGACTAAAGGCCCTAAGAGCACAGGAATTCAGAAGAGGGAAATGTTTCTGGATTGGTTTCTATGTATTTCCAAGCAGAATACTACTATAGAACCCTCACATTTATGGCTGTGTCTACATAGACCACTCAGTTTGTCTAAATTCCACTAAAACTAAAAGATCTCATGTGGTCAAAACTGTAGCTTCTTTGTCTTTATGACACTAACTACCAGGTATGGTTGCATTTTTCCATTTTCCACCAGTGACTTTGACATGGATCGGCACAACCCCTATCTGCTTAGCAAAAGAAGGTGAAGAGGTTTTCCCCTGTGTGGATGAGCATTCAGAATGACTCTTGTCAGATTTTAAAGACCCTGAGTAATAAACCACTGAGACCCATAGGAATCTTTGCACCTGTGGAGAAAAGCTTTCCAAAATCTGACACAGAAAACCTTTTATTTTTAATTTTACTTTTTTTTCTCCCCTAAGCATGCCTCTATAAAGAGCCTGGCAGGTACCACATTTCAGTATTTTAAGAGATGAAGTCATCTTTTTTTTTTTTAGAAAAATTGCACTCACAGCTTTAATCTTATATTTCCATGCATATTGAGTTAAATGTTGTAAAACTATCAATTCTGTCAAAACCTAGCAAAGAGAAAACAAGACACCCTGCAATCTTAATGTCCAAACTGACTAGTGATTATCAGAAATTAAATGTGCAGGAATTCCAAATCTTTTTTGATCTGAGATGTCTAGATAACTTTTGTTTTTCCATAATTGTATGAGGTTTCTACATAGTATTTAAGAATCAATTATATTGCAATTGATGTAATTAACTCTAATAATCCATTAAAAGTCAGTAGGAGGGCTATTCAAGTCAATAGAAAAGAAGTACTATATGATGAAGGTGTTATTAACCTATGCAGAATTTTACCAGACATTTTCTTTTCTTACATAATAAATACACAGTGGTTAGGAAGGCTGTCATTATAATTTAATGTGAACAATGGTCCATCGCTCCCTTTCCTGTGCAACCCTTAACTAATTCCATGTACCATGTGCAAGTAAAATGAACCCTTTTCTAATCAGGGTACAGCCATATCAATCATCCATTGCTCCATGATTAATGTCTGAGGTCCTTTCCATGCTAAGTGGAGGAGAGCTGGGGAGTGACAGAAGTTGCATGCCCACCTCCTCACTCATGGTTCAGCAGTTCTTGGTTTCTGATAGCCTCCTTAGAAGGATCCTATAATCAGAGATAGAAGAAACTTCAGAGGTCATTGAATCTATCTTAGTCTTTTTATAGATGGGCACGCCAAGATCCAGTGACTTGCCCAACAAGGTCATAGAGATGGTGAGTGATAGAGTCAAGATTCAAACCCAGCTCTTCTGATTTGAATCAGGTACTCTTTCCACTACAAGTAGCAACTACTTTTTTTTTTCCAGAACAAAAGCCAAAAGCATTTATCGCAAAATCCTTTGTGGAATTCTCACCCTCTTCGATTTATATTTCTGCTGCTCACCTTCACCAGTTTTCTACATATCTACTATACTAGCACAAATAACTAGCATTTATAGAGAGCTTTGAAAATTACAATGCACTTTACAAATATCTCATTTTACATCTCACAACAATCCTGGTAGATAAACTGCTACAATTATCCTAATTTTACAGATGAGGAAACTGAGGCATACAAAGGTTAAATGACTTGGCCAGAGTCACACAGCAAATGTTTGGGGCAAACTCTAAAGTCAAGTCTTCCTGACTCCATGTTCAGCACACTATCTACTGCACCACCCAGCTGTCTTAACAGTTCCTTTTCATTACTCTTTTGTCTACCTCACAGTGTTCTCATTTTTCTTAATGCCTCCAAGCAGGGTCAATAACCTCCACAAAGCAGGCGAGATAAATCCCAAGATTCTAAGCCAGAGTTTGAAGGGTTCAGTCCACTGACTGCTCCCCACCCTCTCATCCTCAGAAAAAGGGGAGTAAAGAGTGGGGGAAATTAAAGTCTTACTCTCCAATAAGTATCTATTTAGAGTCTAATGTGTGGAAAGAGAAGACAGAGCAAGAGGCCTGGAGTCAGAGAGACTCATCCTTCTGAGTTCAAATTCAGCCTCAGACACTTACTAGCTGTACCATCCTGGGCAAGTGGCTTTACTCTGTTTGCCTCAGTTTCCTCATCTGTAAAATGAACTAGAGAAGGAAATGGCAAACCGCTCTAGTATCGTTGCCAAGAAAACCCCAAGAAAAGTCAGACATGACTGAAATGACAAACAAAAACAAAACAAAAAAAAAAAGTGTGGAAAGCTCTACTTTAGGCATTAGAGATATAAAGATAAACAATCCCTGCCTGCAATGAGTTTACATTCTAAGCACATTTCATAGGCAATGAAAAAGTGTTCAACATTTGTTTTTCCAGAATGTAAATGCCTTCAGCTGATTAGGGTCCAGTTTAATCCCAATGTGGGCAAATTGACTTTTCCTGGTCTGTGGTCACCAACTGGCCACCACCAACTTTTGCCCTCCTGTTGCAGGTCTGTACCATCAATCACAATATGGAGCTGGGAGAGGCTGTACATGGCTCAGAGCATCCCATGCCCAGGGGTAGAAAAGGAACATCATTTCCACAGACAAAGGATAAACAGAGGACATGTAAAAGGAGAATGAGCCCTTGATGCAAATCCGTCATCTAATGCAGTAAATGACATATTTTGAAGGATTTACTCCAGAAAAGTAGATTTTAGAAGAAAACATCACAACATACTTTTGCTGAAATGTTCTCTCTGAAGTTAGGGACTAAAGTCACTCCCTTGGAGAATATTTCATATCTTCGGTATTCTACACATCTGGAAAAAGATAGAATTTTACTTTTTTTTACCTGACATTCGTGTCACCTTTGACCTATTCCAAAGATACAGTGGAAAGGGCTGGAAGCAACAATCTATAGCCTAGTTCTCAAAAATCTCTGGGCCTCGGCTTTCTCATCCATAAACATTAAGAAAATTATTCCAGTGGCACCTGAGGATTATGGAGATATGAAGATGGGTTGATGGCTAGGAAAGCAAAAAGTAGAATTACTGTGCCAGTGATGGCTAACTCAGGTGCTAAAATAAATTGTCCAGTCTGGACAATCCATATTGGTATCTATTCAGCTTTGGATTCACCAGATTGAAGGAAAGAAAAAAAAAAAACCTCCACCCTTTGTTTCCCTTGGACTGCCTAGACTTGGCCTCTGGAAAAATCCGTCCACACCAATGCCTTTTTGGCTAAAGATCACATGGAGAGGTTGGTATGTCCCCTGAATTCCCCTCTCACCCCAGCAGGTGCTCTGTGCAAAGCCTCGTGGTTCATATTGCTGCTGCTGTAAGTGCCCCCCTCCCAAAACCGACCTCATCACTACTGAACAGATCTGGAGATAACAGAACATCTGACCCCAACGGTGTTCATGTGATACCTTTGTTCAGTGCTTAATTCACTCTTGAGAGGGGAAAAAAAAAAAAAAAAACCTTCAACCAGGAAATAAATCTTTTACCACTTTTTCACCCTCCCCTCACGTGGAGATCGAATATCACTCTAAAGAACATTCTTGTGGTGTTTCCAGTTCTTTTCCTTTAGGTCTGCAAACAGGAGCAGCCTTTCCAAAGGGAAACTGCTCCCCAGCAGAGCCAGTTCTTCAAAGGGGACTTCTTTGGGCAGGAAAAGGGAATGTCTGATACTGTGGCTGAATAAACAGACTCATGAAGCTGTTTGCCAGATTGGAAAACTCGGCCCTAGGAGCCTAGAGGCAAGCAGTGGCTGGGAGTTTCTGAATCTCCCCGCCTCTCCCTTTGTCTTGCTCTTCCCTTCTCTTTCCTCTTTTCCTTCTATCTTCATTCTAAGCTTGATCATAGGACCAGGACAGTAACTATATAATCACGATGATCCTGATTAAATTATCTCCCGTACACATTCTGCTCCGTTTCAGAAGCTCTTTTCTAAATCATTCACTGTCTATTCTTCTTTCTGCATATGCCCATTGCCTATATATTATATAGAATTCCTATATTTACTGCAGCACAAAAAGGGACAAGACTTAGAGTAAAGATGGAGGTGTTGGAAGGAGTGGTGAGGAGACGTGCAAGAATCTGGAAGACGGGAGAGGGTTTCTGGAGGCCATCCTCTCCATACTTCTGCTTCCATCAAAGGCCATGATGAATCTACCAAAAAAGAGACTTTTTTTTCTACTCTTTGACAGGTTCCAGGATTCACTTAGTCTCACATTGATTTTTAAATCTCATGTATCACAATCCATCTTTCAAATTTCTTACCTCTATCCCTGCTGTATTGTGGTTTCTCTTTGATATGGTCTTCTGTGGAAAGGAAGAATAGCTTTTCACATGCTAGCCATGATCATTATCAAAACAGAACACTCGTTTTTAGATATCTTGAGATAAACCATGATATTGGCCAAGTTGGACATTCATTTGAGAAGTCTTCACTTTGATAGATTAGTATCACAGCGAGGGAGGCAGCAGAGCAATGGATAGGACACTACACTTGGAGGAAGACCTCGGTTCAAATCTTGCCCCCCTAAACTTAATTATTGTGTGATTCTTCACAATTCATTTAACCACTCTTTGCCTGTCTCCTTGTCTATTAAATGAGGAGGCTGAATTCAGTGGCTTTTCAGTTCCCTCTAGCTCAAAATCTATCATCCTCTTTCAGTATGAAGTTTAAAGTTAGCTGCAGGAATGTAAATATATTCTTTCCATGTTGTATTTTGTTCCTTAGTCTAGGCATTCCTCCTGTTGAAGATTCCAAGATGTCAGATAATTTGGACACTAGCCAATTTTAGGCTTGAGATGTATATACTCACACATACGGAGACAAAGAAAATTCTCTGTTATGTACCTAGTAATAAGCAACCAATTTATAAATTTCTGAAAGCAGTATTAATCCAAACTGACTTGCTATGAAGAGCAAAGATTTGGGGTTCATCTCCCCTCCTTCTCCCCATTTGGTTAGTATGTTCTGTGATTAAAAAACAAACTTATTTGAAAATTAGCTTGAGAAAATATCATTAAGAAGGTAATGGTCATTTTTTTAAGTCTTAGGAAGTATAAACAAAACCCAACTGCAAGAGATAGAAAAAGAAAGATTAATTTTAAAGTTCAGAATATATAAAATGCTTGGGTAGCTACCTGTCAAGACACAAGGAACTATATGAATACAACTATAAAATATTCTTTATATAAATAAATATATGTCTAAATAATTGGAGAAATATTAATTGCTCATAAAACCAAGCCAATATAAAAAAATGACAGTACTGCCTAAAGTACTCAATGTCATACCAATTAAACTACCAAAGGGTTTCTTTATAGGCCTAGAAAAAGAAATATAGAATTTATCTGGAGGAACAAAAGAATTTATCTGGAGGAACAAAAGAATTTATCTGGAGGAACAAAAGATCATGCATCTTATGGAGACTAATGGGGAAAAGTTGCAAAAAAAGGGGGTCTAACAGTACCAGATTTCAAACTAGACAAAGCAGTAATCATTAACATGACTTGGCACTGGTTAAGAAATAGAGAAGTCAATAAGTGGAACAAATTAGGTGTCTGATACATGCAAGCAAATGAGCAGAGTGGCCTAGAATATGAGAAACCCTAGGACTCCAGCTATTGGGGTAAGGACTTTTTTTCTATTTGTCAAAAATGTCTTGGAAAACTGAAAAGCAGTCTGGCAGAAACCAGTTACAGACCAACACCATATGCAAAGAAAAGCTTCAAATTTGGGCATGATTTGCACATGAAGGGCCACATCATAAACTAATTAGGGGAAAAAGGAAGAAATTGCCATTTAGATTTATGACTAAGATTTCATGACCAAACAATAGATGGGGATGATGACAGAAGATAGGACAATTTTGAGTATATGAAGTTAAAATGTGTTTGCACAAACAAAACTAATGCAGCTAAAATTAGAAGCAGGTAACTGGGGGAAATATCTTTCCCGGAAAGTTTCACTGATAAAGATTTCAACTCCAAGATATTTAGGGAGCTAATTGAAATATATAAGAGCCATTCCCCAGTTGATAGTCAAAGGATATGAACAGGTAATTCTCAAGGTAAGAAATTAAAGATATCTATAATTTCTTGAAAAAAATTATTTGTATTTAGAGAAATTCAAATTAAAGCAACTCGGAAGTTTAAATTCACACATTATATTGACAAAGTTGACAAATACTGAAGGGACTATAGGAAACAGGTATATTAATACACTGTTGGTGGAGCTATGAACTGGTTCAACCATTCTGTAAAGCAATTTGGAACTATGCCCCAAATTTACCACACTGTGCATACCATTTGACACAGTGATAGGGAACAGTTTCAAGGGAACCGAGGAAAACATGTATGAACTGATATGAACTGAAATAAGCAGAACAATACGTTAAAGAGAAACTGTTTGGAACTCTGATCCTACCTCAATTCCAGAGGACTCATGATAAAATGTTACCCATTGCCAGGTTGACTCAGTGTGCAAACTGTCATACAATCTTTGAATAATGGCCAATTTGGAAGATTTGTTTTGCTTGGCTACGTATATTTGTTACAATAGTTTTGCTTTTCTTTCTTTTTTGGTGGAGATGGAGGAGGCAGAAAGGAAGTGAATTTTTGTTTATTAAAAATTCATTAAAAAATCATATAAAGCATTTCATTGCCAAATTCATCAGATAATTAACTACATCTCTGCTTTACTCACATGAATACGACACTTTCAAGTTTATAAAGGATTTCCTACACAACATCTTTGCAATTTAGCATCACAAATGTTACTATCCTCAGGTTACAGATGAAGAAACAGAGGCACAGAGAGGTTAAATTACTTGATTCACAAAACTAGTATGCATCAAAGCTAGGATTCAAGTCCAGGTCTTCCAATTCCAAAACTAGTCATCTGTCCATTACAACACACTGCTATATTTGTCCTTTGTTGACCTTTGCACAGTATTTCTCATTCTTATAATCTCATGTCTTCACCGACATTGACTCCCACATAATATTCATATCTTCTGTTGGCTTGCTGAACTTGAAAGTTCTGCTTGAAGAAATAAGAGATCAATGGATGATGATATGTGATCAAGAGATCCCTAAAAACATGTTTTTCTCTAAAAAATCCACTTACTTAAATTGTTTCTAGAACTATCTCAACTCTATTATTTTTCTGCCAATGTAGATATAAATAATATCTTAGAAATCCATTTAGCTTCCAGAGAAAGAACTGTTGGAGTTGGATGGATGTGGATCAGAACATATTGACTTTCACGTAAGTGTATTTGTGTTTTGATTTTGGCATTTTAGTTATGAATGTGCTCTTACAACAATGGTCAATATGAAAATGTGTTTTGCATAATAATAAAAATAAATTTAAAAAATTTTAAATCCATTTAGCTTAGTCCATATCTATATGTTCTAGAAATAGCCTTATTTTTCAGTCTCATGCAACTCTTTATGACCCCATCTGGGGTTTTCTTGGCAAAGATACTAAAAGGATTTGCTGTGTCCTTCTTCAGATCATTTTACAGATGAGGAAAATGAGACAAATAGGGTTGTGACTTGCCCAGGGTCACACAGCTAGTAAATGTCTAAAGCTGGATTTGAACTCAAGAAGAGTCTTCCTGACTCCAAGCCTAGGGATCACCTAGCTGCTCCAGAAACAATCCAGTGTCATGAGGGAAAAAAAAGTAGTGGACTAAAAGTCAGGAGACCTGTATTACAGTTCTCACTATGCTCTTTTTTTACTGTATTGGCTGGAACAAGACACTTGGGCTCTCTGAACCTCAATTTCCTAATCTCTAAAATGACCACAAGGAGTTGGTGATCTCTCAAGCAATGAGACACTATATCTTTTATCTCCAACCACTTTCAGAACTTGCAGGTTCATTGCTGTGCATTCAGTGGAATTACCACCAAGATAATCCAGTATGATTGTTAAAATAACTGAAATAACTGAACAGTGTACTAATCCCATGGAGTGCTCAGTGATCAGCTTTTGAGGCAGCCAAAACAAACTTAAAAAAAAAACAAATTTACTTTTTTATTGATTCAGTTTAGTTATACAGACACAGCCTAGGACTATGTCTAATAAGAGTCAAATGTCTGGAGGAGAAGTGAAAAATAATTTTAATCACACAAATGTTTCCCTGTAAAATATCTGCATTTCAGGACTGTCTTCATGATGAATTATATGTGTCCTATTTCCCTGGGTAACAATGCAGGTGTTAACTACAATTATGAATGCCCTAAAGTAGGAGGAAAAAAGAGGTCAATGACTGTGTCCAGTTGGCAGGCCTCCCCAATGGTGTGCCTCTTCTTCACTGCACATGCCTGTCATAGGTGCTCAGTTATGCAACTAGAGGTATAAACAGCCCCTCAGAAAGACAGAAGGGACAAGGTGGGAGACATTTCTGTTACCTTTGCCCAGGCTATATTTGTTCTGCAGATTGGAAACTTTGATAATCCTTACTCAACCAAGTATTCTCACAAACAGGAAACTCCCTTAAAACTCTGTCCCAGTGGGAGCCCCAAATTAACAGATAAAACCTCATAATCACAATGAACATTAGCTTTCTCTATTCCCTAAAATAGACAACTATACAGAAGAGAGAGAAAGAAAGAAAGAAAGAAAGAAAGAAAGAAAGAAAGAAAGAAAGAAAGAAAGAAAGAAAGAAAGAAAGAAAGAAAGAAAGAAAA
>NC_058133.1:120493172-120558172 GCF_016433145.1 Gracilinanus agilis
CTCTCTCTCTCTCTCTCTCTCTCTCTCTCTCTCTCTCTCTCTCTCTCTCCCTCCCTTTCTCTCTCGTCTGTCTGTGTCTCACTCTCTGTCTCTCCCTCTTTCTCCTCTCTGTCTCTCTGTCTGTCTCTCTCAATAGATCCCAATCTGATAGAGATTTGAAGGAGGCAGAGTAGGTATCCAGGAGTCCACATGCAAACCCAGAAATTTTAAACAATGTCTTCTTGAAATTAAACAAATAATGTATCTCACACATATACATGACTCAAACACTCAGCTGGCTCTATTCTTACAGATTTCAGAGCTCTTTCCAGTGATACAGATTGCTACCCATCCTGGTATGCCTGTACATCCTATACAACATTCATCCATGTCCTCCCTAAAGTTTTCCATAGTAGAGCCCACTCAGCCAATTGGAGACCTTCCTGCCATTAAAAGGGTATCAAGGAGAATTTTGACTGTGCATGTGTCCTCCCTCCCTCTCTCTGGATGACGAACCCATTTTCTCCTTTTTGTTGTAATTGATATCTTTTACTGCTATTCATTTTTGGAGTCTCCCATTGGTTATATGTTGCATCCTGCTTATGCCCACCATGAGCCTTTCCACAGCCCTCTGGATAAGGATCATCTTTGATTCTTCATAGGTAGCGCTATTCCAGTTCTCATTGCCGCTGGTGTTATGGGAAGCTTGAGGTCAATAAAATTGCTTCACAATTTAGCCTCTTTCTTCCTCTTTTCAACCTGGACCCAGTCTATATACTGTCTAGTCCAGATAGATATAAAGTTGTATAAGTTCTATAGAGTGTTCATTCAGGTATATATTGAAATCTGGGAAACAAGCATTCTTCATCCATTTGGACTTTCCTATGTGGATTGACCAGCCTAGCTTCTTTGAGTAATCTCTGTTCTCTTTCAGCATCTCTGCAATGTCTTGGGGTTTGATGGAATCATCTCATCTACAAATAGGAGTATCTAAAGGACCTCACTAACCACAGGCAATCTCTCCTCAACCTTAACACTTTACTGAATCTACTCTGTCATAATAGAAGATATTTTTGACAAGCATCTCCCTCCTTTATGGTGTTTTATCATTAGAGGGTCATTGAACAGGGTTAACTCTATTATTACATCTCCTAAGGAATGCTGAATGGTCTTGAAAAATGAAATTGAAGACATCTTGCTGTAAAGACAACCCATAAGGTGATGTTTTACTCTGCCAAGTCAAATGCTTCTTTGTAGCAACAACAACAAAAAAGTACAATGGCATCTTATAAAAGCTATAGCTTTCAGTCAACTGTGAAATAGTAAAACTGTGGTATAATGATGAATAATATCATTTGTCAAAAGTCTGCTAATAATATAAATATTACCAATATTTAAGTGATAATTCTTTCAATTTTATGCAAATGTTGTCATGATTAGTAAAATGCAAATTAAAGCATTACCAAGTTTCTTAGGAACTGATCCTCATTATACATGACTTCAACCAACAGATAGTAAAAGTGTACAAATAAAATCATATGAATATCTGTCCCTTTTAAAAATTATTATAAAGGAATCATCCTACTCAGTTTTGTAAACAAACTGTGACTCTACCACAAAGATGAAGAGAGGATATGAAGAAAACACTGCTAAGACTTGGATTCAATCAAAAAATATGGTTTTGCAGAAAAGAGGAAGGAGGAGATTGTTTCAGAAATGAGAAAAATGAAAATAAAGAGAAATCAGAATTATCAAATCATATACAAGAAAAAGAGAAGATATAGGCTAGGCTGAAACAAAAAAAAGCAACACTGAGGAGTAACAAGAGATGAAGTTGAAAAAGTCAAGGAATGAGGGGCACAATTGATGGAATGATGGAAAAGTCAAGTGGATAACAATAATAATGTTCATTCACATTTATTTGATTCTTTATTTTCATAAAGCATTTTCCTCATAATGATTCTGGGAGGAGAAGATTATTAAGGAAACTGAGACTCAAAGAACATAAGAGACTTCCCCAGTAATAAACCCTATCAGAATTTATAGATCCCATACTTCTCCTGATACAAAGTCCAAAGTTCATAGGATCATAGGATTAGGAATCTAGAGCTAAAGGGGATATCAGAGGACATCGAGTTTAAGGTGCTCATTTTACAGATGAGAAAATTGAGTCCTGGAGTGATTAAGTGATTTGCCCAAGGTCACATGGAACACATAAATCAGTTAGTCATTGATGAAGCATTTACAAAGTTTCTTCTATGTGCCAAGAACTGTGCTAGGTTATGAGGAATCAAATATAAGTGAACCAATCCCACCCCTCAGAGAGCTTATAGTGTAGAGGAAGATGTAACACAAACATACAAAAGCAGATAAAGAATATATGTAAATAAATACAACATTGTTTGGGAGGAAGGACACTAATAGTTGGGGGAGAATCAAGAAAGGCTTCATGTATAGTGGTAGTGTCTTGAAGAACTAATCAGAGGCTGAGGAGGGGAGTATATTTCAGCCAATGGAGAATGCCCAGGTCAATGGCATACAGATGGGAGATCGGGGACTATTTATGAGGAACAGAAAGAATGCCAATTTGGATGAATTATAGTGGGATGGAGAAATAATATACCATGAAACTGGAAAGGTAGGTTGAGTGGTGGTTGTGAAGGGCTGTAAGGCGTAAATGGAGGAAATTAGATTTGATTCCAGAGACAAAAGGAAATTATTGGAGTTGGTAAAGTACAGGAGAGGCACAATCAGATCTCCACTTAAAGAATATAACTTCGGCAGACCGGAGTGGTGAGACAAAAGGTAGAGAACCCAATTAGGAAGATACTGCAATAATTCAGGTAGTGAGGGACTGAATTAAGGTGGGAGCTGTGTGAGTAGAGAGAAGAGGTCAAAAGCAAGAGATGTTATAGGAGTTTTAGTTTATTGATGAGGAAGGATAGACTCCTCAGGGTTGAGAAGAGAAGAGAAGAGGAAGTGAAAAAAGAATGTAGACAACTTTATATAGGAGTTTGGTAGGGAAAGGGGACAGGATAAGAAATGAAAGATAGATGATAGGATGTTTAACGATGGAAGAGATTTGGAATGTCTGAAATCAGTAGAGAAGGAACCAAAGGTGAAGTTGAAACAGAAGGAGGTGATGATGGAGTAGACAGTCTGCTGGAGAAGACAGAGCAAATGGGATAATGAGAACCTGAAGAGAAGATCTGGAATCTCTTAAATGGAGAATGAGAGAAAAAATAAACAGGAAAAAAAGTGAAGACCTAGTCGATATTCATAGAATCAAAGAATTTTAAAGTGTAGAAGGACCTCAACAGCCATGTAATCTAACCTATAAACTAGAAAAATACTCCCTATAGCATAGCTGACAAGTAGAATAGCACAGCTGTATAGCATGTGTGAAGATGAATGAGAGGAATGATCCAGCACTAAAATTTGGCAAAGGATAAGTAGTAATAGCCTAAAAGGGTACAGAATTAAGGGTAGAGGATGATATGGAGTTGAATTGGTAAAATAGAAGGTCAAGATGAGAAAGAAAAAAAAATAACAGTATAGAGGTAGTGTCCAAAGAAAGTTCTCAGCACATCAAGGGTTTAGAGACAAAGATAATGGAAAAGAACAAGGTTAGGAGTGGTGAGGCATGGGAAAAGATGAAATGAATGCCAATTTTTTAATAAGGAAGAGGAACAGCTGTGGGCATTTATGAGATCTAGATTATGACTATCCTTTCTTATGTGGGACTGAGGAAAAACAATGGAGAAATCAATGGGATTTAAGATAACTGAAAAAATAGGAAATTAGGGAATTGTGAATATTACTATTAATATCGAAGTTCTGTAATATAAGGGCAAGTTGGAGAGGACAGTAAAATGTTAAGACAGGCACTGACTTTCTTGGGAGAGCAGAAAGAATGACTTAGAGGCTGACACACAATAACCACCAGGATTTGGAGGGGGTAGAAAATTTTAATCCAATGAGCTTCAAAGGAGGAAAGCTTGCTGATATAGCATATCAGCAAATATAGAGAGTAGTAAAAGGGCAATAAAGAGAGAGGATGGAAATAGCAAGAGGAAGCAAAGAGTATTATTAATCCCCTCTAGGAGCTGGGAAGGGGAGAAAGTATGGCCAAGCCTGTCAATGATAACTGGGGATGCAGTCCTGTCAAAGGGCCCCATTAGGGGATGAAAGATGTGTGAGAGAAAGGTCCAAAATGAAGATATTTGTTCACTATAAAAAGATAATTCCCAAGAGAACAATATGAGAGAAAGACTTGAACTCAGTTTCTCTGACTGCACAGCTAGGGCTCTTTCCACTGTACCACAATAATTCAAGTCAAAAACAAGTTTGTGTTGAAATAGTCAAAATATTGATCTTTTTTTACTTGAAGAAAAAAATCTAACTGCCAAGTATGTAGGTAAGAACCTAACCTGTCATATAGAGAGGCAGAAGGTACAATGTGAGCCTTGCTTCATGGCCCAGACCTTGTCGAGTACACCTCTCGGGATTCTGTCTGTTCCTAGGCCTTTCCAGGCTGTGACCTTTGCAGCTGAAATGTCAAGGTATCTCTTGTGTCATCGTGAGCCCCCCTGTAACTGTACCACCAGAATGGACACACATAGTGCCAAGAATGATAAGACAAGAGAACTGCTGAACAGCACCACTTCTGCTGCCAACATTCCTGTCCTGAAATCTCCCTGTACTTAGTCAACTCAGCTCACTCCATGTTTGCCTATGAGAGAAAGGAGAGAGTTGAGGCAATTAGATAATTCTAGTCGAAAGAACAAAATCTGCTGCAGAGAGAAATGTGGAGGTTTGGAACCTGAGCCCTCTGGTTTCCACTGACAATCTGCTGTGTTGTTTTTTAATTGCTCTCATGGCGTTTTATCTGTGTGTGTTCATCTTTACAATTAGGTAATAAGTCCTTCGAAGATGAGATTCACCTCTTCCAATCTGATCCTATAATTTTTATTAAGAACTTGCCATGTGTGAGCTACTGTTTAGGTCTTGGGAATACAAAGAGAATGAAATACAAATACAAATGAAAAACACCTCTAGAGGTGGCTGCATTCTACTGGGGGAGGGGGGAGGGGGATACAACATGGAAACAGTTCAGTGTATACTTGATAATTTGAGGAGAAAAGTAGGAATACTAACAATGAAGGGAATCAGGAAAGACCTCCCATAGAAGAGAGAACCTGAGCTGATCCCGAAAGAAAGTTACTGATTCTAAAAGGCACAGATGAAGAAGCATTGCCTCATATGGGGGTGGGAGATGGAGGGAAGAGTTCAAGGTTAAAATTCTTTCTCCAAATTTTACTATCTATGTGACCTCAGGCAAGTCACTTGGCCACCCTGAGCCTCAGGTTTCCAATGAGATTGGAACAGATGGTCTCAGATGTTCCTTTCCACCCTGAGTCTATAGGTCTATGATAAATAGGTCAAATTGAATAGGTATCCTTGCTTGAAAAAATTTTAGGAACTGATAATAGATCAATAACAACCTTCTGGTTGTAGTCAGTCAATAAATAAACATTTATAAAAAGTGCCTGCTATGTTCTAGGCACTGTGATAAGCA
Source organism: Gracilinanus agilis (assembly GCF_016433145.1). Taxonomy (NCBI): domain Eukaryota; kingdom Metazoa; phylum Chordata; class Mammalia; order Didelphimorphia; family Didelphidae; genus Gracilinanus; species Gracilinanus agilis. The sequence goes on from NC_058133.1 coordinate 120,498,730, forward strand.
TTGGGAGTTCAAGAGAGAATAAAAGATACTCTGCCTTCGAGGAGTTCACAAACTAATGACAAAGACAACATGCCAACAACTATGTACAAATAAGCTTTACATAGTATACCTAGCAATAATCAACAGAGGGAAGGCACTAGAAGTAAGAGGGATTGGGAAAGGTCTCCTGTAGAAAGAGGCATTTCAATTGAAACTAGAAGAAACCAGGGAAGCTAACATGAGATGAAGAGGGACAGAATTTTCGGCATGAAGAACAGCCAGAGAAAATGTCTTGAGTTGAGAAATGGAGTATCTTGTTTGGGGAACAGCATGGAAGCCTTGTGGGAGGCAAACCAATAAGCAGGCTTTTGCAGTATTCTAGGCATGCAGAGATGAGTGTCTGCACCAGGGTGGTGGGAAGTATTAGAAGAGAGAAGGGGCTGTATCAGAGAGATGTGGCAAAGGAAATCAACAAACCCTGGCAACAGATTGAATATGGGGGAAAGCAGGATGTAGTCATGTTTCAGACCAGTTCTCATACAGTGGATAGAACTGTCACAAAGTACAGTCATTTTAGTCATTTAGATGACCCAAAAGACAAATCAATACAGTTTACAATTCTCTCTCTCTCTCTCTCTCTCTCTCTCTCTCTCTCTCTCTCTCTCTCTCTCTCTGTCTGTCTGTTTATCTCTCTAAAAGAGGGTTGGGTCTTTGGACTGTCAAGAAAAACAAATTGACCACAGAGTAATAAGGAGGATTATATTGACTGACACTGTTACATAAACTATCAAGATCATATTGACAGAAACTAAAGGAACCTGGGGAATTTAGGGCAAGGAAGGTATAAGCCAACACCTATAGGAAGACTTTCCTGATGTCTCTAGCAAACCGTATTCTTTCCTCCTCAAATTATGTCATATATACTTATCTGCTTACCATATCCTCCAGTAATAATAGTAGAGTTTACATTTATTGCCTCAAATTTACATAGTGCTTTTAAAATTTTGCAAAGATTTCATATGTATCATGCATTTCATTAGAAACATACTATTATTGTAAGCCCCATTTAAAAAATGAAAAAAAACCGAGTCTGAGAGAGATTAAATAACTTGCCAGGGGGTCAATGCAGCCAGTGAGTTTCTAAGAGATTTAGACCAAAGTTTGTTTTTTGTCTTTGTATCCCCAGTGCCAGATATGTAAATATATTGATTGCTCTCTATAAAGATAGATAGATAGATAGATAGATAGATAGATAGATAGATAGATAGATAGATAGATAGATAGATAGATAGAAGAGATATCCCTTTTTGTGGAGGGCATGAAATTTTGTAGTTTTACTAACTATCCATTACCAGACTCCTTAAGTAATTGCTCAGTGCTCCAATTTCCTTTGCATCTATCAAATTCAAGAAAGTGTTTGGATTCCATGTGCAGAACTAGAAAAAAACTATCTCACTAACAATGGAGAAGAGCCTTCCACCACAAAGGGTGAGACTGCTTTTTGATGAAAGCTGAAAATGGTCTTATCTCTGTTGTTTTTATTTTTTTTTCTTTTAAATAGACTTTGACCCAGGTAGTGTTGTACAAAACAACTAAATATAGCCAGAACCCAGGGTGGGTGGGAAGAGAAAACAGTGAGGCTAAGAACTGAGCTCTCTTAGCTGCTACATCGTTATTTCCCCCATAATTGTGTTATTGTGCACACTGCCCACTTCAGCTAGATATGGACACCACTTAAAAGGTTTGTTTTGTTTTGTTTTGTTTTTTAAAAAAGGTCTAGTTAATAGCCTGATCTATATCTTTTGTTTCTTTGATAGCCATAAATAAGTCTGAATAACATGTCCTTTATTCATACCCTAGGCTTGATGGACCTCCCTTTATTCAGATGTATGTCATGAAGAAAAGCATTAAAACTAGTCGTGTAAATTAATTTTTTAAAGAGATAGATTTATTTCCTCTCCTTGTTTTAAATTAGTCACTACCCTTATGATTCTGTCAAAACAAACATGGGCCAAATTTTCCCTTACCTTAAAGGCCTGTTTCTCTAATGGTTAGACAATTTTCATTCCTAGAATAAAAAATTGATCCAAATGCTTCTCCTGCTTCTCACACTTTCAATTCTCAGCACTCTGAGCCTTACAGCACACATCCTCATAGAAATTTTAATTAATCACAAAATTCTAATGTAATATTCCAACTCCAACTGAAGAACCTAATGAATCAAAAAATGAGACTCTGAACTTGGATCTAGATAGTCCGAAGTAAAAGGCAGAGAGCTTGCAGGTATCTAGTTTATTTAGGATTTAGAAACAGCCAAACTAGGTACTTTGGGTTAAATTATTTTTTATCTAGGTTGATTGCCTTCATAGGTGGAATAAAATGACAATTGCCAAATCTTCCCTCTTTTATGACATGTAGACAGAACTATATAGTTTAAAGATAAGAGCTCTTGGCAGAGGGAATAGTCTTTTTTTCCATAGTCACTGACGTCAATATAGAAGAAAATGGGCTTAAAATATAGCTGAGAGTATTTAAACTGGATGCTCAGAAAGATCTAGCTGTGGATTCTGAGACCTCGGAATTTATAACTTGTTCAAAAAGGGATTGAACTAGTCTGTTTTCTATTCTCCTATGATTTGCTTTTTATGAGAAAAAAGAAATTTATGGACTAGTGGGGAAAGTCTAAATATATTTTTTAGGGTCAGGGGAAAGGAGCAGTTTTTCTCTTTTGGCTCTAAATTCTTTTCTACCCCTCTTTTGGGCAGATACAAACTACTGCTATTCCCAACTACCTTCCCTTCCCATCAGTGGAGTGTAGACTCTATGGGGACATGAACAATTTTTGTTCTATCATTATATCCTCAACACCAGCTCAGTGACTGGTACGTTTTGGGGGGAGGGATGGGAGCAAGGACAAGAAGGGATCCTATGGGGAAATTCCTTTTTGGAAATTCATTCTATTGATATTCATAGATCAGTTACCCATATATAATATGTAGTCTTAAGGAACAGCCTAAGGGCACTGAGTATAAGTGAATTGCCCATGCACAAACAGCTAGTATGTTTCAGAAATGGGGTCTAAAACCAGTTCTTCCCAATTCCAAGGATTATCTATTAAATTTCTTTCCTTGGATGTAGGAGGTAATTGAAAAATATTCATTGGATTGGGTTGGATTTTCCTTCTCCTTTTCCCTAATAACATCCTCTTTCCTTCCCTTACTCTTCCATTCTCTGCCCTCCTGCCTACATACTGCCTCCATGCTCAAACCCCCCATCCTCCACCCCCCAAAAGTTCCAAGCAGCAAATGACTAGAGAAAAAAAGAGATTGCAGTTGGTGGAAGAAATTATTTCAGACTTCTTTTTGGCTCAAATCTTTCTTTAACCCTTTTGATATAAGAATTAGAATAAGTGACTGGGAAGAGATAGGAGCAATGAATGTGAAGTCAATAGAAGTCTAGACAAACAAAAAAAGTTTATGGAAGAAATTATTTTGTGTTCCAAAACATACTCAAACTTTTTTGACACTTCGTGCCAGTTCAAGTTGCCGAGTTGCCATTTTTTTGAGGGCCAGTATGGCATAGTAGAAAACACAATGAACTCAAATGTCAGGATATCTAGGTTCAAATATGTCTCAGTATCCTCATCTATAAAATGGGGATAATATTTGAATTATTTAAGTCCCAGTGTTTTGCAAGGTAAATAGTTTGCACACTTTGAAGCACTCTACAAAGCTGAGTTACTATTTAATAATTGTTAAGACTAACTTCTTGTTCCATATGAGGGGTTAAGTGTTTGAGAAAATTGGCAATTTTTGCAAGACTGTTACACATTGATGGAATTTGAGTTGGAAGGAAAGTAGGAACCACCCACTCTAAAATGTACTATCTACAGTACAATCTCATTTTATGCAAACTCAACACATGTGAATTCAGGTATAAATGAATGGCAATTAGGAAAAAATAAAGGCAGGAAAATATGTAAAATAAAAACTTCTAATTACATGCTAATCATTTTCCCAAGCAGCATAAAATCTCATGAAAAGTTGTCAAGTCTCTAGGTATGTTCATATAATAAATATTTATTAAACAATGGGCTTTGCTATTATGAGCAATTTTTGACTCATGTGAAGGATCTTGGAACATATTGGTCACATAGAGCAAGGTCTTTCTATACTTATTTTAGCTTTGGGAAACCCCAAAGTGCTCTATTTTCCACATACAATGTTTAATATGTCTTCCTTCTTGAATGGGTCCCTCATCTCATCTCTGTGGATACTCTCCCAATGGTGCCTCTAGCACCTTGGCCACATCTCCTTATTCTGACCCATTCTTAACCATATCATCCTATTAAATCCTTCACAGGAACCCACTCAATGCAATGGGGAGCTTCTTCTCAGTCTCTTGATATTACTTATTGAAGCAGTATTTGTGCTTATACCTCTAAATTTCACTACATGATCAGCCCATCTGCTTTTCTATGCAGGCATCTTTTTTATAATATAGTTTATTCCATTTGTTGCCACTGATATCATTTTTTATTTAAACATCAGCAACATCAATATAGAACATCACCAAAAGAATTCTGGGGCTCAAAAGATGGATTTTTGGTTTAGAAGGAAAAAGTTAGGGTTTGTGACACCATTTTTGCAATTTTTGCCATGGAGAAAACTTGTACATTGTCTCAAGGAAAGATGATGAATGCAAATAAGCATCACTATACTCCTCCTCTTTTTCTCCCCAGAGAAAAAAAATTTTCTCAATCAGAGCATTTTCTTGTGGGCTTTCCAGTTATAAGAATGAGTCTTCAGCATTTCTCCAAAGAGTTCTGATGTCTGTGCTTTGGCATGGCCTCCTAGTTAAATCAACCTGAGTCAAAAAAGACCATAATGAGCTAGATTAAAAACCCCATCCAAATGCATAGAGAGGATGTATCCCTCCAAAATTCACCAAACAATGCCATTGCCCAACAAGAAGTCCACTCTTCTACCATAAAGCTATAAAGTTTTGGAGCATTCTGGGATATCTGGAAATGGCACTGGAATCTTGAAGCCCAACATCCTGGAATTTTTTGGAGTTCAAAATTACCTCTTGACAGCAGGCTAGGCCACTTTAGAATGAAAACCCTAGAGAATTATAGCAATGCATCTTGGAAGCTAAGACATTATCAGGTAGGTAGGAAGTAGGAAACAGGAAAATGTGAAAAGAGTCCTGGGAGAAGACCAGAAATCGAGTGATTAAAGTAAAACTCATTTGTTACATAAGTTTTCTTATAATCTGTAAAAATATAAATAAAATGGACAGGTAGCCCAATGAATTTCTTCAATGTTAATATAGGTAATATGGTAATTGATATGGGTAATGTGGTCATTGATGTGGTAATATGATAATTAATATGGGTGATATGGGTAATTTTTCTTTCCCCTTTCTTATAGAGGTTATAGATTATTTCATAGTCCTGACCCAACTTCTCTCAACAGTCCAAATGTGGGAAGTTTTGGATGCTCCTAGCTTATACTCAGAATACTCCCTTAAACATTTCTCTCTCACCAGACCAGAAGGGTTTCCAGTGCCAAGGAGCTCTTCTGGCCTATTGAAAGCAGAGAATGGTTTCCTCTGCAATAAGTACAAAGAGCAAGCAAATTTAGTCAGTTTATGCAAAACACAAAATGGCATCTGCCATCTGGAAATGCACACAAAAGCCATGGGCAGTCAAACCCCTTTCAAGACTTTGGCATCTAAAATTTACATTTTTTTTAAGTCTTAAAGGTCCATGTGAACTCCCAGCTTCATTAAAATGGAATTTTCCCCTCCCCCTATTGCCTTTCCTCAAAAACCTCCCCCCTCAAAAAAAAAAAGTCTTTCCACATTAATGCTCCTTCACAATGGTGTAAATATCTCTGAGAGAATAGATATTGGGCCTGAGGATTTTTTTTTAGAGAACAGGGAAAACAATGTGCAAGCTATCTTTTTTTCCTTTTCACTTATAATGCTAAAAAGAAATATTCTTTCTCTTCAGCTACTTTGATTTAACAGGACTTAGCACAGTGCCATAAATATGGGATGAGGTGGAGCAGAAAATATTGGTTGGTAATGACGATACTCATATGATCATATGCTTCCAGCCTTGCTTCGATTGCTTCTTTGCATTAGAGTGCAAAATACAAAATGCTAATGACTTGTGGGTCATCACTGTAAATCTTATAGGAGTCCTTAACCTTTCTTGTAGTTCCTGGACTTCTTTGGTATAAAACCTAGGAACTCCTCAGGATAATATTTTTATATGTATAAAATAAAATACATAGATTTAAAAAGGAAACTGATGATATTGCAATATAATTATCAATATTTTTCAGTGCACATGCCCAAGGTTGACACCTTTTTCTAACAGCCCAGAAAATCCCAGTTCTTGCGTATGACAGACCCTAACTAGCTTTGAATCATATGATCCTAGAAAGCATATTAAGAAGTATTCACTTAACTTGCATGACAAAAGTCAGAGCAACACAGAACATTAACCATGAAAGAAAAATAGCAGGATATCAATCCACCCCAGGTCCATTTCTACCTCAACTTCATTGAATTAGAAGGTAAGGGATAAAGGCTAGACTTGTGACTTTTGTGCTATAAGAAACTCCTGAATTAGGAACGCTGACTCTACCGGTCCAGCTAGGTGGTAGAGTGGCTAGAGTTCTGTGTCTGGAGTCAAATTCAGCCTCAGACACTGATGAGCTGATGTGATCCTGGGCAATTCATTTCCTCTCTCTCTGACTAACTTTCCTTAACTTTCAAATGGGGATAATAATAGCATGTATTTTTAAGGGTTGTTTTGAGGATCAAATAAGAATTGTAAGGAGTTTAGAATATATTAGGACCTGAGTAAATGCTTTTGAATAAATGTTTTAGAGAGTTACTTAGAGCAACGAGAAGTTAAACCCAGGACCACATAGCCAGTGTGTGTCAGAAGCATGACTTGAACGCAAGTCTTCCTAGCTCTAAGGTAGGTCCTATATACTATCCCACACTGCCAGACTTGATCAGAGCAATGAGATAATAATAATAGCCTGATCTGCTCAATGAAGTTAAGTCATATGCCTATAGCTGGTAACACAGCTAGTAAGTATCTGAGGCTGGATTCAAATTCAAGTCTTCCTGACTTCAAACTCAGTGCTCTATCCTCTGTTTCATTTAGCTACCTAAAAAGGGATAAATATGAGAGATATTGTGGAGGTATAATTCATAGTTCTTCATTCCTGATTGGATGTGAGTGACAAGAAAGAAAAATCAAGCTTTTCGTGTCATCAATAGAGGTAATGGCATTAGGAACAAGAGCAAGTTGAGGCGGGAGAAGGATGAGTTCTATTTTGTACACACTGAATTTGAAGCATCCGTTGAGTATTCATATGAAGAGATCCAACAGAGAGTTGAAAATGTTGGACTGGAACTTAGGTTGAGTATAGAGATAAAGATTTAGGGATTGTCTTTATAGAGGTGATAGTTGAAGCTATGGAAGAAGATGTTGCCAATGAAGAAACCACTGAGGAAAAAGTAATGTGGCATATTAGAAAGAGGACTGGATTTGGAGTATAGGGGACCAGGGTTTGAATTTGAGTTTAATAATAAACAAGGAGGTATAGAAAGACAACAGACAGACAGAAGAATGGATAAATAAATAAATAAATAAATAAATGGAAAGATAATACCTAACATTTATATAAAACTTAACTATGTTATGTGCCAAGCACTCTGCTAAGTGCTTTATAATTGTCTCATATTATCTTCAGAACAATGCTGTGAGGTAGGTGCTATTATAACAAGCAAATAAATAGATGACATTTATTAGCACTGTAAGTTTTGCAACGTGCTTCCACACCTATTAGCTGTGTGACCATGGGCAAAATCATTTAATTTCCTTGAAATTTAGTTCCATCATCTATCAAATGTGGATTATTATACTTATATTTCATACTTCACAGGGTTATAGCTGGAAAAATGCTTTGTGAAGTTAAAGTTACCAAAGGAAGCTTACCTACACTTAGTGATAAAAGAAGGAAGAGAGAATACAGTATCACAAAAGCCAAAGGAGAAGAGATTATGATGAAGGAGAGAGTTCTCAACAGTGTTAAATACTGTAGAAGGTCAAGAGGTGATATGATCTCTAAGATCTCACCTGTAATCCTCTGATCCTATGTTATGAACACAAATGATTGGCAGCTTTGGAGAATATGATTTCTACAGAGCAATTTAATGGATGAATGAAGAGAGGAAGAAAGAATAGGAAGAAAAGAAGGAAGGAAGGAAGGAAGGAAGGAAGGAAGGAAGGAAGGAAGGAAGGAAGGAAGGAAGGGAGGGAGGGAGGGAGGGAGGGAGGGAGGGAGGGAGGGAAGAAAGGAGAGGAAGGGAAAGAGGATAAAACTTTAAGCATTTAGTAGACATAAAATACTTTGTTAAGCACTGAGGATATACTTCAAAAAGTAAAATAATATGCTCTCAAAAAATTCACATAGTAAGAGGGGTAGACATGTCAATGTATGAGGTTTCAGCAAGTCAAATGGAAAATCCAATAATTCTCAGGGATCAATGGCAATTCACACAATGAAACACCTTACTTATCATCATTTCCAGATATTAAAGCATATTTTTAAACCCTTTCCTTCCTAGAATTGATACTAAATATTGTTTCCAAGGCAGAAAAGTGGTAAGAGTTATGCAATTGGGGTTAAATGACTTGTCCAAGGTCACATAGTAGGAGAGGTCTAAAGCCAAATTTGAACCCAAGACCTGCCATTTCAGCTTTGACTCTCTACCCACTGAGATGCTTTGCTGCCCCAAGCACATGTTTTGGATACTGTGCTATTTGACACCAAACCTAGGGCTTTGATGTTAAGAACTTCTGAGATTTCAGTAGCTGTGGATACTGAGAGAGAAGGAAATGAAAAATTTGCAGAGGCAACTATTAAGTCACACATACACAATTTTTGCTTTTCCTTCTTGGCTCCCTCTTCCTCTCAATTTATGCTAATAATCACTGGTCAGACTCCCTAAGAGAAGCAAGTGCTCCCTTAGGTTGAAGGGATAACCTCCAATTCTAAAGCCCCAACCATGTTCTTCCTTAGCTTAGTAATTACCCTTATAAAACTATATTTAAATAAATATTCAAATGAATAAATATATATACATAGTTTATTAGCCAACGAGAGTAATAATAAATGCAAATGTGTAGTAAAACCATTTATAGTACAGTGTCCCAAAAGTATTATTGTAATTTTAAGTTCTTAAAGCTAGTACCATCTGTCTTTTTACTATACTCTATTAAAGCTTAAAACTGCATTAAGACCTTTGGAACACACTGTATTTTGACTATGACTTAAAATATCAGTAATTGACTACCCTTTAGTTGTCTGGAAACCCATTTAGTGTCTCATTTCTCCCAGAGCACTTGACCTGGAGTCAGGAAAACTTGAAAACAAATCTGGCTTTAGATACTTACTGCCTATATTACCCTGAGCGAGTCACTTTCACCTCTGTCTACCTCAGTTTCCTCAATTGTAAAATGAGTGTAATAATTGCACTTACCTCACAGGGTTGTTGTGAGGCTTAAATATTTGATAAAGCATTTAACACAGTGCCTAGCATATAGTAGGCATTTATTTAATAAATGATTGTTCCTTCCCCATCCCTTTCTCTTCTCTTAAATACTTTCCACAATAAAGTTAAAAAACAGTGTCATCAAAAAAGAAGTCTACATCTTTTTTCCTCACTATGTCTTTTAACTTTTCACCAACTGACACTTTATTCTCTCTCCATAGTTGATCAAATACTTGTTCATAGGGAGGGAAATGTCACAAACACCCTAACTCCTAAGCAAAAGGAGTACATAGTATAAATTGTTCATAGATTCTCATGGATCACAAATGAACACAACTTCTCCCTGACTCCATAGGGAAGGGACTTCACCTCAAGACATTTCTTAACCTTCAGTTGAGATACTCCCAACTGCCAATGTCAACTGTCATTCTGCCAATGTTCTATCAGAAGCTTAAAGTTATGATAACAATATCTCTATTCTCTGTGATAGACACATGAAGCAATGATTACACCTGAGTGACAACCATAGAGAAAGGCTGGGGGGGTCCCCTGTTATTTCTTGGGCTTGTGGGTTTACCTGCCTATTAATGGCAGTTGGTCAGCAGTTGGTGATGATAGTGAGAAGAGATGAACTCCCTTGATAATGGTTTCACTGGGACTAGATAAAAGCATGGCCCAGTCTGGGGGTGGGGATAGTGCTGCTATTTCCAGACTTTTTGAGTAGGGTCTGGGATGTCTTCCCCCACCCCAAGTCTGAGAGAAGGGTGTTCTTTGAATGTTAGGGACAATTTGACTCAGCAATCCCTGGCGGTCTTTTCCTCAGGAAAAGAAGAAATAGAAAAGATAGACTGCAGGGAATTAAAAAGTGATGAGAAAATGGAAGAAGTAGCATATAATATTCTGTGGAAGGGGAAAAGAGAGCACAGTGGACTGAGATCATAAAAGAAGGGAAGGAAGGTTTTTTTAAGACAGGGAAGGCTTGAGCATGTTTTTGGCAGAGGGAAATCAACTGTCAGGAAAGAGAAATTAAAGATGAAGAGGAATAAGAAAAGGCCTAGGACAAGTCTTCTCTGGGTTTCAATTTCCTTATATTTAAAATGAGATGGTCTTAGTCTTGGACTTACATGGTCCCTCTGGTCCATTTCAATTCTGATATTCTATGTGATTCTGTATAGAAACTATGGCCAATGGAGCAAGAAGATGGAATCAATCACTAAGATAGAAGAACTAGCTTAAGAAGAAGGAAGAAGAACTCTTTGTCTTCTGGAGCCATAGGGAAAGAGTCCACTCTCTTTCCATTTTGAGAGGACAAAAGATTTAATGGGTGGCCAAAAGGAGACATGCACTATAGGGGTAGCTAGGGGACATAGTGAATACGCTGCTAGGTATAGATTCAGGAAGACATCTTCATGAATTCAAATCTGGCCTCAGACACAGTAGCTTGTGAGACACAGCAAGTCACTTAATTCTATTTGCCTCAGTCTCTTATCTGTAAAATGAATTGAAGAAAGAAATGGTAAACCATTCCAATATCTTTGCCAAGAAAACCCCAAATGCAGTCACAAAAAGTAAGACATATTTGAAAAATCACTGAACAACAAAACGGAGATGGACTTCACATCATTTGATCTAGTAAAGTATGAGCTGAGGTTCCCTGCTGAAAAATCAGAATGGAGTTGGAGAATTTTTTAAAAAAGAAAGAAAATATTTGGAACATGTCACTTTAGGATAATGTAAGAGAGAATAAAAGGAAGATAAATAAAAAAATTTCCACATAACATTAAATATCCAGCTTAAGTTACACATATGAAAAAATTTAGTTGACCCAGGGAGCATTGTTTAATGAATTCTTCTAGTATGTCTTAGAAACAATTGAAAATGGTGAATGGTAAGATTTACCTAGGGTTGGGGTTAACAAGACAGGAATAATAAAAGGTCATTGAGTAAGATATTTAAGGATATAGGAAAATATATTGCAAAAATGGTTGACTCTATATTGGGTCAAGAGGGTGGAAGAAGAGAAATAAAGCTACAATAGGAATTATGGACTCCTATGGAAAAAAGAAAGGAATGAAGAATGGGAAGGTCATAATTCATGTGAAAAGTAGGTTTTGGAGATATGAGGAAACAGAAAGACATAAAAAGACATTGTGCTAAGAGAAGAATTTCTTAAGTCTTAAAGGCTTCCCTGAGAAGTTCAGTAGGGATGAAGGCTTTACTAGTTGAGAACATTAAAAAACTGAGTTGAGGAATCCAGGTGTTAGAAGAGTCATCAGTACAAATATTAACATCACTAATGATAAAAGCAGGCAGAAAGAAGGAGGAAAATTGATATATAAGACTTTAGCTCATTTATCAAGGTAGAAGAGTATCCTGAAGGTCAATAGATGGTAAGGGAAAAAAAACAGAATAAAAAATAGAGAAGATAATACAATTAACAAAGTCAACTTCATAAGAGAGGGTGTTGAGTAATGATGGCAAAACAATAGTTTGAGGGGGTGAGGGAAGGGAGGCAATAGCTATGTTTCTTCCTCTTCTTGATCCTCTGAGTCAGAGAGCATAAAAAGACCCAACATTGAAGAGCACCCCTATGGATAAGCTTCCATTAAGTGAATTTCAGGTTTCAGTTAGGGTAGAGTTGGAAGAAAATACATAACAGAAGAAGCCAAGGTTGAATAGGAAGGTGGTGGGGCAGGGCATGTTGACTGGATAGGTTCCAAAGGGTACAATAGAAACTGCATATAGAAAAAGATAGGAACTGGTATGGAGCAAGGTTGAGGTGAATCTGGGTGAGAGTACAGAAAGGGGTAGCAAAAGAATGAAGTTTAAACCTAAAGCATTAATGGTTTAGGGTGACAGATTAGGGAAACAGGACTGACAGATAAATTGGAGAGTCAGAAAGGGTAAGGATATTTAAAATAATCTAGAATTTAGAATAATAGAAATATGATGAGGAAGTCAACAATAAATGAATACAAAAACATTGCTTTATGACAATAAGACCTCTCTTCCAGTCAAAATATATATATGTATATATATATATGTATATGTAGAATAAATACAAGCTGATAGAACAAACCACCCCAAAGGCTATAGATTGCTTCCAACAGCTTGACTGTATCCAGGATATGGCCTGTGGTTTTAGCTTCAAAGGAGAGCTGAGCTAATCGCCAGTCATCATCAGTGATGTTAGTGGGTTTCATTGACTAAGCTAATCTTGTTAGTCATAGCTTTAATCTCAAGAATCCATGTTCTTAGGTGACTTCTATGTTTAAGAGCCCTTAATTTCAGATAACAGCATGTTTTCCTTAAATCATCAAATCATAGGTCATTAAGCTGAAAGATACTTCAAGAGGTCATTTAGTGCCCCATCACCGCTACCACCAGCCTTTAGGCAAGTAAGATATCATCATTTCACAGATGTGGTGACTAAAATTCAGAGATTAACTAGTCCAAGGTCACACAGGTATTCTTAAAGAGTGGCAAGGGACTCCTAAATAGTGAAGAGGGACAAGAATCCAGGTCTCTTTTACTTGTAAAACATAGTCAATGACTCTATTCCCCCAATATCTCCATGGTTATAAATTATAGCCCTTACAGAGATAGTCACCTTGTAAAACTATGAGACTTCCATTCTAGTGCATTGATTCTCACCGAAATATGTATTTTTTGAATGTTTAATATATGTTTCAATAACCTTTGATTGTGGGTTTAGAACAGTTTAGAACAGGAGTCATCCTTTCAGTTTACTTGCAATGTATCTTTACTGTCGTACATTTACATTTTGCTCTTCCTCCAAAGAGTGAATGTGACCTCCTATGTACTTGGCATATACTCAATATTGATACAGGCATTAGAAACTGGAAGAATCCATTTTAGCGAAGAAATAAATCAGAACATCTATGTCAATTCCTCTACCTTTGTGGAGTCAATAATAATAGTTCCTATTCATATAGATCTTAACATTTTTAAGCACTTTATTTATATTATCTCATTTAATCTTCACAAAAAATTCAGTGAAGTATTTGCAAGGACCATCATCTCCATTTTACATTTAACTGAGGTCTAGAATAATAAAGCAGCATACCAAAAGTCACAGAGCTAGTAAATGACCTAGCCAAGTTCCAGGTCTCCTAACTTGAAATTCATTCTTAATGCCACACTATTTCTACATGACCTTCTTAATTTGCACCTTTACCCTTCTTAAAAAGTGTTAGCATAATGTATTTTTAAAATTCAAGCAAAAGGAATTAAAATTGATTCCATTTTAATAAATGTTATGAGATTTTGGCACAACTCCCCTTGAGATATGAGGAATCTCTCATCCTAAAATGTCCTAAGACCTTTGTGGGAGAAAACCCTAGATCACTGAAACATTTAGCACTGGACCGAAGTGGCCAGTTGTGGTATTTAGTGTGAGTACTAAAGGATGAGCGATTCACTCTGACTTCTGATGGATAAGCTGTTAGGTTAGTGCAGAAATGTACGTGGGAAGAAACTTTGTCATATTATTGAGATGACATCCTCAGACTCCAGGCGTTGGAAGCCTTGCTGCTCTTACAGAGCCTCCTTCAGGCCAGTCCTTTGAGTGTCATTTATACCAGTTTGGAAGTAATCTGCTTGCTCACCCTTCCAGCAAGGGATGTCATGATCAGCTAATGGAAAGTGACAAGAGGGGATATAATGAATGAGAGGGAGCTAAAGTTTGGGAGAGGAAAAAAAAAGCTCCGTCCTTTTGGGGAATGCACAATGCTAAGCATACCATGTTAAATCGTGCGTGTCAAATAATGGACTAATTAAGAATATTCAACCATTTCTCCACATAGCATCTTTTTCCCCCCTACTCAAAGTAGATTCATTCAAAGTAGCTGCACTTTCAAATTAGCTCTTGGGTCTTTAAATAATCACTAATACTCTATGGAGGGAGAGGGGGAGCAAAGGGGATGGGGTGGATAAGCCCCTGTCTTTAGGAGAATGAAAAGATAAACTTAGAAGAAAAATGTTTACAGAGCAAAGAGAAGAGAGTTTGGGGATAGTGGTGGTAGGGAGGGCTACAGAAGTGAGTGAATAAGTTTTTATTATTTCTACAGCAAGTTCTTGAATAGCCGAGTTAATAATATATAATAATCTATTATCCTACCCAACCCTAACTCACTTCCACCACTGCCTGGCTCAACCCTGTGAAACAAAAGTAAAGTTTATCCCACCAGTAGCCTTCCAATGCCACCTAACACTGCAGGGGACATGTAATCGCTCCCAGCTGCCTACCACTCTGGACCAATAGCACACATGGGTCCCTGCCCTCCAAATACTAGGTCAAATCTGAAACTTTCAATAACAGTCATGGTTCCAGGTTTTTAAAGTCACAGTAATGCAATTTTTTGCAATCAGCAAGCTATTGTATTAGTCAGAGAGCAAGGAGGGTAACTGAATACAAAGAATCCAATTGGATTATAAAGAATAACCACACAACAATATGCTTTCACGGTAATGCCAAAAAGTACAGAAACCTGTAATAAATGTAATTGAGCACTTGATTATAAGCACTGTTTTTCTGCCCAACGCAGTTTTCTGGTGTATTTGTCTATAAAGGTGAACTCTAAATAGAATAATACATTTAACACTTCATTGTCATTGGAAAAGAATTTTTTTTTCTTGAAGCATTTTACAAATACTAAATCTAGGTGACTAGATTCAAGGAGTTGGTTTTCTTTTTTTCCTCTTGATGCCCTTTTATCAGGCTATGCACACACATGCGTGCATGTACACACCCACACCCACAAATGTGGTAGGGGGGATTTAAGCAATTATTGGAATAATTCCAATCCAAAAGCCTAGATGTTTCCATGAAAACAGGTTCATTTTGTCTGAATTATTGGGGTAATAGCTTCAGTTCTGCACTTGACTTTATAAGTATCTATCAGGTCACAGTCACAAAGTCCTTGGTAGTTAATTAAAACACTTCTAGGTGTTACTGAGCAATTATTTCTAAGGTGGTTTATTTCTATTTTTTTAAAAACAGAACTGACAAACTCTAATGCACTCCCAGAAATGGATAAGTCCTATAAAGATGTCACATTTGGCGAGGTCTCTGGTTAAAAGACTTAAAATGTCAGAAGATGTTGAGAACAAGTATTAGCCATTCCTACAGCAACCAGCCCCATTGAGCCTTGGTTAAATACATTTAGAAGGAGGTAAGAAATGAAATAACCTCTATAAAGTAAGAGTCTGAAAACAGGAAAACTAGCCTTGTTCCTCACTACAGAGAGCTAATAAAGAGAACACAGTCAAAGGAGATTAAGGTTCAAATTAAGGTCAGAAAAGGGACTGATTGAGGAAAAGGGCCATGTTCCATTGCATGGTGTGGCAGTTGGAGTGAGACAGTATCCCCCTGAATCAGTCTTACAGTGAAAAATTACACTTCTGGGGTTAATAAAGATGCTGGGCATTTGTTTGGACTCAGACTTCAATTAAAATGTTATTTGAGGCAGCCAAAGCTAATGTCTTGCTCAGAGGTAAGCTGAAAATGCTTGAGGGGGGTGGGGGGGGAGGAGTCACAGGCACACAAAGAGAACACAGCCCTGCCCCCCCCCAAATCTGTCAGAGATCCTGAATCAATGGCAGGAGGAATTGTGTTTTCTGGATATGTGCCCAAATCAGTGGTATGGGTTCTTAAGGGGTTTGTGACATCACTGGAGGCAGATGAGCCTTGGGGAGGGCTTTGCCTGTTGCATTTGAATAAGACATCTAGCTTTCAGTTTAACCTTAGAAATAAGGGAGAAATTTGGTTGCTCCAATTCCCCAAAAAGCTGCATTATGTCACCTAAAAGGTGACATCAGGGGGCTCCCAGAAACAAGATGTGGAGAACCAAGTCAATTTATTTTTTTTCAGGTTAGAAGAGTTGCCCAGTCACATAAACATCCAGAAAAGTGTAAAACTACAAAAATTGGCACTTATCACAATTTAGACTTGCCTTTCATTTCACTTAGAATAGCTCCTACTACTCAGTTTCTTTGGCTTTCTTTTTTTTGTTTCTCTTCAGTCGATCAACATACGTCTACTAACTGCCAACTATGGACAGGTCATTTATGGACTGGGTATCATGAGATAAAAAAATATGATCCATAATCTCTACTCTTATAGATCTTACAATCTATTTGGAAAGGCAGAACAGATATAGTAAAAACTTGACTAATAGTACAAGGCAATAAAGTGCCTTAAGAATAGCAAGTAAGTGTTCAAAGAACAGAAATATCTCTGAGTTAGAAATAAGAAGGTTGATGAAGGCATGGAAGTGAAAGTTATTCTGGTCAAGGGTCAGAGAAAAGTAAAAGAATGGGTAGAATGCCTTTGTATAAAAATATTTGCCTATCAAATTTTTGCTGACTATATAAGATGCCATGGTTCCCTTAAAAGCAAACTAGTTTAAAAACAAAAATAAAACAAAAACGGTTCAGTTATTTAAGTGAGCAAAGAAAAGATTTACACAAAGCAGAAACATATTTCATAAAAGATGTCTTTCTAACCAATTTTTAAAAGTGACTCTAAAACAACATCCTGAGGGCAATAGTCCATTATCATTACCACATGAAGGCATGGTTTAAAAGAAAGAGACCAGAAGAATGCTGAATTCTTATGAGGAAGGACTGTCTCATTTTTGTCTTTGCCATTCCCCAGTTGGCTGGCCTATGGCAGGTTCTTAGTGAATGCTCATGGAATCAAAATGAAAGTAATTGAATTAAAACATTGATTTGTCTTTGATAATTATCTAACTTTTATTTTAATATGTACCCTAAATACCATTTTGTAAAGGTTTTCCTTCTATTATCCTATACTTGCTTATTTTTTTTAATTTGACCTTTTAGATTTTGTTCACATCCATTTGGACGTTATTGGGTTAGCTTTGACCTAATTTCTTCCAAGTATTTTTATATTGATCTCAGCAGTTCTTATCAAATAAAGAGATACTGATCCAGTAGTTTGTGTTTTGGCATTAACTGAACACAAGGCTGTTAGGTTTGGTTACTTCTCTTTCTTGCTTGACTAGTCTATCCTATTGGGCAACTCATCATAGCAAAATCATGAAAAGAAAACAAAAAGAAAAATGAATCAAGGAAAAAATGTAGTTTCCACAAGTGGCATCTGGCTAATATGTGGGGGGAAAGAGGTGGTGAATTTCTAATCCTATGTTGTCCTCAAGGGAAAGTAGAGTTGAAAAGCAATAAAATTGCCACTGACTCTTCAGAGCAAGTAAAACATCTGAAAACTCACCAATATAAATGGAATCATGCTCAATCATCCTTTTCATAGTGAACCATTTATATATCACAGAGTTCTTCAATATTTCAATACCTTAAAAACCTATAATTTTACCAGTGTGAATATTTTGTCGACTAACACACTAAAGTCCCTCTAAAACATAACAGATGATATCATTGAGAGTTGCTCTGACTTAAAAAAAATACAAAACATCAATCATCCTGTAGCCAACCTGGCTATGAATCTCACTGAATTTAGTTGGGTTGGTCTCCGGACAAAAGGCATGCAGTCCACCCCTCCATCTATACTAAAAGCCTTTGCAATTTGATAGACCATGCTAGAGTTTTTGTATTGCATTGGTATAACTTTCAAAAACCCATATTCATCTCCACTTCACAATGATACACTGAAGTAGCTCTTTAGCAGAGGTTAAATCAAAGAAAAGCTATCATTACATAGTTGATTAGCAGCATAAATAAAAAAGCATTTAGGCAACAATTTCCAAAGCAGAAATGAATCATTCATTATTAAGGAACAGGATACATACTGAACCAAGAAGAATACAAAATCTCCACCACAAAGGGCAAATAACTTTGATCCATCTTAAAGAAACTAAAGGATAGTTCCTAGTGGATACAAATCAGTGTGGCGGCCCTGGTAGTTCAACAGACTAATGATTAACAGGAATTTATATTGGTTGCAAAGTTATTTGGTAGATTGTAACTTTTGAAAGTATAAAGGCGATTGGATGAGGAGTGAGTATGAGGAAGATAATCCATCTCTTCTGTTTCCTACCTGCATGACCTTGGGAAAAACAGACTTTTTGGGCCTCGGGTATCTCATCTGTAAAATGAGGAGGTTGAACTAGATGGCCTCTGAGGTCTCTTCCAGCTCAAAATCTGTAAGCATATAATCTCATATAATTGTTATTTTCTTCCCTAACGGCCTACTGCAAAGAATATGAATCCATTTTTTAAAATTCTTACTTTCCATCTTAGAATCAATACTGTATATTGATTCCAAGGCAGAACAGTGGTAAAGGCCAGGCAATGGGGGTTAAGTGACTTGCCCAGGGTCACATAGCTAGGAAGTGTCTGAGATCAGATTTGAACCTAGGACCCATCTCGATCCATTGAACCACCTGGTTACCCCTGAGAAAATGAATATGCATTACCAAAACAAAATTTAAAAAAGGGAGTCTTCTCTCTTTTCATATATACATATATATGAAAATATTATATATACAAGTGCCTATATATAGGAATATTTTCTCTATATATACATATATATTTTTTTTCTATATGTATTTATGTACAGATGTGAATGTGTATGTATAGATGAATTTTGGATCTTCTGTTGTATGGATAAGGGGGAAAGGGATAATTTAACTCGAGAATTATTAATTGAAACCTGTTGGGTAGATTGTATATATTTTTCAAAGACTTATTCATTGTCCTTGAGGAATATTTGATCTTGCTGGAGGAAGAAAATGTGCACACATGAAACAACCAAAGAAAAACTATAAAGCAACATATGAACAAATGATAGAAAATCATTTAAATTACAAAGGTGTTACTTTAGATCACCCCCCCCCAAATAAAAATTTAAACACATGAAACATTAATTTAGGAGCTATTGACATTAGTAAAGAATTCTACATTTTACAAAAATGTTCAACACAAGGTTCCTTTAAATGGTTCCTTTCTTTGTAATTTTAAAACTTTATTCAATTAAAAAATGTTTTCCCTTGCCTACACATGTATATAATGTATGTATATGTAAATGTGTATACATGTATATGCATGCTCATATATGCAAACAAATATATATACAGCATATGTGTGTATATGTACATATATATATATTCCAAGGGAATGTATAGTTGAAAAGCAATAAAATTTTCCTGACTTCAAGGCAAGTACAATATCCAAAAACTCACCAATTTGATAAGCAGAAGTATGAGAAATTATCCTATTTTATAGTAACATTTGAAGTAACATCATTCTCTAAACTGAAGTGTTATTGAACCTTTTTAAATGTTCCACAGACTGGAATAAAAATTAGGCAAGTTAGTACCTACCAATATTCAAAAATTAGAGTCCCTCTGATGAGATTGCTACCCTAGAGACAGCATGGTTAATGGTTCACAAAGGACATGTCGCCTAACAATCCATAGTGGGCAACTGACTGAAATAATGTTCCTGTTGTGAAGTCAATAGTCAGATCAATCTCTCTGGAGAAGAAAAATATTGTTCATTGATGTAAATTGATTTTTTTCTCTAGAAATCCTCAAGAATCCAGCAGCATTTTCTCCTACTTTCCCATCCCTTATGAGTATGATTTACAGAAATTGTTAATGTAATTTGAATTTCTTTTGACCTATTGGAAAATAAGTTTCACTACAGAAGAAAAAGAAAAAAAACTTTGTTTTAATTCTCAAACAGAAAGATCGGGAAAGCAAAATGCTGGTCTTTACTCAACTCATGAAACACACTACAGTACCAAATAGACTTGTCCTCTTCATTGGCAGTTTTAAAATAAAATGTCTTAGAAGTATGAGTGGGATCAAAATCATCCAATCCCTCTTAGCTTAAACACATCTATTAGTGGAGACCTCGATTATTCACTGGCTGTGAACAAAACCTGAAAATTTCTCTGTGAGTGACAGACAGCAGTTCAGATTGTCTGGGAGACTTGGTCAGTCCCTCTGAGTATACAAAAAAAAAACAGAGAATTTGTTGAAAAGAGATGTCTATGTCTTGAAACAGAGAAAGTGTTCCAATTAAACCCATGAAACTCATGAGAAAGAACTGAATAATTACAAACCATTAGAAAAGTTTCACCACACCTAAGGGGTAGAACATCATAAGGATACCAGCAACAAAAGGTCTTCCTGGAACCCTGAGTTACATGGTTGCCATATGTGTTATTTAAGCTTGAATCCAATTTCCCCTGAATTATTTACCTACTGGTGGGATATTGTGGCACAGAATTCAGGTGTGTTCTTTTGTACCAATTCTTCTCACTACATTACTTTAGCAAATGTCTGTTGCTGTTCAGTCATTTCAGTCATGTCTAACTCTTCATGACCCCTTGTGAAGTTTTCTCAGCCAAGATACTAGAGCAGTTTGCCATTTCCTTCTCTGGCTCATTTTACAGATGAAGAAACTGAGGTAAACGGGATTAAAGAAACTTGCCCAAGCTCACATAGTGTCTGAGGTCAGATTTGAACTCAGGAAGATGAGTCTTTTTGAATTTATGCCCAACACTTATTTTCTGTGCCATTAGATGCCCAAACTAACAAGATGTCATCCATCAAACATAAGATTTGTATTATTGATACACTATCAATAAAGTAGACATTTAAGTTGCTAAGTTAACTGAAAATAAGTTGTACTAGATTCAATTCATGTCCTTTATTTTAAAATAGCTACTTGTCTCAAAGATTATTAACATAATAAATTCAGACTTGATTAAAGCATTAATTAGTTTCTTGCTATTCTTATAGATAATGACAATATAGAAGAACATAGGCTGGAAAATAAAGTTACATGGATTCAGAACACATTGAATAACCAGATACAAAGATTATTGGATCAAAATCAGTTTGGGGAAGGTCTTTGGTAGTGCAATACCAGATTGCCTCTTCTGCCCTATTATATGTTAACATTTTTATCAGTGAGTACAGTAAAGACTTTGAAGGTCATATTAATTGAATTTGTGGTTGGTATAAAGCAGAGTCTAAATATATAGGATGACCAAGTCAAGATGTAAAATTCTGCAATTTACAGCCTTTGGCAGTGGCCTACTGCACTGAGAGATTAACTGACTTCTCTAGCCAACATTCCAGAAGTAGGAGTTGAACCCAAGTCTTCCTAGATCCAAAACTGTCCATCAACTATGACTTGCTGCTTCTCTCAGTATTTTGGGAGAATATTGATATTTACCGTTTTAGAGCAATAGATCAAATCTGTCCCTGCCTTTGACTGTGCTATTTAACATTTTATCATGATTTAGGTGAGGGCATAAATAATATCCTCATCAAATATGCATATGATACAAAGCTGGTAGGGATATCTAACACATTGGATAACACATTCAGAATCTAAAAAGATTTTAACAGTCAAGAATGTTGGGTTCAATCTAAGCTGAAATTTAATAGAGATGGGCATAAAGGCCATAAAGATTAGGTTCAAAACTTGTATTTCAGAAGTACAAAATGGGAAAGTTATGGCTAGAAATTAATTCATCTGCAAAAAAAAGGTTTTAGTGGATTGCAAACCTAATATGTATCAACAGTATAACACAGAAGCCAAAAAAGGAGAAGTTATTATTGATCTATGAGAGAGGCATAGTGTCTAGAATGAAGTAATATTTCATTCTGCCCTGGTCAGACTATATATTCAGTTCTGAATGTAATATCTTAGGAATGGCATTGCCAGGCTGTAGCCAGAGCTTAGTGAATAGGATGTACAAAGACCTCAAATACCATATCATGTGAGAATTAGTTGAAGGAATCAGAGTTGTTTATCCTAGAGAAGTGTTAGGGGGGGCATGATGGCAATCTTCAGGTATGTGAAGGGCCATCTTATGGAAAGGACAATGGAATCCTTTGGCTTGATTCAAAGAAGGTAGAACTAAGATAATTTGAAGTTTCAGAAAGGCAGATTTAGGATTGATGTAAGGAAAAGTTTCCTAACAAGTAGAGTAGTCTAAAAGTGGAATGGGGGGTAGGTGGGTATAGCTTGTGCTTTACCTCAAAGCTAAAGGTTTTTGAACAAAGATTACAGTTTGTTGAGGATATTGTAGCAGATTCTTTATCCAATACAGGTTTGACTAGAAACTTCTGAGGTCACTTTCAGTTGGTCCAATAATTTGAAATTTAATTATACTATGAAATTTGGATGGAACTACGATCTCATCAGTTATTCCCTCTGCCTAGGAAAATCACCAACCTTTTATGCATCCTCATCCATTCTTCTAGACATCTGGAGGGCCCTCCCTGGTCCTTCCAATACTCTGAGGTTACCACTGTGACAACTATCATCTGTCACCAAAACCCATGACCAGCTTTTATGGTGATAGATATGGCCTTGATGATGTATTTTACAAGCAAGTGATCATTTACTGAACCAGGTTATAAATACCATGGAACATTTCATTAGCCTATGAGTGACTTATAATTTTGTTCTTCTGAGATTATGATGTTCCATGCTTTATAACTGTGTAGCATTACTTAGAGATTAGGGAAAAGGATTGAACTTATGATCTAATTGCTATAGGACACTCCAAGATGAAGTAACTCTACCAATTCAAGTCAACATTCTGCAACTTACAGTCTTTGACAGTTGCTTATTGTGCTGAGACATTAAGTGACTACTCCAGGCTCACATAGCCAGCAGGTGTCAGAAAGAGGACTTGAATTTAAGTCTTCTGAATCCAAGACTATCAACTATGACATGCTCTCTCTCTCTCAATATTTTGAGAGAATATTGCTATTTTTAAATGATTTTTTGAAGCAGTAAGCAATTAGGTTCAATAAAAACATTGGCCAATTTCAAAAATAGTTCAAACTAATCTATTCAATTCTAAGACCACTTGCTGACCATTGGCAACACATGGTTTTAAAAAAATATTTTTTCCATGGTTACATGATTCATTTTCCCTCCCCCTCCCAGATTTGACAAGCAATTGCACTGGGTTATACATGTGTCATCACTTGATATTTATTTCCTTATTGTTTATTTTTGTAATAGAGTAATCATTTAAAACCAAAACTCCAAATCATATACTCATATAAACAGGTGATAAAGCATATATTTTTCTTCTGTGTTTCTGCTCGCACAATTCTTTCTCTTGATGTGGATAGCATTCTTTTTCCTAAGTCCCTCAGGATTGTCCTGGATCATTGCATTGCTGCTAGTAGCAAAGTTGATTACATTTGCTCATTCTACAATGTTTCAGTTTCTGTGTACAATGTTCTCTTGGTTCTGCTCATTTCACTCCACATCAGTTCATGGAGGTCTTCCAAGTACATATAGAAATCAAGCACTTCATTCCTTATAGCACAATAGCATTCCATCACTATCATACACCACAATTTATTCAGTCATGACACCCCCTCATTTTCCAATTTTTTGCTACCATGAAGAGCCCAGCTATGAATATTTTTGTACAATTCCTTTTTATTATCTCTTTGGGGTACAAACCTAATGGTGGCATTGCTGAATCAAAGGGCATGCATTCTTTCAAAGCCCTTTGGACATAATTCCAAATTGCCTTCCAGAATGGTTGGATCAATTCATAACTCCACCAGCAATGCTTTAGTGTCCCAATTTTGCCATATCCCCTCCAACATTTATCACTTTTCCTTACTGTCAAATTGGCCATTCTGCTAGGTTTGAGGTGATCTCAGAGTTGTTGATTTGCATTTCTCTAATCAGGAGGGATTTAGAACACCTTTTTATGTGATTATTGATAGCTTTGATTTCTTCATTTTAAAACTTGCCTATTCATGTCCTTTGACCATTTGTCAATTGGGGAATGTCTTGATTTCTTATACATTTTAATTAATTCCTTATAAATGGCAACACATGTTTAAAAATTTTTATTTGCATATTATATGTATACACATATTTATAAAAGAGAATGTTTATGTATATGATTGATGTATACATGGATCAACTCAGTGGAGTCCACTTTTACACTTACACTTACAAACACTCAAGTTCAATCATTCACCAAATCTATTTTTTGTAGTCCTTCCCCCAAATAGATATTCTCTTTTCCTATGCAAAGATGGGTATCTGTAAATAGATAGGGAGAGAAAGAGAGATAGGAAGAGAAAGAGAGAGAGAAGAGAGAGTGAGAGAAAAGAGAGTGAGAGAAGAGAGAGACAGAGACAGAGACAGAGACAGAGACAGAGATCTCCTAGAACTTCTTCATTAGAGTTACAAAATATTAGAATTAGAATTCCTCCATGGTAAAGCAGCATCGGGCCCCCACATATCTCATGTTCTTCAACTGAAGTGAAGCTCATTAAAGTTATCTGCTTTGCTTTTCAATCAGTTCCATGCTTCATAAATGGGATACAACAGAACCCCTAAATATCTACCCCTGAAAAATTTGAAAGACAGCCTCAAATTTCCCCCAAATCCACATTCAAATAATACTCCCATTCACATCATCATTTGCACTCCACTGACAACAAAAGAATTCGAAATCCTGTTCCTTGAACACATTCATATTTCATGTATTGATCATTCTCTTTTCTCCCATACACTCAAACTTTAATCATAGACATTCCACCACAAACACCCAGGGGCACATTACCTACTTCACCAATATCCAAAGATTCTTCTAATATGGTTTTATAGTTAACTATTTACTATGGGCAGCTATCTACCTCTTTTTGCCATGCAGTTCTGTTATCTGACTTAAAAGGCAGATATCCACAGAATCTGATGCATCCAAACTATGTATCCTAACTGGGCATTATGAGTTTTTCATCCACTTTATTTTTCCAGTGTGAATTATTAAGTAAATCTCCTTCAAATACTTAAGTCCTTCACAGAGGAGGCAATATTTGAAGGCTTGATTGTGATTAGCATCATGATATTTGGGAACAAAAGCATTCAAGACTTCTACATGGCATTTGCACCAGTCACTCTCCATGAAGAACTAGCAAAAACTTTAGGTGACCATATATTTCCTTGATTGTTTCATATTGCTACTGAAGAGATTAGTTAATAAAGTTATCTATACAGTTAACATTTGATGAGGAGAACTCTACTGTTATCATGATAAGGCGACCTCAGTTTATCAATGATTATATCAGCAATGGTAAAGTCTGGAAGGTCTTGTCAAGCTAGAAATGTTTTCCTATATGCCCACAGGCAGATTATATATATTCTGTCCTAGGACCAATCTAGCTATAATAGAGCTATTCAAAAATGGAATGCACTACAACATTATGTCCTCTAGAGATATTCAATCAAATACTGAATAACCCCAGATCAAGATGTCACAGTGAAGATTCTTGCTTCAGGAAAGAGTTAGATTGGATGGATTTTAGGATCACTTCCAAAACTTAAAATTCTATACTTTGTCAGGCTGAGAAAGGGCTTTCACTAAGCCACCCACACTCTCTAAACCTGTCCAATGTTATACACATTTGTAAGATGAGTCAGCTATAAATTAGCTGCCTAATATGAGAAACCCAAAACTTTTACATTAATATAGTTCTAAAAAAATCAATTAGCCAACCCATACTTACTATATTTCTTCTTATCGTCTAATTGTGTTCATACTGCATAGAGTACTACACTAAGGGCCATGCAAACAAGTCAGTAGAAAATAATCATAAATCGTCTTCCCTAAGAGTCAACTCTCAAATTCTTGATGTTTTTAATTTGATGTTGCTTATAAACTTGTACATCAGAATAGGGAGAGAGATGTAGCCATCTTGCTTTGATGGGGTTTTTTTTCTTGCTTTTGAATTCAAAAGTCTTGAGTGCTTTGGATTACAATGAAGACCCACAATTAAGAAAATAAGTCTTAATAGAACCGAGAAAGTAGAATGAAAGAACTACCTGCATCTGTCCTTGCTGGAGAGAAAATAAAGGGCTCTAAGCTAAGTAATATCATAGCAATGAGAGTGCCCTTAGGCTTTGATGCAAACCAACCTTAAACCAGAACATGCATGGTGCCTACCTAGCAACACACACACAAACACCTGGAGGCTATGAGAGTTAACCAAAGTGAGACAAATTTCAACAAAACTGCCCATACTCCCAAGAGTTAGCTACAGAAAATATTTCACTGGCATGTCCAGATGGATGCAGATGCTCTAATGGGTCCTGTGACACTGTAAAGAGACTGACCGTGTAAGGATCTTATCTTCCCTATAGAGAAGTATGACTCCCAAGGTGTTAGCATGCCTTGGCTGTCAGCAGCGACAATTCAAGAGTGTTAATTATTGACAGATTAGGGACGAACCTTATCTTTCCATCAGGAGTCTGCTTTACACTGAAGACTAAGCAATGTACAACCGAGGTAAACCTGCCCACGTGCCTTTCCCATCCCCACCCCCTTTGGGTCATTTTAACCTACTTCTCCCCAGGCTTAGGAGGTCAGAAAAGGCAGGGAGTGATGGCTTCAGCATCACAACTGCTCAAACAGCCCCTGCAATCTCTGAGATCCCACAAAAGGAAAAGGGTTATCTAAGGCATAAACTAGGGGCATTTCTGGAGATGGTAGCCTAAAAGGTGACTCCTTAATTCAGAATGCTGCCTAATGACCCCCAGGCTTTAACCTAAGCAACTGGGTGGAGAGAGAAAAGGACTTCAAACCACAAGTTGTGTCTACAGAGGCACTAGTGATCCCTTGAGGGGCGATAATTAGCCCACATCAAGGTGGTTGCCCGATGAATGCCTCTTGGCAAAGCCAGGGAATTACCAAGGGTAGATTCAGGCCCAGCTGCCCCAGATAAGAGGTGGCCAGTGTTAATACACAGGCTTCCTCTGCACCTCAGCAGGGCCTTCCTTTTCTAAACAGCCTCCCTTTAATGTTGGCGAATGTTGTTTTTCCATTGACTCAACATCTCGTCTCTGGTGGTAAGGCTGTGGGGAAAGTTAGAGGGGAGGGCGGTGGGAGGAAGGGAGAGAGAGGAAAATGAGAGACGATGATGCAAAAGGAGGGAGAGAGAGAGAGAGAGAGAGAGAGAGAGAGAGAGAGAGAGAGAGAGAGAGAGAGAGAGAGAGAGAACAAGAATGTTACCATTGCAAACAAGCTAGACACACACCTGCTTTGGAAAAAAAAATGACCAAGTCTAAAAGCACTTGCTTCCTCTTGGTATGGACAAGCCCTTTGTCCTCCCCACCCCCAACCCTAGGGAGCAACTTACGGAATGGAAACTGGCAGAGGCTCATTACTTTTCCTATATGAATTTGGCTGTCATTATCTGAAGGAAGGAAAAAATAAGATAGTTATTGAAGTACAATAAATGTGAAGGGGAGTGGACATTGGGAGGAGGCAAAGAGAGAGAGAATGGAGAGTGGTCAAGTTAAAGGAGAAAGAAAAGAAAGTGGAGAAAAGGAGAAAAACCCGAAAAGGAATAAAAAAAAAGGTGAGGACAGAAAGAGAAATGGAAAAGGAAGAACGAGAAAAGAAAGACTCGGGAAGGGGAGAGAATGGAGGAGAAAGGGAGAGTATTGCAGAGGAGACATTTCATCCCAGTGAAGCAAGATTTCTCAAGCCATGGGCACCCTTTGGGTTAATGAGGGAGGGAGATCCCCTTTAAGGCCACTGGGAGCCGAGAAAAGGTCAAGGGACATCTTCCAAACAAAATCTTGATTAAAGCCAGCTAAATGTTTTGACTTGAAGGAGACACGAAGGATTAAAAAGCAAAACAGAGCAGCGTGGGTAAGAAAGGAACAGGAAAAGAAAGAAAATTTTAAAAAAAACTCACCAGGGACACAAAGGAAATGGTAACAAACACGTCTGAATCAGCTAGTCATCTGCTAACAAGCTGTAAAGATTTCCAATGACAAGTTGTCACATTAGTTTAGTGAAACTGAAGCAGCACTTATCCCTTTTCCTGTGCTTAATCTCTCCCTGCGTGCCACAGAAACATGCTACCACGTTTAATAGGATTAGTTTCGTTCACTTTCTCCAGCCCCCCCTTATTATTATTTTTTTTACAATTCTATTTTCAGCAATACAAGAATCCTTGAATTCATCTACCTCCTGCTGCGCCCAGCAAACCACCACATGGATGGTTTCATTTTTACCCCCTCAGTGCAATGACTTTATTTGAGTGAGGGTATGGATTTAGGAGAGCTTGTATCGTTTTGTTCTAATGGGACCACCAAATACACTGAAGAGTTCACCTTGAAATGATACATGCAAAAGGGGGGAAATGTGCTATGAACAGTCATATATCTATATATGTACATATATATATGTTTGGGTGTGTGTATATGTATGTGTATATATAGGAAGCAAAATGAGCACTTCTTCATCCTTCTAACTTTTGCTGAGATGAAGTAACTGAAAAATGTATGGTCCAGGCCTCATGTCTTGATTATATGATACAGAAGGGACAAAGGGACAAAGAAAGAGAGAAAACAATGTTTGGGGGCGTTGTTTGGTGGCGGTGGTGGGTTTGAGTTTTAAAAGAGATCATCAGGAAGCAGGATATTTGATAGAGTATCACAGAAATGGTAGAATTTGAGAGTTAGAAGGGGCCTCATTGCCATTATCAATTATCAGAAAAGTTATTTGTAAGAACACTCTATCGGTAATAAAAATGACCTGGTTTCTTGAACTCAGAATCCAGTTAGGTAGGCAAAGTAGAAAGAGTATTTGCCTGGAATCAGGAAGATCTGATTGAGCCTCAGACACTAGTTGCGTGGCCCTGGGCAAGTCACTTAACTGCTTACCACAGCTGTAAAATGAGGATAATAATAAAAAAAAAAATCTACCTCTCAGGTCTATCATGAGGATCAATGGGAAAATATTTATAAAATGTTTAGCACTGTGAGAGGCACATAGTAGGTACTTAATAAATATTTCTTCCCTTTCTAGTCCAACACTTGCCATCTTTGTGACAATTAGGCAAGTCACTTAACCAATCTCCCTGGGTCAAAGATTCCTCATCTATAAAATGAATAGCTTGGGTTAGATGATTATTTCATTCATTCATTTGTATCCAGCTTGGGCTAGATGGTTATTCATTCCTTGATTTGTATCCTTAGTTTGTATCCTTGGCATCTAGCACAGTTCCTAGCATATAATCAATGCTTTTTGGTTGATTGAACCTGAAACTAACTCTAAAATACTAAGATTATAAATTTTCCTCTCTCTTCAGTTTTCACACAAGGTTCTTTTGCAAAGGAAGTGTTGAGCTCTGTTCTCAACCAGAATCTTCTAGAATCATTGGCTGATTTTGGAATCTCAGAGAATGAAACATAAGAACCTAAGAACTTGCAAACTTGGGTCTGATCCATTCTTCATGTCTGGGGGGAGAAGGAATAATACCTGCCTATAGTTTTCTGAATCTACTTTCTATAAAGGAGTTAAAGAAGTTCTCATAGAAGCAAGTTTACCCTACACTAGAGGAAGCAAGAAAGATGGAGAAACTGGGCTAATGAAAGAATGGGTCAAATACAGAAGAACCAGAACTCCATCTAGCTCCAGAGGGATGCAAATTTCTGAAAGTATTCCTTACTTTGATCAGGACCAAGCTACGACAAAACTGAGCTAATTCTCCAGGATCATAGGGGTTAGACAGGGGTCGGCAACCTTTTTGGCCGTGAGAGCCATAAACAGGTGTGGAAGGTGCTGGAATATGGGGCGGGGGTTGAAGGCCCCTCTGGGGTACATCCTGGGGCTCTGCCTGGACTGGCAGGTCAGGAGGTGGAGCCAGATATGGCTTGAGAGCCATAAGGTGCTGACCCCTGGGTTAGAGGAACAAGACGGGGGAAGAGGTAACCAATCTTGGGCATGGAAAACAAGATCTCCAGCCTTGAAGTGGAAAATGGGGAGAAGTCAGAACAGATAATCAGGAGTTCAAGGAAAAAATTAGGGAATATAGTGTATTGGACCATTCTCCA
Source organism: Gracilinanus agilis (assembly GCF_016433145.1). Classification (NCBI taxonomy): domain Eukaryota; kingdom Metazoa; phylum Chordata; class Mammalia; order Didelphimorphia; family Didelphidae; genus Gracilinanus; species Gracilinanus agilis. The sequence continues at coordinate 120,529,168 of NC_058133.1, forward strand.
CCCTCTCCTCCATTGCTTCTTCTTCATCCTCTTACAGCTTCTTTCCCTTCGCCTTCATGGTGGGAGTTTTGAGGAGATCTCAGGTTGAACACAAGAATGGAATGGAGAGTATAAGAAAAAAAAGGGGAGGATGTATAAGATGGCATCGTTCATTTGTTAGATTTATTTTTCCTCAAACTCCCTTTTCCTTTCAATATGATACTCCTCCAAATCCCCTCTACAAGACTAGACGGTTGTGGAAGAGAAAAAGGCACATTGATGCTACATCCTACATCCAATCCCTTCCTTTCCCTATTTTAAAAACACACTGTGGAAATATGTATACATACATGTGCATTCACACAAGCAGACATTTAACTACTTCAGTGCTTCAACTAGAGGGAACTAGCTGATAGTATCTGACTTCCTACAACTCTCTCCCAGATATTTTTTTCCATTATTATATGATGATTATTTGGAGGGATGATTTTATTCCCTAATCTTGAATATCTCAGATCTAAGAGCTTTGTATTTGTCATATTTTTCACTTGGAATACTAAGAATTGCTGGGCCATGTGTGAACACCTTTTGTTCATTCCCTTTCTGTCTGTCTCTATGACTCTCTGTATTTGGGAGAGAGAGAGAGAGAGAGAGAGAGAGAGAGAGAGAGAGAGAGAGAGAGAGAGAGAGAGAGGAGAGAAAATAACAAAATAAAGCAAGACTAGTCCTTCATGTTGCAGAGAAATACTTATAACCCACCTAGCCTTTAATCAACTTCTAGGTCCATGGATAACACCCTCAAACTTCTTTCCCTGTCTCATCCCTACACGCACACCACACACACACACACACACACACACACACACACACACATGCGTGCATGCACGCACACACAAGGCATATGCTTTTTCCTTCTCTATCATTCTAAGTGAAAGCAAAACATCTTTGAGACATGCAAGTCATTTACAAACTTTAGAACATGGTGTTTAGAACTTTAGAAGGTATTCTAACAATGGTTATAGTCTTTTTGTTCTCTGCTAAGTTTTCCCCATTCTATTTCTTATAGAAGCACAGAATTGGAAAGGACCTTAGACATCATAGAATCATCAGGTTTACTGTAGAATGGGGATCATCTTGAGAATAGTCTGTCTCAACTCTGTCATTTTCAGATAAGAAACTGAGACCCAAAAAGTGTATGGCTTTACTTAGTTCACATAGCTAATGAATACCAAAGGTAGTATTTAAACCCATATTCTTTGACACTACATAAAGCGTCCTTTTCATTTTAACATGCTGCTAGATGGGTTTTTAACTTAGGTCCAGGAAGAGATTTCAGGGAGTCTATGGGGGAAGTGGAATGCATCTTTTCTATTACAAAGGTATTTTATTTTACCAATTACATGTAATTACAAACTTCCAAAGTTTTCCAAAGTTATATGATCCAAATTGTCTCCCTCCCTTCCCTCCCCACTTCCAGAGCTGACAAGTAAATTGATATGGGTTGTACATATATTATCATGCAAAACAGAGGAAATTGCATCTTAATTTTCAATAGTCTCTAACTGAAATTTAGCATTTTCTTCAAAATTAAAAAATAATATTGCAGTCAATATGTTTCCCCCAAACTGTCAAAGGAGGCCATGATGAAGAAAACATTTTTAAGAACTCCTAGTCCTAAGGACAAATTCAGCTTGTAACATGAATTTCCCCTATTTCCTTGACAAAAGGCCATTTAGCTTCTTTTCGAAGACCTTCAGTAACTGGGAACTCAACTATCTCTTGAGTTAGTCTCTTCCTCTTTTGAACAGCTTTAATTTTTAAGAAGTGAATTCTTCCTTATATTAAGCTCAAATCTGACTCCTTGTAAATTTCTCTCAGATTGGTCCTAGTTCTACCCTCTGGGACAAAGTAGGATAAGATTAATCCACTTTTTCACATGATAGACTTTGAAATATTGGGAGATGGTTATCATTCTTCCCGCCTTCTTCTCCTAAGTCTTCCCTCTTCCAGTTCCAAACTACCTTAGAACACTAAAACCCTACTATTTTTTTCCAGAAATATAACCAAGGATGTTACTTTTGAGTTTTAGCCTGGCTGAAAAATTATATGGTCATAAATCTAGAGTTCAAAGAGACCTTAGAGATCATCTAATCCAATGCCATCATTCTACAAATAAGGGAATTGAGAACCTAGGAAGGTGAAGGGAATTGCTCAAGGTCCGAGAGGTCTTTGGCTGACTTCATGTGTTAAACTTTAATTTTATCAGTTTAAAATTCTGTTACCTCTCTCATATCTCTGTATCTGTTTTGAATACAGTAACATCAAGTAGTTTAATTTATGTAAAAATGGGTTCTTCATTCAAAATATATGAAATCAATTGTACATTTGTGTTTTGAAATGGAAACACTGGCACTTTTTGTTTCCTTTTGAATAGGGTTTCTTGTCCTGTGGTTTCTTTGCTCCAGTAGGCAGTTTTCTCTTTGAGGTCCTTGGTATTTACAAAGCAGGGAGGGTAAAAAGAAAAATTAAAGCAGAGTGCAAACTTTGTGATCCCTTTTGCCTAGAAATGGAACTTGCTGGAAATTATGGGTAGGTTCAGTGTTTGTAAGACCTTGATTCTTAACATTCACAAAATCCTTGAGTGATCCTTAACTACATAAAAAAGGAGGCTTACACTGGGAAGGGTAGCCTAGATCATTTTGACATGAGTTTTCATAGAGATTGTATGTATGAGTGTCTGTTTTCATGAGAAAACTACTAGTGATCCTATGGGTGTGTCTGTGAATATGTAAGTAGACATATTTATAAACACCTAAAGATAAGAGTCACAATTCTCCCCCCAGGAAAGCATCACAGAATCGAAGAATATTAAAGCTGTCTAATCCATGTCATTTTACAGAGGAAGACACTAAGACATAGAGAGATTGAAATGTTTAGTGGAAGAACCATTGTGCATGTTGGAGAAGCATTTTAGAAATTCTTAAAATGTCAATTTTGAGACCAATAAGCTGGTGCTTTCCTTTGATCTTAAAATGGTGCCAAACATTTAGCTCCTTAACCTCTCCCCCAAGCAAAAACAATTTATTTGTAAAATAATGTGAATCTGGCTCTCCAGCCCAAATATCTGCCTCATCAAAATGCAACCTCTTAGGTTATTTTGTCCAAAATACCAACAGGAAGATCATTTTTATACATCCCTCAGCTAGTCTCCTCAGCACCTAGCCGGTTCAAAACCTCTCCTCATGAATGAACCTTTTGAGGGCTACAGACACTGCAGATAAATCAAGTTCCTCTGACCAAAGTCATTTAAAAAATGTATGTCCCCTGAATTTGCACCCTTGAAATGATTAAGTAAAGGCAAAGAAAGCAAAGGACAGCTAAGGAGACCTGTGAGTCACAAGCAATTAGCCTCCAGATTTGTGGCTACAAACAGAACTGTGGGTCACAACATCTAATGTTAAAGAAAGGGAAGGTGGTGAGGAGGGAGGGAGAGGATTTTTATCCCCTTTAGGAGGGGAAAAAAAACACGTTGGGAATCTCACATTCTCCGTTCTTTCTCAGCCTAGGAATAAAGACTTCCCCCACTCCTACTCCCCCCTCTCACACACTCAAGTTCTATGCATGTTCCCTGACTAACCACACCCCATAGAATGCTATGAATAGCAGTTAGTAATGAGCTGGGGACACATGGGACGAAAGACAATTTAAGGGTGGTCACAGATTTTCTTCTTTTCCCTTCTTGGCTTTGCAAGAAGCAGGTGCCTCCTCCGGGTCTCCCCCTCTACCCCCTCCCCCCAGGCCTCTCGCTGAGAAAGAAAGCTCTGGGCCCAGTGGGGATGGAAGGAAGGACCTTCAAGAGCGAACACTGACTAGGAAGGCTGTCTCCTTTCTCCAGACAATGGCAAGGCCACTGGGGGAGGGGGAGGTGGGCAAGCTGTTTGGGAAGGTCGCGCGTGAGGGGACCCAAGCCCCTGGAGATAGGGGAGGGATGCGCCCAGAATGGTGTAATCAAATCCTCTGAACCACCTCTGGTTGAGGAGGCCTCCAAAAGCAGAGGACGGTGCTAATAACTACTGCAGCGTCTGCCGCCTGCCAGCTTGGAAAGGAGCAACGCATACCCACGGGACAAGATAAGGGTGGGGGGCTAGAAGGGGGGTAGGGAAAGAATGGAAGAAAACTCTCCTTACAGCTGCCAAGCTAGAATGGAAGCTCATTCATTTCCTAGTCGGCCCCCAAAGCTTTAGACTGAGCTCAAGGAAGGCACTATTTTGGTCAGAGGTGTTACACTGCACAAAGACAGAATACTTGGTCTAGTGAGCCGCTGGCTCAACAGTAAAGACAAAGTTGTTTAAGATTTTTTTTTTTTAAGACCAAAGCCAAATAGGCCTACCGGTATCTCAGGGCCTTTTCTGATCTTTTATTTCGCTATCCGTACCCCCTCGCCCCCAAGCGCTTTTGATCCCTCTTCCCTCGTCCTCCTAGGCCACCATCCTCTCTTCTCCTGGCCTTCAAGGAGACCTAATGACATGCTAATTTGCATGCTAGGGAAGACTAGGGACTAGGGGCCGAGTAAATCTCACCGTTTTCAATGAAGTAGGGACCCTGGGGTGAAAAGAGGCAAGCACTTCCTTCTCGGTATCCAATTCCTCCACTTCCTCCCCCCACTCTCCATACCACCTAGCCCCACCCCTCGAATGAGCTTCCAGCTTCTTCTCTGCGTGGTGACTTAAAGCTTTAAGTACGAGTGTTTTTTCTCCCTTCAAATGGAGCCCCCCTTTCTCATCCTGGACCACTTAGAGATGGAAAGAGGGTAGATAAAGGTGGTGGTTGGCGGGGTAAGGGAGGGGTAGCGCAGCAAACACCCTTCAAAATGCGCCGCTATCTGGTGAATCCCATTCGCTCTCTAAGGCCCAAGCGAAATGGCTGGATTATGTAAGTAACATCTCACCATGTGCTTACCACCATCTGTTAATATCTTGGTACTGGAAAGTTTGATGCCTGAGGCAAAACCGGGGTTGGCGTGGAAAAGATCCACTTCAGACCGTCTTCCATAAGCATCCCGGACAGGGAATTTCCCTCTTGTTATGTCTTCCTACCCCGCCCCCCGTGTGTGTGTGTGTTGGGGGAGGGGGACGCTATTGTAAAATATTAAAAGAAAGGTGATCCTTCCAAGTATGTGGTTGGAGGAGGGAGAATTGGGAGAGGTGGCCCCGAGAGGATTTTAATCAAGTTCGAAGTTGGTGTTGTGTTCCTTGGCTGAATTTGGTTGGGATTCTTCTAGGGCCTGCTCAAGGTGAGAGATAAGAGGGAGCGTGCCAGGAGAGGAACGTCTCCTTTTTTTTTTTTTTTTTTTTTTTCGGGAGACCTTCTTTCCCACAAACAAACGCCACTACTATCCCCCAAGGCCCGGAAACCCTTCTAAGGTTTGTACTTCAAGTTCTATGAAGTGATTCGCTTCTGTTTACTTTGAAAGCTGTTGGTTAAACAAACATTACTCTGGAGGCTCATAAGCTGTGGGGTTCCCAAGAGAGAATCTCCGCAGCTGCTACTTGCTACTGATCTTGTGGCATTTCACTTTTTCCCCCTTTCTGTTCTTTTTTTTTTTTTTTTCGGAACCAATTCAGGTTATAGATTTGGCTTTTCCTCGGGGCATCAGTGAATTAGAACTCCCTGGGAGATAGACAGTCTGTGACTCAGTACGGGGCCAGGCGCTAGCCCTAAGGGTTGGCTTTTCTTCCTTGCTCTTTCCGTGTGTGTGTGTGTGTGTGTGTGTGTGAGTGTGTGTGTGTGTGTGTGTGTGTGTGTGTGTGTACCAGTCCGAGAGCCTGTGTGCGCTGGTGCGTCTATCAAGATCATTAGAGGTTGTCTCCTGAAATCCACACCGATGCCTCTTGTTCTGGTAACGAGATCAGATCGCGGTCCCCAGCAGGAATAAAGCCAGGTTGGGATTTTATGAAGTTTGGTAGTAATTGATGTTTTAAATGATGGAGTTGCTTCCTCACCCATTCAGTCCAAAGCACAGAAACGAGAGGGAAAAAATTCACTCCACGATGGAAACGCTAAGGCGAAGTTCATTTATTTAACCTACAGGCCAAAGTAACACTTGTAACTAAAGGTAAATAAATAAATTCATCAACAGCAAAGGCTCCTTAAATTTGTAATAGAAGAAGCTTCGCAACTTTTATAAACTTTAAAATTCTTGGAATTGGAAGGAGGGTGACATGTTAAACCAATAGCTGCTTGTTTTCAAAGATAATTCCTAGCTAGTCTTGTCTGCAGGCTTACGGGACCCCTTCCTATGAAGAAAACAGATGGGAGAATCATATCAGATTGGAGAGACAAGGGCCTTGTGCGTTGCTTCTTTTAGAAACAAGAACAGTAAGAAAGCAAGAAATGGTGACCCAGTTTGAAAAGAGAAAGATTTTAAGTGGTACATGTATTTTCTATAGTAAGGGACAGGGCACTAGGATTCCACAAGCGAAATCTTCCTAACAGAGGTGGCAGGCTCAGAGCTTGCTTTCGGTGTCTCTCACTCTTGCAGTTGGTTGCGTTCTTATTTCAGTTAAGCCCGCTTTTGAGCAGCTAAGGCAGACTATAGAACTGAGGAAGACTCAGAGTACAGCAAACAGCGCAGGGGAGCAGTAGGGAGGTATAGAAGGAGTGACTAGGAGCAGAGTGGAAAACCAGGAGCAGCCGGAAAGAAGAGGGAGAGAACAAAATCACATCTCAGACCCCTTAACACAAGCCCCTCCAAAGTTGCACCTTCCACTGAATCTCGTAAAGGAATAGAGACGGCCTCAGGAACTTTTTCCTCAGACAGTTCCTTAGGGTGAGTGTATGAATGAGTGTGTGTGTGTGTGTGTGTGTTGTGTTGTGTTGTGTGTAGTTTGCATCTGAGTTCAGAACAATAGAAATGAACTTTTAGGCTAAAGTTCAACTAATTTGTTTCCGAAGAAAAGTCCACGTCTTAATCCTCTGGGGGAGCTTGTCTCCCCTACTCCTCCCCCTCCCCCTTCCTCGCCCTGTTGTTTCAAATGCCAGACTGGGCAGATGGCTTTAAGGTGTAGAGGGCACGTCTCCCTGACTCCTACCAATTTCCTTGGGAGCTGGCATTCGCTTCCATTTAGAATCTGTGATTCTTAACGCCAAGAAAGAAAGAAAGAAAGAAAGAAAGAAAGAAAGAAAGAAAGAAAGGAAGGAAGGAAGGAAGGAAGGAAGGAAGGAAGGAAGGAAGGAAGGAAGGAAGGAAGGAAGGAAGGAAAAGAAAGAAAGAGGAAGGGAGGGAGGAAGGAAGAAAGGAAGGAAGAAAGGAAGGAAGAAAGGAAGAAAGAGAAACGAATGAAGAGTATACTATACACTGGGATCCAAATTTCTCCCAAACACACCAGATTTTCTCGAAAATACTTGATAAGGGCATTATTAAGTCACTGTATCTGATGGGAATTTTGACGAGTCTTTCTACTCCAAAATCTAGATTCTCCCACCCCAACTAAATTGTTAAAATAACAGAACACTGGAGGGGTGTGTGTATGTTTTGTGTGTTGTGTGTGTGTTGTGTGTGTGTGTCCCCAGGGTAAGGGCTGGAGTACTATGTAGGCTGACTTTCCCCGGGATCTTTTTTTTTTTTTTTTTTTTTTTTTTTTAATCTTTGCCGAAGAGATTTAACCTGGCCGGTTTAATTTTTCTTCTCCTCTCCAATGTTTTAATTCTGTGCCAGAAAGTTTCCTGCGGTGCTTGACTTGGACGAGTTATCATCGTTATTTTTTTAAAAGAGAACTTTAATATCCTCCTTCTCACAGTTTGACGGTTCTGTGGCTGAAATTAAAAGCGTCCAAGAAAAGGGGCGTGTGCTCATGTGTGTGTGTGTGTGTGTGTGTGTGTGTTCGGGAGGGGCTGCTGTGGTGGTTGGTGGTGTTCTGGCTGTTTACTATTAACACACTTCATAAATCTGCCATAATAGTTGAGGTGCAAAGAATGATCACAACCTTTGATCTGATTAAATTCCGAGTTCTCTTGCGGAGAAAAAAATGCGGATCCTCTCCAATCGACCAAAAAAAAAAAAAACAATAAACAAAAAACGGAGTGTAGTTCAATCGGTATTTAATAGGCAAGGTATGAATTGTTTTCGACTTCTCAATCTTTCCAAGTCTTCACACATAAACTCAATGGCTTTATTTAAAAAATTTTTTTTATTCTCTCTTGAAAGGTAGAACAGTAACTTTAACCCAATGATACTCTTCTTTCATATTTGTATCTTTCAAGCCCTAACGATTCCTTTCAAGTGCATATTCTCTATCTTTTGCATATTTATGTTTCTTTATCTCTGAGCTTCTCTGTCTCTGTCTCGGCGTCTCTCAATAATGTCAAATTGAAAAGTTTTCTTTAGGTATAGTTTTGATGCCTCAGATTTAAGAAGATGAAGCCACTTTCCTAAAGAGCTTCCCATTTTGCTATCCAGGCTCATCAAAAGTATGTCCAAGTTGGTCATAAGTGCAGTGATCTATCTTCTTTCCATCACCCTAGGACATAAAGTGCCGGAGCTAGGAGAAAACTAAAAGATCATTTAGGTAGATTCCCCTCATTTTACATGGAAGCAAACTAAGTTATTGCTTGTGGAATGCAAGGAAATTATTGGGTAATTCTGAAGTCTTTTAAGAAGACTGCTGAATATAAAAGTGAAGATGATGCTCTCAGAGGTGGTCAAGTGCATCTACTTCTCCCAAGAATTGTAGGGCAATTGCCTGGAACTTGGGCAATTTTTATTTTTCCCACGACATTCATTGCTTTTGGGGAAGTGTGAAACGTCGAACATTTTTTTTCCCCACCAAATCTACCTGCATATCATCCCACGTCCGAGAGAAGAGGACGAAGAGGAGAGGAGAGGAGAGGAGAGGAGAGGAGAGGAGAGGAGAGAAAAGAGGAGAGGAGAGAAGAGGAGAGAAGAGAGAAAAGAGAAGAGAAGAGAAGAGAAGAGAAGAGAAGAGAAGAGAAGAGAAGAGAAGAGAAGAGAAGAGAAGAGAAGAGAAGAGAAGAGAAGCAAAACTGACATTCTCATGTACTTCACATGATTACTTAGTAAATGGGATAGTTTGGGTGGATTCCCCCCTCCCTTCTCCCTCCCCATCCTCCCATTCCAGTTCCCTGCAACACCCTACTCTTCCGATCTACTTCTCTGTGCCTTCTTTCCCCAAATCTGAGGAGCGATTGGCCTCTCTGGGGGCTCCATCAGTTCAGCGAAGAAGAAGAAAAGAGTCCAAGAAGACAAAGTCTAAGAGGGAGCTGCTCGCACTCATCAGCTCGTTTTGCATCAACTCGCAAACGGCTTGCTTCCCCGAAGCCCCCGATGTGGTGGTGATCAAGGATCCTTCCTTGCAACAGAGGAAGGGACGGGGGACTCTGTGTGTGAGAGAGAGTCTAGGGGGAGGAGGGGGAGGGGAGAGAGAGTGCTCGGAGGGATGGAGGAGGGGTGGAAGGCGGCGAGGGCTGGTGTGGGGGGGTGTCCCTCTCTCCTCCTCTTTTTCACATCTCCCCCACCCCTTTTATTTTTTTTTTCCTCCCAAGTTCTCTTGCCTCGCTATCCCCCCTTGAATCCGAAGGCGCCTCCCGATTGGGTGCTGAGTCTGGGTACGTCAGTCAGACTGTGACGTGCAGTCTTCCTGTTTCCTTCAGCTGTGTCTTAAAGTAAATCTTGTGGAGCGAAGCTCAGCTGTGTGAGCGCTCTGAAATTATACACCATTGCAGCCAGGCAAAGCAGAGCGGCGCAAAAGAGCTCTCCCTGGGTCTGTCTCCCTCCCTCTTCTCTCGCTGTCGTTCTTCGCTCTTCTCTTCTCCCTTCTCCTCTTCCCTCTTCTCCTCTCCCCTCTTCTCCTCTCCTCCCCTTCTCGTTCGCTCCTCTCTCTCTTCTCTTTCTCTCTCTTTCACTCACTCCTACTCTTCCTCTCGCACACACATTCACCCTCCCTTGTCAAATTACAATATCAGCAGCAGCAAGACATCAGCGTGTGTGTGTGCGCGCGTGTGTATTTTCCACTCTCTTTCCACCGGCAAAAAAACAAAAACAAAAACAAAAAACAAAAAGAGAGAGAGAGAGAAAGAGAGAGAGAGGCTCAGTTCCATCGCTTTTTGCACTGAGTAAGTATCTTCTTACCCCTCCTACGTCCCCCTCCTTTAAAAAAAAAAAAGCACTTATAATGGCTTTTTTCTTGAATGAGAAAGGGAAAAAAGGACTTATATTACTCATATCCATGTAAATTTTTCTTCCAGGAGAAAATGCAATTATTTAAATGAATCATAATAAAATAAACCCTAATGATTTCTAACCAGGAGCCTCAGTGGGACTCATCACTCTAGTCTTCCCAGTTCCTAAAGAGTAAGTGATTTGGTTGTGCGTGTGTGTGTGTGTGTGTGTGTGTGTGTGTGTGCGTTTTTACAATTTTTTTCTCTTGATGGTGGTGGTGGCTGGAGAGGATGGGAGGTCGATATTGCTGTTTCTTGTCTCTTGATCTTGTCACCTTTTGTTTACTGTTTTTTGAGGCTTATGGGGAAGCTTTCTTCTTTTTCTTCTCTACACCCCATCCCCCTTCTTAGGAGAGAAATTCAAGGTGGGGATTGTTACTCTGAACTGCTCCTTTTCTCCAAACCGCTTCCTCTCTCTTTTCCCGCCCCCCCCCTCCCCAAACTCCTAGTCTGGTCCCCGTGTCCTTTCTCTTTGTCTTGTTTATTATAGCTGCCATTCTTCTCTCTCCAATTTGCTTGTCATTTGCATACCTTTCCCTGCTCCTTTTTTAACCCCAGCGTAGGGGCGGGGGGGTAGGGAAAGATGGGACATTATTACTTTTTTTTCAAAGACATTGTCACGGACAAAAAATAAAATAAAATGAAGCCCGTATTCCAGAAATTTAGAAATGGATTCAATGACAATACTGTGCGTTTGAATCAGCTGGATGGAGTTGCTGAGTCAAGTTTAGGGGGTAAGACTTCTTGATTTGAGGGGTGTCGTCGCATGTTAGAGTGGGCAGGTTTGAGAACTGGTGATGGAGAAAAAGAGTTTTAGGGGCCAGAGTTGGGGAAGCGAATGTTCTTGGGTGGCTGATTCCAGAGCCAAAGGACTCCCCTCCCCCTCCCCAGTTACTCTTGTCAGTTTCTGATGTTTAGGAAGAACCAGCGTCCAATGGAAATGGTACCTAGAGTTTGCCCTCTCTCAGCCTAGTTAGGAGGGCTGGGAAGGGAGGAGTGCACAAAGATGAGATGGATAGCTAGGGGAAATAAAAGAGGGAAAGAGAAATCTGCTATTTTCCTGGACTGAGAATCGGAAGAAAGATCTTAAAAATGTGTGTAGAGGTGGTGGGTAGGGGGAGATAATCCTTGAAGTGCTTTTTGAGCTTTTCCCTCTACCTTCTATGCATTTGGATGAGCCAGCAGGTTATTTACTGCTCCAGTTGAAAGTGAAGGTTGGGGGGAAAGGGTGATTTTTTTTGATAGCTATTTCAAGCTCCTGTGGACAATCTTTCCCACCACAGTCTCTTTCCTTATCCAGATTCTCCCAGAGCTGAAGCTGAGAGTGAGCATTTAGGAGAAAGGCACAGAGACAGACTGAAATCTGGACTAAGGGGAGGGGAGGCTAGAGGGATGGGGGAAGAGTTTAAAATAACTCAAGGAGACAGGTTGGGGTGTGAAACTGGCATTCTTGGCAACCCTGCACCCTTAGCCCCAGGGAAAGCTGAGGACTCACCTGCTTGTTTGTATTTTTCCAAGAATATTTATTTGTGTGTGTGTGTGTGTGTGTGTGTGTGTGTGTGTGTGTGTGTGTGGTTTGTCTCCCTTTGAGCAAAGAAAATGAAAAAGCATTGGCAAGGATCCTTCTCTTACTGTAAAAGAGAGAGATGCCCCTTCTTTTATGCCCATTCTCCTCTTCTCCAGCCACCTCCTGTCTTTTAAATGATATCTCTCTTTATATTTCCTTTATCTAACTATGAGGTCTGTTAACAAAGTGCGCATGGGCAAGGCTAGACAGGTGTGTTGTGTCAAGAAAGACAGGTGCAAGTTCCCCTGTGTTTGTCTCTCTCTATGCAGACCCAAACCACAGTGCTTAAGGGTTGTCGAGGTTTAAGAATTTATGAGTGTCCTGGTTGATAGGATTGTTCAGGCCGAGAATAATTAAGCTGCTGGTGGGTTTTGAAACTGCCATGTGATATTTTTTAAGAGGTCTTTGGCAGCCCCTTGCCTGGACTCTTCTTAGACTCCTGTCTTCCAGGCAGGCACAGCCACCCCCTCCCCACCCCCACCCCCACACACAAATACTTTGGGCAGCAGGTGGAAGGGCAGTCATTGCCTGTTCCTTCCCTTGCCTGTGTTCTGTTTCACTTATGTTTATCCTCCCAGGTTTGCATTTGGCTTATCAAGAGAAAAGGCAAGAGGGAAAGCAGATAGTACTTTTTAAAATTTTGTTTAAAGCCATAGAGATGTGTGTGTGAGTGTGTGAATGTGTGAATGTGTGTGTGTGTGCGTGCCTGCGTGTGTGTGCACACATACCCCAGAGATAACACCAAAACCAAATCCCTCTGGCACTGTTAAAGTTTATCATTGTAGTATGCCTTATACCTGTCCAGAAAGAATAAGGAATAAGTCTGTATATATATATATTCATAATTTAATGAAAGGGTGCATAGTTAAAAGAAAGAGAAGGTGGATAATTATAAAATGCTACCTTCTAGAAAGTAGGATGTGACTGACATTACATCAGGCATGAGTCAGAATGGATGCCCCAGACACTGCTTTACCTGTGGAAGAAAACCTCAAGTATAAGCTCTGTGAATTTGCATTCTTCTTTAATGAGATATATAGTCTGTTAATGGTAAAGAGTATCTCAAAAAAACTTCTTGGTATTATGAAATTGGATAGTTGTTGTATGGAAAGAAGCAAAAGAAAAAGATTCGGAAAAGGGTGTTGATGTATCCAATATGTACATGTGTGTACAGAATAGAATTGTTCTAAATAAATGGCCAGATTAAATTCCAGTGAAAAATATTGAAGAGTTGAGGGAGAAAAGACAGTGGAAACTTATCCCTTCTAACTAACAGCATGAAGTCTTAGAAACTAGCTCATTTCTTTTTTCACATGGATTGTATCCTTCTTTAAATAAGATGAATTGCATGGTAGTAAGTTAGGTGGGTGGATTTTTTTTAAATTTTGTTTTGTTATTGTTTCCATGAGGATGGAATTGCATGTGGCATTTATCCTTTAGGCTTACATACATACATCTGAGTTTTCATAACCTTTTCCCTAGTTGTTTTTGAAGTTTTCACATGTCTAAAATTTTATTTATGGCCAGGTTCATTTGTTTTATTTTTAACAAAGTTTGCCTGTGGTAGAAGCTTATCTGTAAGTTTGTGAGTCTACCTTGCATTGTTCTGTTAAGCTTAATCACAATATTCTAAAATAATATGGTGCAGCCATATCTAATATAATCTTTGTTCACACTTCTGCTCTTTCCCAACATCTTCCTTCTCTAAGCAATACTTGAAATCTTAAAGTATGTTCTGCCTTAGTCTATATATACTTAGGCTTACTCTTTAGTTATTTAAGAGACTAATGTACCCTCTTCTCACTAATTCCTCAGTAAAACTCTAGGACTGTAGTATATATGTAACTGATGGTATTGATCATTTTAAGATTCGGGTTTCACAAGGTACATTATAAGAAGGTTACTCATTTTTAATAATGTAAAAGTTGGTTATGATTGATATTTGCTCTCAGGATTCTGACTTAATACCTAAATTGGAAAGGTAATATAGGCTAGGAAGTTTATGAACCTTATTGCCTAGTGAGTTAAAAGGCTTCATGGGATATTATGGAGTATAGGTTGCAAATAACTTAATGATTATTTAGATACTCTACAAAGAAGAGAAATTTATGGGGTTTTTCCTTTTTGGATTTATTATTATCTTATTTGATAGTTGGGTGAATTACTCATTTGAAAATGAATGTGAAAATGCTTACCTGTAAGTCTTTGGTACTCAGCATAGCCATCATACTTATTCTTAAAGGATGGATGACATTGCTTTTATCGTAAACCTAAAATCAGGCATTTTTCACAGGTGAAAAATTTAAGGAATTTTTGATGATGTGGAAGAATCTTAATAACGAAGTAGTCATTACTTCAGAACTCTGTTACTATGATAGGCACTATTGGCAATACAATCATAACTAATTGAAATAGTAATTGGGGGGTAATGGGTTCCTGAAAGTAAATGTCAGAGCATTTTTTGCCACTAATAGGAAGGAGAAGCTACCGCAAAGAAAAAGTTGCTAATTAGAAGAATTGAACTTGTCACTTTTCAGTACTACTGGGGACAGCTAAGTGATTTTTGGACACTTAGTTCACCTGATTTTTCCCTTCAGATTTATGCATTGCTAGATCAATTAAAATGTTCTCTATTAATGACATTCTATTTCGATTTCATAACCACATTGACCTAAGTCAGACTCTCATCCAAAGGCTATATCTACTCAAATGAAGTCAAGTGGAGAGTTGAACAATTTATTCAAGTAATTTGATCAGTAGAGACAGCTAATCTAAATAATTCAGTAAAATAAAAACCCCTTCTTCCTTCTCTCCCCCATAACAAATTATTTTGCTTAAACCATCTAGAGAATCCCCTAAGCTCAGTTAGTCTTGCTTTGCAAATATAGCTACAGTAAAAGTAATCTCTTCTTTTGTAAAAGCAGAGAACATTCCATTAATAAATGAATATACTAATGTTTCCCTGGAATTTCTTACTAAATAGTCTTCATTGTTAGCCTTTGAACCTTGGTTTTCCTAAAGATTATGCCAAATTGACAGGACACTTTAAATTTTGCTAAAGAATCTTTTGAAGCTGTTCATTCCTTATTTGACCTTATCTAGGCTTTTTCTGTATAGATCTGATATGCCTGCACTCCTGTTCTATGACAGTTTTCAAATCACAGGCTATTTGAAGTTTTTGCATGCCAATAGGGATAGCGAAATAACTGCTTAACAAAAAAACACGTGCATTTTAATAATAAATAAAGTAATATTTAGGAGGAAAATGTAGATAGCTAGTCACTAATCTATCTTAGCTCAGACTTTCATGCTGTTTTTCTGTATTCTTGTGATAAAAACATTTACCCTTTTGTAAAAACATATATTCATTACAATTTATGCTAAGTAGAAATATTAAAATTAATCTAAAATGAAAATCAGTAGCCTGCACAAATAACGCTATCTGTCTATGTTTAGTATAGATATTGTGAAAAGTTTTCAGATGCTCTCAACTGAGAGGGTTTGACCATAGGTTAATAATCGTTCAAATGACTCTAAAAATTTTTGAAATATGAATTGTGGAAGCATTACATGTGTATATGCACACATATATAAAATTAGTTTATAGATCATTTAGAAGAGAATCCTGATGTGGTAGCTTTCTTCTCATACATTTATGAATTATGGAACAGTGCTAAAGAAATAGAAGGTTCATGGCTAGAATCACATCATCTGGCCTTACCTTCATGAGTTTATCATTCAAACACTTACTCTGGGATCAGTAGAACAAATGTTACATTCTCTTTGAATCAGTTTGCATATGATTTTTCTCTATATATTTGGTTAGAAATGAATTCTAAAATGTCAATGTACAGAAAGACATGGAGCCCAATGTGCCCTAATTTTCTTAATATATGTATCAGTGCTTCAAAAATCCATGCTAGAAATTTGTCAATATTAGGTCTGAAAATGATGACAGGTTGAAACAGAATTTCCAAAAATCCTTTTAGCTGAATAGATTTAGGAGAGTCCTTAGATTATTGCAGTATTTGTTGCCTGAAGAAAAATGTTTAATTGGCACTCATCCTATGGCAAGGATGAAAGAGAAAGACAGACAGACAGAGCACTGTCACAACCCAGAAACTTAGGAAGAATCCACCTCCTCTTGGCACATAAGAGATGCTGGGATACAGCTGTTGATACCTGGGTTAGATGAGAGGAAGTGCAGTTGACATGAAAAGAAAATGGCAGCTGGAAAGGAAGGATGCCTGAGGATGACCTTATGCTCTTTCTCATAGCAGTATGCAATTTCCTGAGCCACTGTCTCAGAGATGCTGTCTCTATGACAAGGACTAGCTAAAAAGGAATTCCAGTTAGGTGTTGAGGTAAGTAGAAGCAAAGGACAAGACACAGAAAGTATGCAAAAGGTTTTTGATTGGGAACCAGTGCATTTTTATGAGTTTTACAGATGGAGGTGAACTCCAAGTATTTGAACAAAGAAAAAGGTAAATGTTAAAAACTGTCAAGGGTCTTGATCTTTGGAAAGTTAATGTGAAAAGAAAGTTCTACCTTTCACCTCTTTCCCCTTCCCCCAAATTTCTCATATCTTCCTGTGATCGCCGGTATAGTTTTGATGATCATGTGTTGATATTCATTGTCTCTCACTATATATCTCACATATGTCTCTCTCACTATATATATATATATATATATATATATATATATATATGCTTTTAGATCTTTTGGTTACCTGTCAATTATATTCTAATCTTCCAGGCCTAAGTTAAATGCATCTATGGTGTGTCTCCAAAGGGCTTGCAATTTGCTTCTGGTTTTCTGTGGCTAACTGGTTTCATTAATAATTTCTATATGTCTACAACATTCAGTATTGCTTTTGGAGCAAAGTATTAAGTTTTCCAATCTTAATTCAGAGGTTCCATTTTGTCCTCTTGAGTGCAAAGAGTTTGAAATGTAAGCAAGCATAGTATTTCTTTCATAACAATCTAAAAGAGAATTTCTGAAATTGCTTTTTAGCCCATCCAAACACCGTGGGCAAAGACGGCAGGAGGAACTTTGACGCTTTGCACATTGTTACTATCTAAGCATTGAACATTTTCTTGATTTTTACAGGTTATTTCATGCTGAAATTATGCCTATTTGCATGGATAGTCATTCTTTAAAACTAGCCACAGATGCAATCCTAGGGAGCACGTAGATGTTTTTACAGGTGAACCGAAAGAGATGGGAGCTGTTCCAAAAAGCCTGCATGCTGCCTTTGGCAATATACCCTGTTATTGTGAAGATGTGCTCTGTTAAGCAAATGTGAAGTTTAATATTAGATAAATGCAGCATGAAAAATATTTTCATTTTCTTAGTATAGTGTTAATTGTAACCAAAAGGATGTGATATCTAATAGTTTATATGAAATTTGAGTCTAGTATCATTGGTTAATAAGTCCCAAATTATGTTGAGTCTTTTATAAAATGCAAAGAAGTATGTTCTCTCTTTATACTGTGTTTCTGGGAAACAATGAGAGTTCATATTAAGAGAAGGTACTTTCCTTTTCACACATTTGATTGATGCTGTGATTTTTCTTTCATCTTTCTAGATTTTCTTTCAGGCTCTCTCTCTCTCTCTCTTTTTTAGCCTGGCACAGGAAATAAGAATCTGTTTAACAAAAAATTTGTATGTAAAAAGCCTGTTTGGGGGATTCAAGGCATAATTTTTGGAGCAGATTCTGAAAGAAGACTAGTGCTAAAAATGTTATTCTTATTTATGCTACAAATGTATTGTTCTATATTTCCATTTTTTAAATATATCTTAAAATGATCTAAAGAATATCCTTTCCAGTGGAACTAACTTTGATAGAAATTAATTCATAAAAAGGACACAGTTCATAATATTAACATAACTAATATTAGGGTATAATATCACTGACTATATTTTTGGCTGATTATCATTGGTCCAAATACCTATGCTAAACAAATAGATATATAAAAGTATTCTTTCCATTTTTATTTCAGTGTTAAATTGGTCATTTAGTTTTTAGGATTCTCCCTTCCTATACATGAGTCAAACAGAGTAATTTTAAGCCATTAAAAAAATCCTACCCAGTAAAGTGAAAGGGGATGTGCCAACTTTCTACACTGATTTGACAAGATTTTTCTCCTCTAGCATTAAAACCACAACAAATTTTAGGGAGAAACTGAAATTTAATCCAAATTTTTTAGAGATTTTTGATTTTGTGTTACATATTAAGGAAAGACCACTTTCATCTTCTTTTGTAATGTTACCCAATGCCCCAAATTTAATTTAAAAAAAAATTTTTTTGGTCAGAGGCCGTGTTCTTATAATCTACTCTTTCTTCTGAAGATAAACAGTATCATTTTAGGCATTTGTGCAAGAGAATCATATTACTGGTGCTTAAGCAGTTTTTGCCTTTTTTTTTTTAAATCTTAATCCATCTTAAACCAGTGGAGCAGAAATATTTAAAAATGTTTCATTTCAAGCAGAGTGCATAATAAATTGCAATAATTGTAATGTGCCATAAATCCCAGAGCCTATGCATTTTGCATTTTATTCAGGATTGAGGTCAGGAAATTTGGAGAAATTTAAAGAAAATGATTCATCAGTCCTTTTGTTCTGTTGGCCAGGGTCCCGGGATTCTTGAGCTGTGCCCAGCTGACGAGCTTTTGAAGATGGCACAATAACAGTCCAGTGATGCCTGACCATGACAGCACAGCCCTCTTAAGCAGGCAAACCAAGAGAAGAAGAGTTGACATTGGAGTGAAAAGGACGGTAGGGACAGCATCTGCATTTTTTGCTAAGGCAAGAGCAACGTTTTTTAGTGCCATGAATCCCCAAGGTTCCGAGCAGGATGTTGAGTATTCAGTGGTGCAGCATGCAGATGGGGAAAAGTCAAATGTACTCCGCAAGCTGCTGAAGAGGGCGAACTCGTATGAAGATGCCATGATGCCTTTTCCAGGAGCAACCATAATTTCCCAGCTGTTGAAAAATAACATGAACAAAAATGGTGGCACAGAGCCCAGTTTCCAAGCCAGCGGTCTCTCCAGTACAGGCTCAGAAGTACATCAGGAGGATATATGCAGCAACTCTTCAAGAGACAGCCCCCCAGAGTGTCTTTCCCCTTTTGGCAGGCCTACTATGAGCCAGTTTGATATGGATCGGTTATGTGATGAGCACCTGAGAGCTAAACGCGCCCGGGTTGAGAATATAATTCGGGGTATGAGCCATTCCCCTAGTGTGGCATTAAGGGGCAATGAAAATGAGAGAGAGATGGCTCCGCAGTCTGTAAGTCCCCGAGAAAGTTACCGAGAAAACAAACGCAAGCAAAAGCTGCCTCAACAGCAGCAGCAGAGTTTCCAGCAGCTGGTTTCAGCTCGAAAAGAACAGAAGCGAGAGGAGCGCCGACAGCTGAAACAGCAGCTGGAGGACATGCAGAAACAGCTGCGCCAGCTGCAGGAAAAGTTCTACCAAATCTATGACAGCACTGATTCTGAAAATGATGAAGATGGTAACCTGTCTGAAGACAGCATGCATTCAGAAATCCTGGACGTGAGGGCCCAGGACTCGGTGGGAAGGTCAGATAACGAGATGTGTGAGTTGGACCCAGGGCAGTTTATTGACCGGGCCAGGGCCCTAATTAGGGAGCAAGAGATAGCTGAAAACAAGCCGAAAAGAGAGGGCAATAAAGAGAGAGACCAGGGGCCAAACTCTTTACATTCAGAAGGCAAGCACTTGGCCGAGACCTTAAAACAGGAACTGAATACTGCCATGTCACAAGTGGTGGACACTGTGGTGAAAGTCTTTTCATCCAAACCCTCCCGCCAGCTTCCTCAGGTCTTCCCACCTCTTCAGATCCCTCAGGCAAGATTTGCAGTCAATGGGGAAAACCATAACTTCCACACCGCCAACCAGCGCCTACAGTGCTTTGGTGATGTCATCATTCCAAACCCCCTGGACACCTTTGGCACCATGCAGATGCCAAGCTCCACAGACCAAACAGAAGCACTGCCCCTAGTTGTTCGCAAAAACTCGTCTGACCAATCTGCCTCTGGCCCACCGGCTGGTGGCCACCATCAGTCTCTGCACCAGTCTCCACTTTCCACCACCACAGGCTTCACCACCTCTTCTTTCCGCCATCCTTTCCCTCTCCCATTGATGGCCTACCCATTTCAGAATCCATTAGGTGCTCCCTCTGCCTCCTTTCCTGGGAAAGACAGAGCCTCCCCAGAATCCTTAGACTTAACTAGGGAGACAGCAAGTCTGAGGACCAAGATGTCATCCCATCACATGAACCACCACCCTTGTTCACCAGCACATCCGCCCAGCACAGCTGAAGGTCTCTCCTTATCTCTCATAAAATCTGAGTGTGGTGATCTCCAAGATATGTCTGATATTTCACCTTTTTCCGGAAGTGCAATATCCTTTTATTTTCCCATCATATAGCGTTTTCTGAAAAGGTTTAAGTTTAGAAAACCATGTAGATTGGTCTGACCTTACATTTTTAATGTGGATTTTTATTGTCTCAGTGTGAAAGGGAAATCAAGTCGACATTCTCAACATTTTTTCCTAAATATATGTTACCTTTCTGATAACATGCAAGTTTAGAACTACTACCAAATCTTTGCTTCTTGGGAAAGATGGGAGTTAAATTCTACCCTGTATTTAGGATATATATATAATATATAATATATACACACACATATTCATTTATTTATTTGTTTATTTATTTATTTATATGTATGTATATATATGCATGCATATATAATATATCACATATATATGCATGTATATATCATATCATATATCACATATATGATATATATCCCTCGATAGTTTTCTAATGTTCCTCTTCTGTTTCCATAGGGAATTTAGAGTTTGGTTTTTTTAAGTTTCCCTTTTAAACATTAGTTTCAAACATGATGGGAGACAGAAAGAGCTTTTAAATGGAGGAATTATGGAACTTAATTTGTGGGTTTCTGAAAGTCCTTTACCATTCCCTTTCTAAAATTATTCAAAACTTTCAGAAACTCCCAGTCCATTCAACTAATAATTCAATTAAGTATCACAAAGAAAATAATTGTTAGTATAAGATTAGGATGGAAGGAAGAGAAGGTTTTCACTTCTATTTTTAAAAGTGGTGATAAATATATTCATATATGTGTAAATTATATGTTTGTGGCTATACATATTATACATATATGTGTATAGATAGATATGATACAGATACCAATTTATTCAACTGCCTAAGGGTTGCCTCATTGACCCAAAGATCTGTTCTTTGGGCCCTCTGCAGCTGTCTGCTATGCATGATTAACCTCTGTTCAGCCATATACAGCAATCTTTTGTCCTTACATACACAAGCAAATTATTTTGGAAAGCAAGAAAGTACAATTAAATATAAAACTCAATACTAGGCTTAAAGGAGTGTTTATTAGACTTAAAGGAAAATTGCCTTTTTATAAGTATTTCAAGCTCCAAATCAGACTTTCATGTCAGAAATGCCAGACTGATTTCTAGCTGGTCATGTCCTGAACTTCAACAATTTTTAATAGACTTTTATCCTTCAATACAGTGGTCTTTGTTTAGGAAATTTCCTAAAATCTTGGATGTTTATGTATTCAGTGGTACTTGACATGGGTGGGGTTGGTATTATCTTTAATATTTCTGTACTCCCATTTGCAGTATTTGTGACAGATTGAGATTTTCCTTTATATAAGAAATTACCAGATGGGTATAACATTTAGTAATTAATTTGTCCAGGACTAAATTGAGGACTTTGGGCAATAGTCATTATGACTAGAGATTGACATTTTGGTATCTAAACCCACTCTAGAGGCTGCCCCGTAAGTGAAAAGTCTGAGTTCAGGTAGTTCATTTGTTTTCCTAGTTAATGAAGGCCATGCTGCCAGGGAGACCCAGAGCTACCCTTCAATATTCATGGCAATAATAGAGATGATTTCCCTTCATTGACAGATTGTGTCAGATGTATAGGCATGTAACTTCTTTGGGTCATTATGAATGGAATCACTTCATAGTTGAGGTGGGTAGGGGGGAGCAACAGAGCAACAGAGAGAGAAAGAGAGAGGGAGGGAGGGAGAGATGGGGGAAAGGAGAGAGAGAGAGAGAGAGAGAGAGAGAGAGAGAGAGAGAGAGAGAGAGAGAGAGAGAGAGAGAGAGAGAGAGAGAGAGAGAGAGACCCTTTCATCAGCATTCTTTAAATAAAAGCTAGATGACCACTACCATTTGTGGGATATATGGTGAAGAAAAATTTTGATTAGTTATGGGTTAGACTGGATGTCTCTGAGGTCCCTTCCAAATCTTAAAATTCTGTGATTCTAATTAAGAAAATTTCTAAATGACTATTGCTTTGGAGATCTAGATAGAGAACTTCAGCTCTAAATTTCTGACTCGGTTCCCTCCCTTCTCTCTCAAAAAGACCTCTCAAAAAGTAGCTGGCTAGCCAGGAATTCACCAGCAAATGTACCTGGTTACATAGTTAATATTTTTGGGAATGAGCTAAGAGACTCCAGAGATTTACATGCCTTCTCTTTCCCTTGAGAAAGTGAATTCAACCAAGCTTCTTGAAGTGCTGGTTTACCCTGGCATTGATTCTCTCAGCAGTCATTTGAAGTGGGTGACAGTGATGGTGGGTATTCAATTTTCAAAGTAGAAGCTGAGAGATTTGCCTATTCTTAGGCAACAGATCAACAATAGAGTGAAGCATGGAAGTCAGTTCCTTATGTCCTGAGTCTCCTTACTAGATTCTCAGCATTTGAAATGCTAGTTGTGTTTTTAAACAAGAATTTCTATGTACTCCAGCTCTCCTTACCTGTTTTGTTGGGGCTTTGGGGGGAGGGAGGTAGGTTCATCTTCCTAGAAAAATTTCAAAATAGCCTTAGGCATTGGCTTAGTCTTCTGACAGACAAAATATCTAAATCCCTTTAATGGGAAATGAAATTTGAGGGCTTAGGTTAAGAGAAGCCCCCCCTTTTTTATCTTTTTGTAGGAATTAAAGCAAATTTTAACTGCCCTCTCTTAAGACAAGAGTCACCCTCTCTCACTCCTGCCAATAGTGAGATTCTGCTGAAATTCAAGGGAGGGAAAGAAGCCCTCATTTCACATAAAATGTTGGTCCCTTTAATACCAGGAATAATGTCTATTATTATGAATATTTCTGGTACTTTCTATTGCCTTCACAAATTTAATTTTCCAACTTTTAAATCTTTCTTCTATGTTCTATTATCTCCTCTCCCTCCTTCTGCCTCACCCATTTTAACCTTTTTCCTCATTTGAGTGCTTTGAGAGACACACATTCCTTTTAATTGCCCAAGCCCTCCTGAAGCCAACTGAGAGATGAAGTGTTCTTGTGGGAGTCCTACACGCCACTCCTCTTTTTCCTCCTGTTCCTATCTTTGAGCCATACTCTAAGCTCCCTCACTAATCAATCTGAACATCTAAGTTAAAATCTGATATTAGATAGATGGACTTTTTAGTCTATTTGCTAAAAATCCTTGTTCATTGGAGTGATGAGTTACCTCAAGGTTCTAGTTAATCTAGCCCATTTGGCTATATACAGTAGAACTAATCCTTGGAAAAGACAAATAGAATTGAGTGGAAATGGAGGGGGTAGTATTTTTCATTGTTTTATGATTTTCAGATCAAGTCACTGCATACAAGTAGAGAATTCATTTCTTAAAGAACAATTATTTCCTCACTTCAAAGAACAACATCTGTTCCCTTCTGTAAACTAGCCAGGTTAAGAACATAGGACTATCAAAATAAAAACCAGGTTTAGACCTTGAAGACTCATTAGAATATTGAACTTAAATACATATATATATGCAGGTTATATGCAAAATGATATTACATTGTTATCCCGTCCAGTTAATTTAGAAAGGAAGTAGTTAATGTGTATAAGTGTGGTCAAACTAGACCATAAGATGCACCTGTACCAAAAGCGTTTTATGTCTTGGCTATACAGAATGTATTCTGAATCTTTGCAAATGAATCTATTTAATCAAATATTAAGTTTTATTCAAATTCTAAAAGAAACAGACAGCCAGTTGTTTTTCTCCTCGATGTTCCTTGTCATGCATCCTCTTTGCATCTCAAGAAAAATAGCCTTTTTTAGGCCCCTGTCATTTGCATGCAGCCAATTAAAGCACAAGTGTCATTCTAGGCCTTTATACAGGTGAAGACATTATCCACGATGGACAATTTCTCCCCCCCCTCCTTAACTTTTCTAGGGGTGTTTAGATGAATAGTCTATACAAAAGAAAAAAGGTATCTAGGTGTTTGAAATTAGAATTAAAGTAAAACTCAGAAATCTGGCCACAAATATCAATTCACATAAGTTTTGCTCTGAAACCTTAAGCCATACATAATAGTTCATATTTTAAAATAGCCTAACATCTCTCCTTTAGAGTAAGTAGAAACTGTGGTTTTTTTTAATATGCAAAAACCAAGGGCTTTTTTGTTGTTGCTGCTGTTGCTTGATTTTCCCCTCTCATAAGTCTGGACAAGCAAAATTCAAGATTTCTAAAACTCTGCCCATTAAGTAAAACTTCTGTCCTGAGGTGGTCCCTTGATTTACTGATTATACTAAAATTCTGTGAAATAGTTTGTGCTACCTGAGTCTCTAGGTGGCTTAGGGAGAAAACTTATTAGGAGACATAAAATCAGAAGAAGGGGAAAATTCTTTTTAAGTGACTATTTTTATTAAGAAGCTTTTTGTTTAAGGAGGCTCAATCCATTTGCTGAGAACTGCAAATGAATAATTCCTCGAACCCCAAACCAGTATTGGACTGGTAAAAATGGCAACTTGTGCGGCTTCTTCCTCCAACCCTCTCCACCCCACACTTCTGTGCCCATCATTCTTCCATGAGCCTTTTTACTGCCGTTGTTTAGGTAAGGTTATATTGTACTTGGTAAATAGACAACACTCAGATTCTCAGGTTGTTTGAACACTGCTTTAGGTTCAGCTGCACTACACTGTTTCTCTGATCTTTTATGTTCCCGAGCAGATGTCTTTCATTAATTTATGGATTTATCATCTTTTCTTTACCCCCCCTTTTTTTTTACACCTGGCAGCTGTCTCAAGTTTCAGCAGTTATTGTCTATTTTGCATTACACATAGAATTGAATGTCATCTGTCTTCACAAAGCTATGGCTGAGAGAATTGAGGCAAAGCCACATGAGCTGCCGGGACAGATCTTGTTTGCGTTCCATCCCCCCCACCCCCCTTTACCTCCTTAATATTTATTTGTGCTCATTTTCTTTCCTGGCCTTGAATGGAGCTTAGCTCGTGTTCAGTACAGCTGTATGTTTACTGAATCTATTCCATCATGACTCATTGTGCGTGTGTAAGTATCCTGGAAACAGCCAGTGCTTTCTTGGAAGAACACTTGCTTTTCAGCACAAGCACTTAAAAGGGAAATTAACCAATTGGTCAGTTCAATTTTATTTTATTTTAAAAAAAAAACATGGATTATCCCACTGTGGGTTTTTAAATGTTTCATTAGCTATTTTTAATAGTTTATTAGAAACACATCTTTCATGGCAATTTAATCCCAATAACACAATGAGCAAGAGATAAAGATTTATTCCAGGCCAGATTTCAACTGAGCAATTCCAAGTATTGCTAGCAGGAAACATTTTTAACCAAAAGTTGACTTTGAGAGACTGAAACATGGTATGCCTTTTAATGAAAGATCTAGCTCCTGTATTGGGATTAGAACCAGATTGCTATTGTGTTTTTTTTTTCGTTTTTTTTTTTTTTAATTTGAACACAAAGAGGATCAAAATGCTTTTTCCTTTAGTAAGAGCACCAGAAAATTTAAATGAAAATATTAACTCACTTGATTCACATAGCAGAATGTTATCTCTTTTGCACATATTCTAAATTAAATCGTTTGGAACACATATACACACAGAAACACAAACACAAAACCCTGTCAAATGTGCAGGGTAAATTTTTGGTTAGTTTTATGAAAGGAAAGATAAGAATTCAGAGATCTAAGGTCTATATCCGTAGAAGTTTTGACTTGCCTAAAACTCTTATCACTAAGCAATAGGTGACAGCTTGCAACTGTTATTTCACTTACCCATTTTGACAGATGGCACTGAAGAGAGTGCGGGGCTCTTTTAGGTCTCTCTATCAGTCTAATGGAGGTAGCCATTGAGGTTCTCTTAGCTCTTTCCTTGGCACAAGAAGTATGTCAGTCATAAATTATTTCCTTTGTAATCATTAAGTATCTCAAACAACAAAAAGTTTAGATTGAACTGCTTTTTCAGGTTACTGACACAAAGTTAAACATTTGTGGGCTCTTTTTAGTTCAGGAGCTAGGAAATCTCCCTAGTATTTTTTTCCTATGTAAAATCTTTTCTGAGTTAAAAAAAAATAAGATAGCCAAGACAATGCTAAAACTCATTCAAATTGCCTCAAAAAAAATGCTGTTAAATGCCCACTTATAAATAGTTGAGAGCTTATCAATATTAATTTGATTAGAAGTCCTCAGTTAGTTGCTGGAATTAGTAACTTTTAGAATTTTCCTTCCAAGACTGGTAATATTGTACATTTAGTGAAGGTCATTGGAACAGGCTTTTCCTGCTTCCGAATATGAAGAAACTGGTTTGACCTTTCTTTACAAGGTGTGAAATTTTGGTTGAGTGTTAGAAAAAAGGTTGTGTGTGGGCTTTTGTTTTTGTTTTTGTTTTGTGTTTTGTATTTTATATTTTATTTTTTTGTTTTGTTTCCACCCCCCCCCAGACTTTCCTTTTAGAGACAATCCTTAGAGAAGCTTCTAGGAAGGACCCTTAATTGACCTTGTGGGGGACCACATTGATTTTCTCCACGTGCATCTTCATTTCTGATAAATTATAAAGCCATTAATTTGCTGAGGAAATGGCAGGGCCAGCCTGCGGCACAGATGTGACCAAAGCCATCCTAACACAGAGCTCGCTGAAGAGTGCCAAGAATCTGGGGGAGACTCAGGAAGCCTAGATTGTTATGGTTAGCCTCACATTCTCTTGGGAACTGTTTTAGTTGCTGCTGTTTATGGATCTAAAAGGTAATGATGTTTCCAGATAAATAGGCCGCCTTATTTAGGGTAAATGGCCATTTATTGATCTGCTCACCCACATGTATTGATTTGCTAGCCCCCAATACTCTGTCACTCTTAGAGGAGTTAACCACTACGGACAGGAAATGGCAAGGTTTTATGTTGTTGTTGTTGTTTGGTTGGTCGCTTGGTTTGTTCTCCCTTTAAACAAGAGCTGGACTTTTCTATTTCGTTGCTGCTGCTTCTTCCTACGTCAATGCCTCCCTCTCTTTCGAATTTTGGCTGTCATCGAAAAGTGAGCAGTTAAGACCATGCAATAATATGATAGGAACAAGGTGACTCAAGATACTTAGATTAGCATTAAAAGGCAAAATGTTCAAAATAAGGCGTTTTGTGTTTTTGTGTACAGTAATATAATAATTGACTATGAACTCTATAGCATTTGGAAGAAAAAAGGAATTATAATTACTAAAAAGGAGGGAAAAGAAATCTTGGGATGAGAGTTTGTAAAGCACATGTGGGTCCATTTGTCTCCGTAGCAACAAGTGAACATACATCCAGCACGAAAACCTGAAAATGGAAGAGATGTATTTTTGCCAGGAAAAGGACAATATTCCATATTTAAGTCCTTTCTATTTAGTGATTTTTACACAAGTAATGTTCCTCTGGGCACAGCAACAAATTAGCTATGGATGCGATGCCCTGGGCCTGGCACTTGCCTCCCCTTTCTAGGTCTCAGGTCTCTCCGGGTAATGGTAGTTGTTGTTACTGCTTATTGAGATGTTTTCCTTAACTACTTGAATCCTACATGCAGGAAGGACTGTCACCTAATCACTTGAAAAAAGCAAAGCTCATGTTCTTTTATACTCGCTATCCCAGCTCCAACATGCTGAAGACCTACTTCTCAGATGTGAAGGTACGCACAATTTAAAAATGTTTTTTCAGGTCCCCGTCTCATTGCCCCCCAACCCTACCCCCCTTTGCTTTGTAATCACTTATCTATGTATGTGATGGTACTTTTTTTTACCCCTTGAAAGTTAATGGAGATGAATGTGGAATAAGTTCATTAATAAAGACACCTGTGTTATAATGGAATAGAATGCCCTTGTCCTTCTGCGCAGAGGTGTGCCAGGGAAGGATGGACCTTGTATTTCATGACTGAGGGTCTGTTGTCAAGAAGTGAAGTAAGTTTGCAGTGCCATTTGGGAGATCCAGCCTCTGGTTTCTTATATATTTAAGTATGTTCTCAGAGGAAATTTCAGCTGGTAGTCTATGATGTGCTTTAGAGACTATTTCCCCCCCTCAGCAACTGTAAAGTGTTTCTAATTGTTTTCATTTCTGTTGGTTTTCCCCATATTTGTGCTTATGTAAGCAAACTCGAGCATCTTTTTTTTTTTCCCCTGTCAGAAAGGAACCGTACATTGAAATTCTCTGTGCAGCAGTAGCTGCTTAAAAACAAAAGTGATGATTGTCTCTTATTTACAACTTAATTTGTTGTTGATGTCGAGTACACTGAGCATAAGGAGCATGAATAAAGTGACAGATCCAGGACACATTATTCAAATGAGGATATGAAAGCTGTCTGCATACAGCTGCAGCCTCCCTCATTCTACAGAATATTAGGGCCCTCCTGGTTCTGTGTGTGTGTGTGTGTGTGCACGCGCATGTGTGTGTTCGTGTGTTAAGTAATTGTTTGCAGCAACTTGATGTTGTGTCAATCATCTGTAACTTTTTAAAACATAGATTGGATTTTGATGATGATAATGGCACACATGCTATCATTATCCAAGTAACTTGATAAACATTACATTAGCTTAGAATAGTTTGTTAGGGCTGTTCTTTTCCTCTTAGCCCACCCCCCTTCCAGCCCCCATCCCGAACGATGTGTACAGATCCTCATTTTCCCCAACGAGAACTCCACGAATTGCCAAAATGGACTGCTCTCTGCCTGGGCCCCTCCCCCTCTCCTCCGCTAAGTTGTTTTGAAACTTAGTGCCCAACTTCTTTTCTGGCCCGGTTCTGGGGGCCAAACTCGTTTCAGCTTCCTTCGCTGCCGTTTATTTCTAAGAAGTTCTCTTTTCCCTTCTGTTTGTTTTTCGAATGTGTATCAACTTCAGCCTTTTATTTTCCCCTTTCCCCGGCGGTCCCCGGGCCGTTG
>NC_058133.1:120563172-120659230 GCF_016433145.1 Gracilinanus agilis
AGGGAAGGGAGGAGAGCTTAAATATGTTTAAAATGCTTTTTAAAAATAAAAGTGGGAAAAGGCAATGTTCTTATCCTTTTCAACATTTTAAATTTAACAGTTCAACAGATGCATTACCTCTCAGCTCATCAAGTGGTTTAGCAATTTCCGTGAGTTTTACTACATTCAGATGGAGAAGTATGCACGTCAAGCCATCAACGATGGGGTCACAAGTACTGAAGAGCTGTCTATAACCAGAGACTGTGAGCTGTATCGTGCTCTGAACATGCACTACAATAAGGCAAATGACTTTGAGGTAGGCACTGATCTTTTCTTTTTGCGTCTTTCTCTCTTTCAATGCAAATAATCCAACAAAAAATCCCTCAAATCCATTTTGCCATTCTTTTTTCTCTGCCAAACATTCCCATCAATCCAACAGAGTAGAAGTACAAGTCTCCAACATTGGGGAAGATCAGGTATGTCTTCAACTGAACCCAGAAAAACTGGTGTATTCACTGGTGTATTCAATTCCTCTCTGACCCCCTGTTTGGGTTACTTGCTTTCTGGATGGGAGAGCTAGGAAGGCCCTCAGAGGCCTCTAGTCCAATTTCTTTATTTTAAAGTTCAGGAAATTCAGGTTAAGAAACTTGCCCAAGAATATGTAGGATTTGAAGACTCTTATTCCAGAGCCAGTAAAGAAATCCTAAATGACCTACATGCAAACAAGATCCAAGAACTTAAGGGGAATGGTGGCAGAGAACAATAGAAGACATCCCAGAGCAAGAATACATAATCTACATTTTTGCCCTAGCAGAAACATAAGCTCCCTGAGGACAGAGGTGGTTTTTTGTTTGTTTGTTTCCTTTTTTGTTTTGGTATTGTATCCTTAGCGCCTAGCAAGCAAGTACTTAATATATACCTTCAGTTCATTCATTCCCTAATGGATCTTTTTGCACATTTGATGTCTGGGAGGCCAAGCTGACATGATGTTTGCTACAAGTAGGAAGAAATCCCTTAGTTTTTCCCTGGTGAGGGAGGAGGAATGGCAATGTCAGGAAGAAAAACTTCCTGATGATTTCTGAAACTTGAAAAGTTTTCATTTATGAACAGATTGATATACTAACGACTCTAAGGATTTCCATATTCTCAGTTACACAGTTCCATTAGAATGCCGTCCAACCAGGTTTTTTTGTTTATTTGTTTTGGGGGATGTATCTTGGTTTTTCTAAAGAAATCAAAATAAAAGATGAGCTCATGATTTAATGTGTACAAAAATTAGGCATATATGGATGTGTATGTATATCCTATGCCTACACTATGTTGCTTAAATAATGCTAATGTATATTATAGCTACATGCTAAGGGCATACACAATGGTCAGACCAAAAACATCTACCTGAAAAAGTTTTTTGGCTCTGACTGTGATTCTTGTTTGTTGGCCGTTGTGGTGGCTCACCAGATAGTTCGCATGATGGCCTTCTGGTATACAACCCAAGTTCTCTTCTTGATGCTAATAATGATATTTGACTTGGTTCTGCCAATTAAGAGAAAAAGAAAGTTAGGATGGGGGATGGAGCAGGAGTTTTGTAGGTTCTGTTCTCTAGTAATGAAGTAGAGGGGCTCAAGTGGATGGAACTGGCCTGTTACTCTTGGTTAGATGCCATGCTACCCTGAGGGCAAGAATGTTCTCTTTGGGCCACATTCCATAACTTGATGGCCATATTCTCATGCAGATAGAAACCCATTAATGCTTAGAGGAGCTCTTAACTTTGGAAGAGAAAGGAGCAACTGAATCCAGGCCTAGTAACAATGGCATTTGACTCAGTCTGCCCTCCCTGCTTCCCTCTTCCCTGACCTTTCTCCTACCATTTTTGGCAGGAATTGATTACTTATGGACCAAGGTGACGTGGTGTATTATAAAGAACAGAATGTGGAAGTCTGAGAGTCGGGAAGTTACTCTTTTTTCCTTGAAAGATCGAATAGTTACACTGTAAACCTCCAGTTTGTATTTGCTATCCAAGATAAATATATTTTCTTGCCAAATGCAGTGTAAATGAACTTTTTCATTTGCTGAATTCATTAAAAAATGAGTATCTTTCCAGTCATATTACATTATCTTAAAGAGTTTCCATTTTAACTCCTTGGTTTGGTTAAATTCATGTATGATATTAATGGGCTTTTTTTTTCTAATAAAGAAGAAAGCTTTGGGGGAAAAAAATCCAATAGCTAAACTAACATTCAAACCATTCATTCTCACAGGGACATCTTACTCTACTATTTAAATTATATAAGATGCTATGGCTTAAAGTCATCAATTATAAACCTATTATTGTAACTGCATTTTAAAAAAAAACTTGTTTTGAATTTGGATAACTCCGGCCTGATGATACTGTTCATTTTTGATCTTTTCTCTAATTATTACATTTTCCTCTGCTTAAGGAGGGCGTATGCTTCTCTTTGGTGCTACAATTATGATTTACAGTTAATGCGGCATGAGGTATTCTACCAGCAGCATCTGTCAAGTTTTATAAAAGACTTGCCCAGAACCCATGCGGTGACTTCTGAATTTTTTGTCTGACGTACTTAAGTGAGCATATCATTAAAAGATATCAGAAAGTTTACAGTATAATCTAAACTTTACCTGTCTAGTGTTGGGTTTCTACTCACAGATCAAGAGGCCAAAAAAAAAAAAAAAAAAGAAAAAATAAAGAAAAAAGCAGAGTAGAATACAATGGGAATGGTATCCAATGACCTGAACATTTGTCCTCTTTAACATTATCCAAGTTCCTTTCCCTCATACTGATCTGTGTTGATCTTTTAATATGTTTGAAGACTCATAGTTTTCTCTTTTTTTCAGAAATTGGTCTCATCTACTGCTCTCTTATCTATCTCTTCTTTTCTTGACTTAATATAGAGTGTGCCTGAATTTTAAGGGATTGAGTACACAAAGTATGGGACTTGGGTAGGAATTTTGTCACTTACTATTTGAATGTGGGCAAGTTATCAAATCTCTATGTGCCTGTTCTTGCTCCTCCTAGGAATATTTTCATTTTCTATATGAGAATCAATGAGAAAGCACCTTGGAGGAAGAGAGCTTATAACATGATTTTGAGGCAGGAACATGGGTTTGTCCCTCCCCCTCTCTGAACAATTTGAATAATATTAAGTACTTTTGAATCAAGTTCTTGGCATGTACTAATAAAAGCCTCAGATAAGGTTATCCTTTCTTTCCATGCCTTTGTGCATAGATGTCTGTGCTTAAGTAAGATCCTTAACAAGACACTGGCCTTATCATTTTAGCTTTACCAGTATGGCCTTGTGGCTGGGGGCCAGCAATGAACATAGCACCTCTAGCTGAATACAATGACTAACATTTTTGTGTGCTGATTTGTTTCCATATTTCTGTTTCCTCCCTTAAGGTCAACTGAAATGGGGCAGATATTTTGAGTAGAACTAGAGGAAAAGGGTCACAGATGGGGAAAGTATTGTCCATATTTCTTTTATTTTCTTGATTTGAAGTGGTAGACAGAGGGATACATTTTTTTGGACTATGACTGCTTGACTCCAAAATAGCCAATCAAGTCAAACAATAGCCAAATAAAATATCTCCTCACTCAATTATTTGATGTCTCCATAGACAATAAAATGAAAAAAATTTGGCACTAAAATGTTTGCTTTTCAACTGGTTGGTTTGACACCGTATAAATAAAACATCGGGCAAAATTACTTGCAAAGAATCTTGTAGTTTGTTTGTGACAATCCTCTCCTTCTCTACCAGATCTGCCATTTTCTTTTCTACCCTTTTCTATCAGATTTTCTTCTTCCCATTTAAATTTACTTTTTTTTTCTTTTTTTACCATCTTCCTGTAAGATGCATTGTTTTCTTTTCTTTTCCATCTTTCTTTTCCCTCCTTCCATTCCTTTATTTTCACTCTCTTTTTCTTTCTCTATGCCTATGAGTTATATCTGCCAATAATTTTTCACCATTCTGAAACCCCAACTGTGGTACCCATTAGGGCAGAGAGGTTGCTGACTCCTGATAGAAGGGAAAAGAGAACAGTAGATAGAAGGAGAGAAGTTTTGTAACAAGCAAAAGGAAGATTGGCTGGATTGGATGTTTCAAGATTCCTAAAACTAAAATACCTAAGTGGCATAAGAACATGTATCAGCTCATAAATTTGTCAGGGGTTCTTGGCTTAACTTTAGAATTAGGAGGTCGAGAACTAGAGAAGACTCAAGGAGCAGTGATGGAAAAGCCTAAAGGGAAAGTTATAATGAGGTTTACTCCACTCAAGGGAAAATATTGCCACAGTCATATGTGGAAACGGGTACAGCAGAGGGATATTTAGCAACAAGATAAAAATGTTCTTCCTCTACACCTACTATTTGGTGAGATTGCCCACAACAAATTAACTTCTCTAGGTGCTGTGGTTGACCCTTGCTTTGTATTTATTCCTCATTGAAGAGTTTCTAGAAATTTTTCATGGGACAAGGCAGAAAGGTTTGCTTTTTAAAGTGGTGACCCTGCTAGCTTAAGAAGCTATGTGTGCTATGATATTTTACTTGCTGCTTCATCCAGATTATTTCCCACTACCTCTTCCCCCCCAACACACACACACACAGCTCCCTCCAATTCTATAGACTAAAGCCATCATAGTCTCTAGATCTGTTCAGAGGTTTTTTGGGTTTTTCACATGGGACTACATCATTTTAACTGATTTGTGAATCCAAAAGGATTCCCTTGTTGACATTCGAGTTTTACCAGTTGAGGAAAGAAATGATCATTTATCAGGGTCCTAAGATTATAGATCTAGACCTGGGGGGGGGGACTTTAGAAGCTATCTGTTCTAACCCCTTTATTTTACAGGTGCAACAACTAAGACCCAGGGAGGTTTAGTGACTAACCTAAGGTCACCAGGGTAGTAGTGAGTAGCACAGTTGGGATCAGTTCTTATAATTCTATTTTATTTAGAGCTTTTCCTACTGCATTATGCTTCCTCCTTTCACAACCCTTCTATTTTTTTTTTCATCCCACTAGAGTAGATTTTGGAGGTTTGGTGTGGTGACTAAGAGTTTAGAGAAAGTTTGACTGACACCATTACAAATGATTTGAGATTCAATGGACATAAACTTTGGGGACTAAAAGCAATAGATCTTTCCATTAGGGTAACTTAAGCATTTTCTCTTATTGTAGAGGCTGTAGAAAATCCTTAACAACATGTAGTAAGTCTTAGGGTAGAAAAAGAAAAATTCATAGGTCTTCATAGACCTTCCAGCCCCATCAACACACCAATCATTTGTCTTCATGTAAGTTTGCAGCTCTTGGAGCTACTGAGCAAGAGGGAATGGCTATTTCTGCCCTTGTTCACTGTAGACCACAGTGTTTTGGGTGGAAGCCATGGGAATGAAAGAGAGGGAGGATTTAACCCATTGATTAGTAAGCTTTCAAATACTACTTCCTCCATACCACTGTCTCACTCTTTGGATGTTCAGCCATGGCCACCTGTACATTGGACATTTTTCCGGGTGACTTTTGGCAGGCAGGTTACCTCCACAGATCATTGAACATTTTTCTGCCTCCCATTTGGACTTATCCAGGGATGATTTCATGTGATTTGTTGAAAGGGAATTTTCAAAAAGTAACTTCCTCCTATTCCCTCAATCTGCTACCCCCTCCCCCCAAGCAAAACCAAACCAAACAAAATTGATGTTTGCCATTTGGGAGAATGGCAAGTACATTTGGAAAACTTTCACCCATATCATCATCTCTTTAAAGAAAAATGAGGACAGGTGGGTTTTGGAAGAGCACCTCTCCTCTCCAAAGAGATACTTAATGTGAATTATCATTTGGAAAGCTAGTATATGGATATACTTTTACTGCGGACAGACACAGTCTTTTGGCCTAGAAGCTATCAATTCATTTGGGCAATGGCATGCCATGTTTAGTGGGTGGTGAGGAAGAGAAGATGTCCTTCCCTTTTTTCTTTGCCAGCTTTATCAGTGACAAGCCAAATGGATTCTTTAAGGAACCAATCCCTACTCTCTGTCACTTCCTTCCCCCGCGCCCCCCCCCCCCCCCCCCGTGAATCTTTCTCTATCCTTGTGTATGTGTGTATGTGAATCACTCTCTGGGAATATGTGTCTTTTGCAGAACTGCCTCTTGGAATTAGAAGAGACCTAGTTCAGAGTTGGGAGGGGGCGCAGGGACATTTGGTTTCTAAACGAGGCCTCGTTTTTTACATTTCTGTCCTTTTGGTATTCAAGGTGTTCATCAATATAATGAAGTAGGCCCATTGATTTATCATCTATTTGGTAATGTCATTACATTTTTAGCTCCCTGTGTCTTTTTTGTCATTGGGTTACATTCAAGCACAGTAAAGACCAACTTTGAAACCTCCTTACTCAACAGCTTTATTAGTTATAGCATTCCACGACCTTTCTCAACATTCTTAAAGAAAAAGATAGAGTGTAATGTCGCCTTGCTTTGCTTATTGTTCTTTGTTGGGGTGAACAAAGCATTTTCGACAGTGGCTATAGCACATAATTATACAGCTTTCAATAGCAGTGTCTTGGCACGTATCAAAGTTCAGAAGAGCCTTTAGAAAAAAAAAGCTGTTTTGTGGCAGCCTGGGGAGGGTCTCATCTTTCCTTCAGAAAATAGTTCAAGGCTCTTCTGTCAAGCTTTCCTACTTAGAGCTTTTTCTCCTCCTGCTTCATAAAGTTTAAAGGGGATTCAGTGGAGTTCTATGATCTATTTCCTTTGAAAGATTGTTCCTCTGCACAGAGAAGTCCTTTGACTTCAAGAGTTCACAGATTCATGTCTTTAGGTATCATATGTCTGACCTTATCAGTTACTCTATTTAATGTAGGAGAAAAAGTCTCAACTCTTTGTGTTTGTCTGTTTTGCCTCTGTGAAATGATTTGGTGAAAAGACCATCCTTTTTAACACACCACTGAGAGGCCGTTTCTGACTGTAACCTACCCTGTGGCTCTGCTCTCTTTAAAAAAAAAAATTGTCCTTGTGTTTTGTGTATGGATAATTTCACAGTGAGAATAGAATTATACAAGGACAGGCGCACACACACACACACACAAAAAAAAATCTTTTGCTCTCTCCCTTACCTCCCTCCCCCTATCCCACCCCAAATGGTCTATTGGCTATTTTGGTGGCTGTACCCCAACAGGCAAAGCCATTTAACAAACACGGAGATAGCGGCTGGAGTGCTGGGACAGCAGTAGGTTTTTCCCTTGCTTCGACCTACCCCTAAGGCCTTCATAATTAATTGTCCTTCAGAGATGAGGAAAGTTCAGAGACAGTGTGTGTAGCGATGTCTATTGTCTGACATTCAGCTCTCCTTCCCTCAGCTCTTTTTCTTCATTCCACAAAGGGTTATCAATAGGAGCAAGAGAGCAAGCTCTCTTCTATAACAGCTGCTGGTGGTGGTTGTAGCTTTCAGTGGGACGTTATCATTGTACTCAGCCCATCTATGGATTAAATGAAAAGTTCTAACAGCCTTTTTTCAGACTTGCATGTTTATTTCATCTAGATTAAACAGAATTGTTTAGCTAACTAAAACCTGTTCAAAGCTGGCATTTTTTTTTCCTTCAGATGGCAGATAAAAATTGTTTCATCAGCCTTCTCTTTCTTGCTTTTTTTAACCATAACTTTTTTTGTGAGGCATATGGTAGAAAGGTTAATGAACATATATTCATTTCTCTCCAACACATTCTAGAAACTTTGAAAAGCAGCATTCATTTTAGCAAATATTGTCGATTTCAC
Organism: Gracilinanus agilis; assembly: GCF_016433145.1. Classification (NCBI taxonomy): domain Eukaryota; kingdom Metazoa; phylum Chordata; class Mammalia; order Didelphimorphia; family Didelphidae; genus Gracilinanus; species Gracilinanus agilis. The sequence goes on from NC_058133.1 coordinate 120,570,931, forward strand.
ATGGAAACTATGATTTCTGAAAACAGATTATTGTAGTAGAGAATCCTTTTGTTTCACCTTCAGAGAATGGTTTCAGGCAATATTTACCACTAATTTTTTTTAACATGACATAAAACAAAACCAACACTATCTTTTTCTTTTTCTTTTTTCTTTTTTTGGCTAAAACACTGAACAAAGATGTGCAGCACATTTGAGAAGTGTAGGAAAAAGACTGTCTATTAATGATCATTATGTTACCATTCCTGCTAAATAGGGTGAAGCCAAGGAAAACAAACACAATCATTCTTCTGTGGTGCAGTTGAACTAGTAAATTAGGGAGGTATAAATTTTTTTAAGCTACATTATACCAGCTACAGAGACTTCAGTACTAGAGGGAGCAGTCAGGGTTTTAAAAAAAAAATTAAATAGAACAATCTACTTCCTGGAATTTTCTTTTCAGTGGAAGGAGATCTGAACCATGGCCATTTTTTCTGTCCTAATTAAGTTACTCTTCAGGTTGTTTCATCTTGGACTTTCTTTGTATTTAAGGAGAACTTGTATGTGAAGTAGACACAACCAATTCATAAAGTCATACCGAAAAGGGAGTCATAAAAAATTCAAATTATTCTTATGAATCTTTCATTAGAAGCAATGAAAAGGGACATTGGTATAGCCAAGTCCTTTGTGCGAGAAGCTCTTCTTGGGGCTTGCTTACCATTGTTCTTTTAGTCCCCCAATAGACTTTTACTTTAAAACTGACAAAAGTCACCTAAAAGCCAGACAGCTGTACTAACACAAATACCTACCTTACCAAGAGAGCCACTGCCAAGTGATTAGAGAGACTTGGAGACATTGCTTGAAATAGAGTTTGATTGTTTATTTTTCTTATACCATTCCCTATCCTACTTTCTTTTTTTTTCTTTTTTAATACTAACTTTGGTCACCATTTTATCTGTCATTTATAAGACTCCCATTCCTTTGGGACCTCCCCCTCTGAAAAAAAAACAGTTACCCAGTTGCAGGGAAATTGTCAAGTCCCATGGAAAGAGTTTGATATGTTTGAAGTTGACAGAAGTTTAGGGATCCTCTGGGATGCCAAATTCTCTTTCTCCTCTACTCTCTGGTGTTGCTCTCTTCTCCATTCTTTCTGTTCGAATCAAATGAATCCTTCTCAAGCATCTAAGATGTGTTGCCACTTCAGATTATCTTCAACGAGAATGGGAGGGAGTGAATAAAGATTTCTAAGAGAGGAGGGGAAAAAAGCCCCCACATTTCCAAGTCATCATCACCCTTCAGGTTCAAGGGTGGGGGATCTCACTGCACCCAGTTTCCCCAGGATCTCAGGACTCGGTGGCAGCCGTCATGAGAGATGGTTGGTCTTTCCTGTGTGTTTATTACAGGCCTCTAAAGACTCTTATTTATTCTCTCCCATGTCACCTTGTGTACAGTCTGGTCTGTGACACTGATGGTGATTATGTCATTATTTTGCTCTAGGGGCTTTGGCACATCTGCAGAGCTGATGCACATCTTCTTTGTTACGCTGGCATACGTCCCATATCGCAAATGCTTCATTAGCCTTACTGCCTGCCTCCTTGCCAGACGTGAGGGCCCAAATCCAGCCTTCTTTTTGCTTCATTCTTTTGTGTGGTTGATGATCATCTATTCATCTTCGTGGTTCTTCCCCATTTTCCTCGACTTTTGAACTCCAGATGTCCTGGGTTTTTTGTTGGGTTTTTGTTTTTTTTTTTTTTTTTGCCCAAATCACTCCAAAGTCCACAATGAGAAACAAGGTGACTCTTCACCCCTCCTAAGCCAGCTGACCCCTCATGACCTCTTCCACTTTTTCACTCCTCAAATGAAAAGTGACTTTGAATAGGCCCCCCACAATGACAGTTAACATTTTCTAACTTGCAATTTTAAAAGGTACTAAGGAGGTGCTTACAGTTTATGATGGCTGGCAGGAACAGATTCAAGGGTTATTAGATATTCCTTATTGTATGCCTTCTTTATCCCACTCCCTTCACCCTACCCCCACTCACTCTCCCTGATTCTTTTTTTTTCCCACACATTGCTACATTTCACCAAAGGGTTTTCAAAAGGATGCTTTGAATGTGAGCACAGAAAATTTTCTTCATTTTCTCACTATGCAGGTTGTACTGGATTGAAATCTCCTCCTCTCTGAATGGAAACTACACACACACACACACACACACACACACACACACACACACACACACCTTGTTCTTCTTCTCCCCGCCAGCTCATTGACCTCCTATAAAATATTTGAAATGGTTAATGCTTGGCCCTTTTGAATACAGAAAATTATTTCACTAGCTGAATATTTTTTTAATCTTCCAGAGATAGTACCACAGAGTCCACCCTGTTTCTTTCATTAATATATGTTGGTTTCTCTGCTAACTAGAAGAGATTTAAAGCTTACTATCTTGAGCAATGATCAGTGATAAGGATATGCTCTATAGTTTCTTTGTTTTTCTTAATGTAAATTAATTGAACTATGTTAATATGTTACAGAGAGCTCCTCTAGAAAGTGCTTTCATCAGATTTCTTTCTTCTAGCCTTCCTCACTATAACGGCCATCATTACTCCCCACCCCAGTAGAAGATTTTTTACATTTATTTTCATCTTTGATTAAAGCCCATTCAGATTTGAGGAGATGCTTCAGTGTGAGTGGCACATGTTCTGTGGGGTTATGGCCATGTTACTTCCAGTGAATTTTAATCAAGACTGTAGGACAAAGACCTTGGCATGGGTTAAAAAACAGTTTTCCCCAAGGGAAGCAATTGTTTCTTGGTAGTCTCAGAGTTGTCACATTGTACCAGATCACTGACCTCTCTGATCTCCATCCCCTCGAGATCACTGAGCCAGACCCTAGTGTGGGGACTTGTTCTGTTGATATGGAGGTAGAGTCATAAATTTCTATAGGGAGAAGGAGCATCAGAGATAATTTAACCTTAGAGGAGAGAGTCCAATCCCCTTTTTTTACAGACAAGGAAACAATTATAGAGAAGGGAAATGGCCTCACCAAAATAACATTAAGTGGCAGATCTCAAAGTAGAATCCGTATCTCTTGATTCTCCATTCTTTTAGTCTTTGTACCCTGCCATACTCAGAAAGAAAACAGCAGAAATGCCATCCTGGGTTATAGTCATGGATCATCCAGGTTAATGTGGCCTTTAACAGTGGCCAAAAGAATGCTGTGTGAGAGAGGGCAATGGTTGATCTTTTTTGATATGGTCTTTTGGGTAGAAGTTGAAGAGAGCTCATTTTTGGCTCAAAATAAGGACAAACTTCCTAGTAATTAAAGCTATCTAGAAATGGAATGGGCTGCATTAGGGAGTGGGTTCCTTATCATTGGAGGTCTTTGAGCAGATTCTGTATGCTTCTATGTCAAGGATATTGTAGAAGCTTCTTATTCAGACATTGGTTGAATGGGATGATCTCCGAGGTTCCTTTTTGTTCTGAGATTATCTCTAATTTTCCATGGAAAAAACCACACACACATGCACAAGACCATATATTTATTTCAGCTCTTTGTAAAATAAATCTCATTTTCAGAATGCATCACTTCTCAAGGCACTGAGTTCCATAAATTCACAACCAGACAAGAGAAAAATGATACTTTCTTTTCTTTAGCCAAAAACTGTATCTTCTGACTACCAAGAGATACTCCCTAGTTTGTAGTACTCTGGTATAGCAATAATGACTTATTTTGCATAGGGCTTTCAAGTTTAGAAAATACTTCATCTTTAAATAAAATTTTAAAAAAAGAAAATATTTTATTTGCATTATCTCATTGGATCCTCATAACAGCTCATGATAAGGATCCTCATTTTACAGATGAGGCAACTGAGGGTGTGAGATGTTAAGACTTGCCCAGTTGCACAACCAGTGAAGGTCTGAGATGGGATTTTAATTCAAGTCTTCCTAACTCCAACTCTAGCTTTCTATTCTAGAACTCCAAACTAGTCTGTGCTCTGTCTTTTCATGTCCTTCATAACTTAATAGGCTTCAATACTATCTTTCCTCGGCCTTCCCCTCTTTAGAATGGAATCCTAAACCTTATAGTTTAATCTCAAATGGAAACTATTTTATCCTCTCATTCATTTTCATTGTCCTTCTCTGAAACTTTGGCAGTTCCAATATGTTTTTCCAGAGGGATATAGATTAGGATTGTGCAGAGTATATCAAATGATAAAGCCATCATACCTCACTTGTAATCCCCAGGTAAACAGGGAGTTTTCTGCATTATCATGATAGGTATTCACTTCAATCTATGAAGCAGTATGATTTGAAGTGGGCATCCAAGTAGCACTTGTTCATTGGTTATCTTTCAACTGCTATAGGAACAGAGTATCATATTCTTAGTAACCATGGCAAATATGACTAGGTCTACATGACGTCAGTCAGCTGGATGAAAATGAAGAAATCAGCCCTTTTATCTGAATATTTTAAATTTTTTATGGACAAAATATCTTGTGTATCTTAGTTTGCATCCAGAAACATCCACTGAAAACAGTTGCCTTCAGCCTAGTGTGAACTTGGTGTTACACTGAGAATATTAGTCACATTAGGATAGTTCTAATCCCTCCCTATTAGCTCTGTGTTATCCTCAAGAGGCACTTTGGTCCCTGGAATATTCATTAGCAAAGAGGCATCATCAAAATAAGAATAATAATAGCAACTAGCATTTATATAGTACTAGTTTTCCAAAGCATATTACATATATCTTACTTGAAACTCAACCACAACCTTAAGTTCTTACGATCTCCATTTTACAGATGAGAATACAGAAGCTGAGAGAGGGTAAGTGACTTGTCTAGGGTCACAGAGCTAGTAGGGATGTGAGGCAGGATTTGAACTCAGATCTTCCAGGCTACAAGACTAAGACTCTATCTACCACACTCTGGGTTATCCAGATTACTTTGGCCTCTCTTGCATAAGCAAAGCAAAGCTTTACTTGTGTCTTTCCTGTTGCATCCCTCAAATAAGGAAGATGAGAGCTTTCTGGAGTTTTCCCTTCCTTCTTCTCATGGTTCTGATAACAAGTTACTGTTAAAAAGTTTTAAGAATAGAAGCTGACTTTTATTTCCATTGCATCCCAGTTACTTGCTACTCCTCCTTACTCCTCATCGAAAGTAACTTTCTCTAATGAGTATGTTCTTATCAAACATTCAGATTTGACTGGGACAGTAAAATGGAAAAAGTTCTGGACAAAGAATCAGGAGCCCTGAGTTCAAGGTCTGCCTCTGGCACTGTGACCTTTGTAAAACTGACTAACCTCTCCCGGTATTATTTTCCTCATCTGTAAAATGTAGGGGTTGGACTAGATTATCTCTTGGGGTCTTTCCTGCTCTAACTTTGTAAGATTTTAAATGAGATTCCTCTCCAAATAAGGCCTGCTATGTCACCAGAGAGAGTGAGATAATCCCAGACATCTTGCAAAGCTTTAAGAGGTTGAAGTGATATCCTTTGCCAGCAAGAAGCTCCTATTGAGGGGCCCTTGGGTTTTTGTGTGACGTTCCTGTGGCTTCATTATCTCTGTGAAAATCTCCAGGGATCCCATTTGAGTCTTTTCTGAAGCTCCCACTGGGCCTGTCTGAATATCTGCCATGTCTTTGGGGGCATGACAACTGACCTGCTGGGATTACAGAGATTTAATTTTTAGGCATAAGCCCTTTATTACCTGGAATGGCACTGATTGTCTCTAAAGAACACAAAATGAAATGAGGAAAACCTAGATTTTGTGAACCCTTTGTAGGTGACTTTTGACTTGCCTGTTGGATCCTCATAAGTGTCCCCAGACCAGAACACAGACCTATGAAAAATAAGGCAGAACTGCTGTCCTGGGCGTCACACACCCCATCCGACCTAGCCACCAGTACCTCAGACCAGTAGATGTTAGCCTGCAGGGTCTTCCCCTTCCTTCTTCTCTGGGTACTGAGAACTAGTTAGTATAAAAAGAGTTTCACTAGTAGTAAAGCCTCTTGAGTCTGGTTTCCATCTGCATCCCTCACTTACCATGAAGTACTAAGTGGACTGCGTTCACTCTTTTCTACTGTCTTGCTACAAGTTCTCTGATTGGATAGAACTGTTTTGGGTATACTATAAACTGTCCTGTCCTCTGCTGCTCATGGTAAAGGGATTAGAGGTTAGAGAGGTCTTTGGTTAGAGAGAAGCAGCTTGGGTGTTGATTATTGCTGGGTCTCCCAGAATGGAGAAGGGGGTGTTGGGAAGTTATAAAATCTGGTAGTTTTAAAAAGCTTTGGATAAGGCTGTATATGTTAAGTGAGAACAAGTATTGGAAGAGGGGTAGGACGATAGGCAGAGGAATTGGTTAAGGGAGAAGTAAAGTCTGTCTTTGAGACAAAAAAAAACAATCTGAGATGAAGGCATAATTTTTTAAGTGAATCAATGTAGAATTTATTTTGCTTTTTCCCCTCTTGGGAAAAAAATTGGGAACCTGCCATTTCAATATGGCAATAAGATTTCTGTCCCAAACATCCTCTCAAGTACTTTTAAAGCTCAAGGCCTTGGCCTTGAAGCTCATTCCAGGAATTCTGCTCTTCCTTTCAAAATTGTTTGCCTTGCATCTCACAGTGATCTCAAAGCTTTTTATGAACTCTTATGTGACATGACCTAGAGGGAAGGTTGGAACTTCTGAAACACATTCATCCTTTAGTCCATGATGAAGTGTTTGCTAAGTTGCTGATCCTAGCAGCAATGGGCTTCCTATTTAGGAAAGGGGGAAGAAAGTGTACAAAAACAGATCATCTCTAGTCGAAGGAGCTGTCAATCAAAACCGTGTTTTAAGATACAGAACACCCTTGTACTTCCATAGTGACTCTTGGATTTTGGATATCACAGGAGGTCACTTCATTTTCTAGCTTAGAGGAAGTATCTCAAACCTTAGAATACTCTCTAGAACACTGCACTGGGGAAGTACCAACCTGACAGTGACAATTTCTACCCCCACCCCAGCATTAAAGCTCTCAGTTACTTCTATTCTGTTTCCTACTTTCCAGCATGTGTCCAGGTTTCTTCACCCACATTTCTCCTGAGGGAATAAAGACTTATTTTGAATATTTCATTAACATAAGGCAAAATTAGGAAGACAGATCCACTGGAAAAGATAACTGTGTGATACATTCCAACACCAAATAGAAATAACTTGGGATTATCTGGGCTACTATTAACTTTCATGAGTATGAAGGTCAAGCAAGAATTCTGTATCTGTTTTTAGTCAAAGGTCTTCTATTCAAGGAGTAACCAAGGCTGTTGCATCTTAGCTTGTAATTTTAGTTGGTAATCATACACAAGGTAAGAAAAATAATATTGGAATATTATCTAATTTCCAATGCTCTTAGGCTCCAACACAGACAGTATATAATTTCCCTTGCAAGTTTTAAGTGAAGAAGAGTGCCCCAATATGAGCAGTACACTGTTCCAACAACGGTTTCATTTTGTTTTGTTTTGTTTTTTTCCTATCCAAGGTATCAGCTAGATTTTGTTATTGCTATCCTGTCAACAGGCAAAGTAGAGATATAATGTACAAGACAGGCATATGAAATATAACAAAAGCATTTATAAATGTTGTTTTTCATTTATTTATCTAACAGTTCATTATCTATTTCTCTTTTCTCCTTTCTCATTTTTCATTCTCTTTCCTTTCTCTCTTTTCACTCTTTTTAATTCATTTTCCTTCTTTCCTTGCTTCCTTGCTTCCTTCCTCCCTTCCTTCCTCCCTCTATTCCTTCTTCCCTCCCTCCTTCCCTTCCTTCTTCCCTCCCTTCCTCACTTCTTTCCTCCCTCCTTCCTTTCCTCCCTTCCTCCCTCCCTCCTTCCCTTCCTTTCTTCCTTCCTTCTTTCCTTCCTTCCTCCAAAGTATGATTTCAGCAGTTTAAGGGACTCTTGGTAAGGAAGATCCCTCCACCAGCAGAGATCTACAAATGTTTTGTCATTTAAAAGGTTGCCTGGGGTGCAACAGGGGCAGGGGGTGGTTGGCTTTAAGAGTTGGAATTACTTACCCAGGGTCATGTAACCACTATGAATCAGAGGCAGGACTTGAACCCAGGTATGACTCAGAGACTGAATATTCACTGTTCTATGCTGCTTCTCTTTAAAATTCTTTTGGAAAAATCAATATTTTAAACGTCATGATTTTAACAGCATATGGGTATTTATTTTGTCATAAGTCAAGTTATGTGTTACAGTAAAGACAAGTCTCCTGGCAAAAAGTCACACAGTTTTCAACCGTTGTGTCTGGTCATGAAACATGGACAAACTTCTTAGGTTAGTCTTGTCTTAGTATTTCCTGGTACAAAAGCACCTACTTCCTACTTATGGAACAGGACAGATACCTGCAATTCTAATGGTTCTTTGTACAAAACACATCTATATGTAGATTAGAGAAATGCCATATACCCAGATGAGATGTTATTAGCTATACCCAAGAGAGCTTGGTTAACTGTTGGAGTAGTGTTACCAGATCAGATTTGGGGGAAGACTAATCTGCCTGACTCAGAAAAGCAAATGATGAATACTGAACCAGTGAGGAACGCCATAGGAAATGGATATGACTAGAGAAAAGATCTTTGGCTTTAATTGTATAAAGAACCCTTGAGTGAGGAAATATCCCCTATCCCTACCTCTACTCTATAGCTTCTAGACTTAGAGAGCTGCCTAAAGGTTCAGTGACTTGCCTCTGGTCAAACAGCCAATATGTGTCAAGAGACAGAATTCAAACCTAAGACTTCCTGCCTTTGAGGCTTGATCTTTTATCTACAACATATTGTTTCTCATCAAATGATTATACGGGATGAAAAGAACAACATATTTTCTATAATGTTATCTACACTGAAATTTGGGCCCAGGGTATTATTAAATGAAGATAATAAAAACACACCCCTCAGAGTGGTTGTGAGGATAATATGAGAAGGCCTTAAGGCATTTTATAAACCTTAAAGTTCTCTATAAAGGCTAGCTAATTATTATTTTTAATCTCTGAGAAGTGAAAAAAAAATTCCTAATAGTGTAGAAAAATCACTTTATTAGGGAGTTTGCTGACCTGAGTTATATTTACATTTTTCCTACTAACTCTCTGTGGAGAGGACAAGTCATTTAGTGTCTCCAAATTTCAGCTTCCTCATATGTCAAATGAGAGAAGTTGGTATGAATTCATATATATCTTTATGAAAGTGGAACATCTCTCTAAGGGGCATACAGACACAAGAAAGAGGGAGCATGAAATCTAGGAAGAACACATCACCAAATACCAAAATAGTGAAACAAACCTACATATATCTTTATGTTTAAGACCAAATTACTGATGAACATATTTAATACCACCAAATTTCAGCACAACATTCACCCTTACCACTCTTCCACCTAGGAACCAATACACAGAAGTTAAGGGTTAAAAAAAAAATTTCAGCACAACAGAATTTAGCCCATTTTTCATAGTTTATTTTTCCTAGGTTTTGATCTAAAATAATAATTTTATTCTCCACAGCTCCTCTCTCTCTCTCTCTCTCTCTCTCTCTCTCTCTCTCTCTCTCTCTCTCTTTCTCTCTCTCTCTCTCGTCTATTCTGGGGAAACTACAGTTAAAATCAATATAAAAACTTAAGCTTTCAGTGAGATGAAAATGATTGATTCCAAGTTGGAAACCCAGGCTATGTTCAGGTGATACTTCTGCCCTTAATGTTGTTCTATACCTAAAGAAGCCAGAGGTATCATTGTATCCATCTGTGGCAATCTTTTCTCCATACCAGGAAAATTAATACCAAAATACAGCATGCCTTTTACATGTTGTTTCAATGTCCATTTATGTCATATCCTTAACTTCACTCCCAGATAGACTCTGAACGAGTGTTTATGTGTTGTTGTTGTTTTTTTATTACATTTCCTCCAAGGAGCTATTTCTACTGAATCATGTCTAGTTGCTACTTACTACTGCTTCTGTGGGCTAATTCTGTTACATTCAACCTTAAAGCTCTTTAACCTCAAAGGGTACCTGCAATTTGTACCATGTACATCCTCAAGGTCTAGCGATTTAATTTATGTTTGCTATTTAGGATGATGGTCAAAATTTCTGACACCTTAACTTTGTCTGAAAGAAATCTTGGGGGCAACTAGGTTGCACAGTGGATAGAGATCCAGGCCTGGAGATGGGAGGTGCTGGGTTCAAATGTGGCCTCAGACACTTCCTAGGTGTGTGACCCTGGGCAAGTCACTTAACCCTATTACCTAGCCCTTACCACTCTTCTGCCTTAGAATCAATATACAGTATTGATTCTAAGACAGAAGGTAAGGGTTTAAGAAAAAAAAAAAAGTCTTGGAGTGATTGTACGAGTCATCAATGAGGGAGGAACAACCACTCTTTTTCTTATTTCTTGACCCTATGTCTCTTCTTGGTTTATGTTTCCTTCCATCCTTCCCCCTGACCCACATTAACATGGCCTCACATGCACAGAAAATATTACAACGTGAACAGCCTTCACTAGCTGAAACCTCTGATCCCATATACATGAGAGAGCTCAATCTGGATTTTGGCAAGAAGATTTGGTGCCCACCAGGTCAGCTCGAATAAAGATATTAAAAAAAAAAAGAGGCAAACATTCATGACAACTGCCTCAAAGCTTCTCCCGAGACGATTTTAGCCCCTTCTCTTCTACTTATATCCTTATCTACATGCATGGATGGCTCGTTGCTTTTTGTTCCCACAATGAGACACCCAAGAATTCTACTTTATATTCAATTTGAAAGCAAAATCAATCGTGAACCAATCTTATCATTTTTAAAGTATGTTTATCCAGCTTTGTAGTAGGAACAAGCAGACTGTTTGAAGGCCACATACTTTTCAAACCTTGGTTGCAACACGTTGCCCCATTTTGAAACCATCTTTATCTAGCCGAGAAAACTAAAATCTATTTGACAAAGTGGTACTCTGGCCAGTTTATCTTGCAATATGGCTTTAGCTCACTGAGTCTATTGATCTCCTTAAATTAATGTTTACAGAATGCTACTGAATTTTGCTCAACAGGACATTGTTCTTTTGAAGCTTGGCTTTAAAAAAAAACCCACAATACTGTTTTTTACCGTGTGTTTCTTTGCTATACCAGGGAAAGTCTTCCTCTCCCCTCCCCATAACCCCCAAAGGTAGCCTTGAACTATTACTATATTAACTTCCTACAAATGTATTTACTCTAAGGATATTAGTAATATAACGTATGACTGAGCTGTAGTTCACAACTGGGATAATTTTGTACAGTTTTTCAGGATGTCCTTATGGTTTTAGAGTCCCTTAAATTTGAAAAAAAAAAACAGGCAACATGACAGAGTGAATTGAGTGACAGCATTTGGAGTCATGAAGAACTGAGTTCAGGATCTGCCTCTGGCACATATTTAGTATGCGACCACAAGTCACTTGATTTGGATAGTTTAAAAACCTTCCATGGTTCTCTTTTGCCGCTGGAATTAAAAAAAATGACTACTGTTCCTAGGAAAAACTATATACTTTTCAGATTGACATTTAAAATCCTTTCTAACCTGATTCCAGCGTCCCTTTCCAGGTTTTGTGCATATTACCACTCCGAGGTAGAATGTAAAGTTCTTGAGAAATGGGGTTGATTTAATTTTCATCTTTAAATGCCCCACACCCAGCACGGTGCTTAATGAATTCTAGTTGCATTGGATTGATCTGAATCTACATACTCTATATTGAGTCAAATTGGACTACTAGCTATTCGGCATAGTCTCTAGCCATTGGACATTGCCCAAATTGTACCCATGTGAGAATGGACTTCTTCCCCATAGAATCCTAGCTCATGTACTGTCTTCTACAGAAAGCCTTTTAGTTATCAGTCCTTGCTCCCTTCCCCCCATTCTAAAATGTTCATTTATGTACTTATTCCATCTGAATTAATGGTAGATACTTAGATAATATTATTACTACTATTTTATAGAATTATATAGAATTTTATAAGAAACTTGAGGCAGAGGCTGTGACTTGCAAAGGCTTCTTACACAATTAGTATATGAGGATGTATTTGAATTAAAATAGTAGAGTTGTTGATTTTCGTTGATGGAAGGAGTTTCCACACGTGGACTTCTAATACAGATGAAATTACAGGTCTAGATTTTTTTTAAGTTTTTAAAGTTTTTAACATGACTTGTAACATCAGAATAGAAAGGACTTGAGCATAACACCCAGTTGTTGCTGCAGAATCTTCTTCAGGGGGCCACTTTGAAAATATCTCCATTGCTGGTTCTGTGGTCCTGTTCTTTATAATCATAGGTGCAAGGGTGTAGGATTCCCAATAAAATTAAGATGCCATTCAGTTATGTTTGGAACTCTAAATAGAATGTTTCAGCCCTCAGCCATGGATCTGTGTGTCTCATACACGGGCTTGTTTCCAAAAATAATTTAAAAAACCTCACCTTCCCAGAGGAAGCACACGTGTTGGCTTAGCATGATGTCCCATTCTGCTTTTGACAATTTAAGAAAGAGGGATTTGAGTCATAATGTTGAAATATAATGAAATTAAAACTTGTCTAGTGGGAGGAGCGACTTTGTTGCCTGAGCTCAAGCAAAGATCTCTTGGTAAATTCTCCCAGAGGATGCTTTTCCTTGATGGATAAGCAGAGAGAAAGATTTACCTGAAGTCAGAGATCTTTTTGATGTTATGTTTCAAAGTGGGATGATAATAAGGACAATGTTGCTATCTTGTATCCATCTAACATTTTATTCTTTCACACCAGTTATCTTATTAGATCCTCACCTTATTGTTATAAATTGAAACAGGGAAATCACCCACATTTCACTTTGCTTTGCATCCTGGCCTGCTCCTCCTCTGAGTGCCTCCACTTCTCATTGACTAGTGTACAGGATAAATGGAGACATGACTGTCAAGGAAGGCCCTCAGTAGTGTTCACTCGTTACCCAGTTTCATATCTCCATGGCTTCCCTTTTGTAAAGAGGACTTATGGGTATAGAGCTTTCTCGGTTTCCAGCAAAAGAGTTCAGTGTGGGTAAAACAAGTTGGGCTGCATGGAGGAGACTGGGGAGGGGGCACCCACAATGGAGAGGCCCAGCACTGACATATCTGTTCTTGCCTTTTCATCTGATAATCTCTATGTGGAGTTACTAAAGCATCTGAGTTTATCCATTTAAGTCCACTCTGTCTGTAGTGTAAGTCCCTAGCTTGTGCCATTGCTGTCAGGAGATATGTCTCTCCTTGATCAATATTTACTTAACAAACAGCAGGGGTAGAAGAGTTTGTTTAGAGGAATCATGTGCACACCAGGGTGAATGAATGCTCGGTAAAGTGCTTAAACTGTAATTTTTTTTTCCTTTCCTAGGATATTTTTTTTTGGAAGGGTTCTTTTTTCCTCCCTTTTTTCTTTCTTCTTTTTTTAAAAAAAAATTTTTGTGCTCTTCTAGAGACACTTAGAAATCATCTTCAGAGAATGACCTTGCTGTAGGATTAAACATATTGTTCATATCTTGGGACAGCTCATGACGCAAGTTAACTTTTGGAAAACTTAGTATGTTGTTCCTTTTAAAACTCTGGGCCAGGTTAAATATTTTGGACAAGGTCTTAGGAAGAGTTGCACTTTCAAGTGTTTTTGCCTTGACAACTTTGGGAGAAAGAGGTACAAGGGAGGAATACGTGCAAATTAAGCTAGATTGCTTTGAGTTATTAAAGGTTGGCATAAGCAAGTTTCTTTCAATCCAGGCAGTCCTGATCACCCAGTTCTTTCAGAAAGAGGGAGGCTGTGTCTTCCCATGATTTTAGACCTTTTGGATGAAAGTAAAATGAAACATTATCTCTTTTCCTCTTCCTATATGAGAAATGGAGAAGGAAGTGGGAGGGCACTTGGTGTTAAACTTTCCCCATCTTTTTTAACTTTTCTTCTAAAACAATGGTTACTAGAGCCTGGAGTTAGAGCCTTCAGTGCAAGGGACTTGGAGGCATCTGGGTCTAGTTGAAGGGGTTTGTGTGTGTGTGTGTGTGTGTGTGTGTGTGTGTGTGTGTGTGTGTTTTGGGGGGGGAGGAGTTATTTATTTATTTGATTTTGTGAATCAGAGTTGTAAAAGCCATCTGAAATATTCATGCAGAATTGTCTGGGCAGCCCGTTTCTGTTTTATTTACTGCACAGTAGAACAGCCACAGCGGATTAGTTCTACAATACCCATAACAAAGGCACAACAGCTGATGCATGTGATGTGAGGAGGTGACAAAACAGTTAAACTATGCTGCTGGCTACAGGCAAGCAGTCAGCAGATGCAGACAAAAGGGTTTGTGACAAGAATAACTCTCTCTCCAAGGCGAGCAGTGAAGAGTATCCAAAATACCAATACCCTTTTCTCCTTGACATTGTCTTCTTACAGTCAGCGTTTTATTGCCCTTTTATAGTAAAAAATTTTAAAAGAAAGAAAAGAAAAGAAAGAGGGGGAAAGAAAGGAAAAAGAAACTCACACCTAAACTAATTCTCCAAATATCGGCTGGGAATTGACTTCTTTCTTCACACACAGCCACACCAACCTCTGAGGGTGTGTGTCCTCTTCACTTTTCCACTTAAAGTTGAGTTCAAAGAAAAACAAAATGAAAAAAAAAAAAACTACAGAAAAGTTTAAAAGAGGAACTGAAGAGCAAATCACCCCGGTGAGGACTGAGGAGGTGAAACTTTAATCAAATCATTTCAACTTTTCGTATTTGGGGTAGTGGGAGAGCTCTGGGTAAGATTTGTTTTTCCATTCACTGGAGTGTGCAGTAATCTCATGGATGAAATGAGGCCAGTGGGCCAGTTTTTAAAAGTGGTCAAGAATTGGGAGAAGATGGAAAGAAGGGCTGAGGGTGGGGCCACAGTGGCAGGAGAGAGTTGGGCAGGGCACAAGATTTCAGTCTTCTGTGAGGGGCCCATGAATGAGCTTTTTTACAGAAGTGTGAAAAATCAGCTTCTCTATCTCTAGAAAATAGGAGAGGCTGTCTTCTTTTTAACCTTTGTAATTCTCCTTCTATTCTCTGTGACATTCATTCAGCTGCCAAGTGCGTTTGGCAAGGTTTGGGCTAGTAAGCGCACTTCCAGTGACCGCTAACCTTGGTATGTCCTGACACTTATGATGAGTATCTGCAGGACACAGAAGGCAGGCAGCCTGCTCTGTCAGGCTTTTATTATGTACTGCAGAGGCTGGGGACAGCCAGTTTAATAAAACAAATCATCCTTGAAGGTAAAGCAACTGGGAAGAGGAGGAGGAGGAGGAGGAGGAGGAGGAGGAGGAGGAAGGGGAGGGGGGAAAGAAATAAGTGTCATTGCCACCCAGTCCAAAAAAAACAAACACCATCCACTCAACAAACTATGAGCAATGCAGGGCTGGCTGAACATACTTGAAACAGTATAAATTCTTCTTGCCCAGCCCCTGCCCCCTTCTCTGCCTTCACCTCTTTCCTACTCCCCACCCCCATCGCCTTGCCCTTCTCATAGCCTCATTTATAGTACAGGAACAGCGAGCATACTCAACTTGTAATGGAAATTAATAGGTACCAGTGGCTGCTCCCCAATCCCATTAGAGGTCTTCTCATTTCTCCCCACCTTCTTCCAAATAACCTGGCAAGAAGGGACAAGCCCAGTTGCAGCTTGGGTTCATTCATTTGGGACTCTTCCATTCTCCTTTGTTTTAGAACCCCAGGTGAAGAGGGATCTGCAGCATCTTAAAACTCCCTACCCCATCCCCACCCCCTACTCCCACCCCCATCCCCAGCCTTGAGAAGCCTTTTCTTTTCCCATCTGGCATGTGAAAGCAAAGCTATGGCGTGACTCTTCTGAAACAGTAGAGTGGGGTCAGGTTTGCCTCTCCCCGTGCCCCTTCCGCCCCCCTCCAGTGAGTCCACATTGTCTTACATTGGGGTCATTTGATTGACTCCTGCCACCTGATGCTGAGAAGATACTCAGGAGTTCATTCTGCAGATAGTTGAGTTCTATTAAAAGAAACCCAGACAACGGCTTACTTGTCACCAGGGGATTTTCTGCAGACGTTGATTAGTGATGTGAAAGCCATTAGGTGTAAAAAGGTACCAAAAAGCATAGACCGAGTCCATAGTATAAGCCTAAATGATGGTCCAGCCTCCCTAGCATGATTGTCAAAAAAAGAAAAAAAAAAGTCCCCCTTGCCCTTTTTTAGTTGTAAGGAGGAACAGATACCAGGAAGAAAGCATCCCCCCACCCCCTTTTTCACAAGACTAACTAGGCAGTATTCTGTTATCTGGGAAAGAGTACACTTACTGGCTTCCTCGGGAAAACAAAACCATTCAGTGTATGGCAGAATTCAGCATAAGGTGCTCCTTGATCTCCATTGAAGAGAGTATAGCTGAAGTACTAGAAGGACCTTGTTATCTGACCTCTATGGCGATCCCATAGAGTCTATTCCAAGGTCATCTAGCATTAGTGAGAAGTGGCTAATCTATTCATTTATTAACTCAAGAATTCATCACCCCCACCACCACTACCAATGACCCAATAACCAAAGCAACTGCAGATCTAGCCATGTTTATTAATGAGTTTCAAACGTTCTTGGGGATTTTCTCATAGTACTGCAAAGTAGCGATGCCACTCTGAGGTAAAAATGGCACTCATTGAATTCCCAGGACAAATAGTGTGGTTTAGTGGGAAGGGTACTGGATGGGATATCAGTAAAGCTGGGTTCCAGCCTTGGCACTGCTACTAACCAGATATTTGACCTCTGGCAAGTTATGACTCCCCTGGACCTCAGTTTCTTTCTTTTATTTTTATAAAATAGAGTTGAACTAGATGATCCCCAAATATTCCTTCCAGTTTTAAAAGTTCTGTTTTATTTTATCTTATGATCAGCTTTCATTTAATAAGCACCTAGATAGTGCTAAACATAGTATAAGATCTATCTAGATATTTCCATCATTCAAATAATTATTAATTATATTCCAATAATAATGATCACTTCTATATAATGCTTTAAAATGTGTGAAGTGTTATAAATATATGATCACATTTGACCCCCTCAACAACACTATGAGCCAATTCCCTATTACAAATGGGGCAACTGAGACTCAGCGCTTTTGACTTGTCAAAGGTCACCACAAGTAAGTGAAAAAGATAGGATTTCAACTTAGATCTTCATGACTCCTACTCCAGCAGAGTATGATTATATCACACATCATGCTTCTTCTTAAGCCTCTCTCTGCTGCTATAGATATAGTCTCCATAGAATTATTAGACTTAGTCCCTGCCTTCAAGTTGCTTATACTCTCTTGGTAAAGCAGAACATAATATAAGTAATATAAGTTAAGTGGCAATACAAGAATTATATGGCAGTTTAAGACATCAGTATAACAGATGTCACAAGGCAGTATCTGATTAATTGCCAAATTAATCCATAAACAATATGGGATACAACCCACTAATACCCATTAAATAACATGGAGAAGAAGAGTAGGGAATAGGAGACCATTATTAGCACCCAGAGGAATAATTAACTTTAATTGTTTCCAAGAATTACACTCCCCTCTACCAGCCCTGACCTTTTTCTGCATTTATCCTCTCTACCACCAACACACACACACACACATACATACATTCTCTCTCTCAATCTGTCTGTCTCTGTCTGTCTGTCTCTCTCTCCCTCTTTCTTTCTCTGTCTCTGTCTCTGTCTCTGTTTCTCTCTCTGTCTCTCTCAAACTAGATAATGCCCTCTTCCATCTATTTTCATCTTTTGATTCTCCTCTTTTCACTCCTCAACATCCTCTGTAGAGCTTGGAGCTGTAAAAAATGACTTCCAAGTTGGGAAATGAGCCCTGTAACCTCTGAAGAGGCAATGTGATATGGCAGTCAAAAGACCTGGGTTTGCATCCTGACTCTTCTACTTTTTAGCCATGTGACCGTAAGCAAAGACCTTCATCTCTCTAAGTGAACCTCAGTTTTCTCCTGTGTCAAATGGGGATGATAGTATTTATCCTACATAACTTACAGGTCTATAGTGAGGGTTACATGAAATAACTATATATTACATAATATAGAATACTGTACCAAATGTCAGCTGGAAACAAGCTTTTCTTATTGCCATCATTACCTGGGTTTTATCTACAGCAGCTGCCCTTATTACTCACCTAGTTATGCCACTGGCACCACTTCCTTCAAGCCTCAGCGCTGCTTTCCTGTAACGCTTCTCCAGAGCTAAGGATCAAGGATCTGAATTCCTTTGTTGCCAGTGGCTAGTATCACCATCCTTCTTAAAATGTTTATTTTAATAAATGCCTTTGGTTATGGTTTTGTAACATTTGGCTAACAGCTCCCAAACCAAGCAGTTATAGGGGATAGTTGCACAGTCTAACTGTTCTCCAGCCAGATTCCTCCTCTCAATAAAGCCTATTTGATAAAATGTGAAGATTATCTGTGGGGAGAGGGTGGAAGGGTGGGGAGAGGGAGGAAAGAAGGGATGCTCTCCAAATGACAGTTAAATGGCTTTTGTAATCATTAAAAAGTGAACAGGAAGACCTAGCTCTCCTCTGGCCCCCTCCTTCCTCACCAGCACACATGTGCTCACAGTAGATAGAAGAAAACCAGGCAACTCTGTGGAGCACCGCCTGCTGGGAACAGCAGATTGGGGGGGAGAAGGAGGGAATGGGAGGGAAGTCACTGAAGGATTTTCACATAGGTAGGCCTTTAGAAAATATTTAATACAGTGGTCACATTTTGTAGATGAGAAAACTGAGACCCAAAGGAGAAGGCATGAATGGGTTTGGAATCCAACTTCTCATTCCATATCCAATGGGCTCTCTGCTGTGCCCAGTGGATATTGATGGAGAGCTGGAATATTGCAGTTGAGGGTACCACTTCAGGGAAAACTCATTAATTCATTAAAAGGAAGCCCACAAGCATACTGTATTGTGTTTATTGGTCCAGAGGTTCACTTCACCCAAAATCTGGTCAGGTCATTCTGGCAGCAGTGTTACACAAAGAACATTGCAATGCCTGAGAGACAGGGCACCAGGATTCTAATCTTGGATCTTCTAACTTGCTACATGGTCTTGGGAAACTTACTTAATCTCTCTGAGTTTCAGTCTCCTTATCAGCAGATAGAGAATTAGCACCTAGAGTGTAGGGACCATTTTTTTCCCTTTATATCCCCCTCACCCCCATGCTTAGCAGAGTCCCTGGCACATAGCAAGGGTTTTAATAAATTTTTGTTGATTTGTTTAACTAATTCTAAGGTTCCTTTTGTGTCTGACCTAGGGGTAGAGTCCCACTTCTCAAGACTGTCATCACTGTATTTTTTTTCCTAAAGAAGAAGTAAATCATTTGGGGAAGCTCATAAATCATTTGACCTCTAAAACTAAGCCAAATTTAACTGGGAAAACAGGGATGTTTAATCCTTGTTCCTACATCCTTACAGTCATGGCAAATGTTGGTTGTAGATAGAGAAGAAAGGAATGAAGATTTAAAAAATTTTAAGTGCCTTTTTTTTACATTAATTCGCTATATGTCCAAACCAGAAGAAAATATTTCAATCCCTATATGTGTCTATATATCTGTCCATCTGACTGTCTTTTTTCCTTTCTCTCTCCCCATCTCCCTCTCCCTCTCCCTCTCCCTCTCCCTCTTCCTTTTCCTTCTCCCTCTCTATCTCTATCCCCACATACCTTGTGTTTATTTATTTCTATATTTGTATCCACGGATTGTAAAAATCAAATGGTACTCTCTTCCATGTTGATACAAATGTACTCAACTAAAGGAAATCCACTAGTTATTCATTTATACTTCCAGAAAAAATTAATTTAAGGTAATGATCCCTTCAGTGGCTAATACCCTATCTTGTGGCAAGATACCTCCTTTCCCCTTCCCCCCCACTCCCTTTTATCTTAAGGAATTTAGGAAGGATACTAAACAAACACATCAATAGTCACTAACTTTCCTGGTCAAGACTATTAAATAAGTAAGTAAGCAAACAAATAAGAAAGATAATGCCAAAGAATCAGCAGGCGTGCGCGTGCGTATGCACACATACACACACACACACACATACACACACACACACACACCCTTGGAAGGAACAGATTAAAGCTTGGGGGTTTAAAAGAGAACAGTTATCTTGAGATAGAGACTGGAGCCATAAAATAAGTTTAGAAGAGTAGGCAAACCAAAGGCTCATCAGTCCATGGGACATGTCTCCTCTTGAGGATCCAACTCCATGGAAAAAGATGTTTTAAAATCACCAATATAGCATTTTTTTAAATTATGCAAATTATATTAGGATGATTGTGAAGTCTCAAATGTTATGACAGATCACTGTCAAGTTTATCAAACTGGAAAATATCAGAATTGGGGGATTTAAGGGGAAAAAAAAGTCTGTCATCTAAGGACTAAATATGGAGAGGCAACATGATGGCATAAGATTTTAGGTCAGATGACCTGAATTCAAATCCTGATTCAGTTATTTTTCTACCTGTGTGACCTAGGGCAAATCTGTTGAAGTCCCTCATCTGTAAAATGAAGGAACTGGGCAAGATGACTTGAGCTGGTCCTCTGCAACTCTATGTTCTTATGTTCTATCCTGATATTTTAGGTTCCTAAATATTTTATGACTTATTTTAAATATAATTGTTTTATCTGATGTTTTTGTTTACTAAAATATTATTTTTGAGCCCAAATGTTTTTCCATGTAAAAGCACCTGGATTTTAAAATGTAAATAATTGGAGAAATGGGATTCAGTTTTTAGAAATTCCCTGTTAAAACTTGCATTCGGGATCATAGTCATTTCAGGTCGGAGTTGTGTCGTTCTTCTTCTCTTCCCCACCCCCATCCCCAAACAATCTCTCTAGAACTCTGGAGTTTGTTGTTTCAATAGACAGACCTCAGTATTTTCCTGGTAGGATTCTATTGCTAAAACTCCACTGAGCTGCCCATTCCATGTTCCTCTGCTACTATATATATAAAACAGCTTTACATAAGAGAATACAAGACTGCCATTTTTAGAAAATGCAGGTGCCATATAAGCCTCTTTCTGAAAGAAAGAACTTAGCTCAGTTTCCTTTGAAGAACTGGAGACTTGAAACTGAAAACTTTATTAATGCCATTGTCTCCTTGTATCAGCAGGTTCCAGAGAGATTCCTGGAAGTCGCACAGATCACATTACGAGAGTTTTTCAATGCCATTATCGCGGGCAAAGATGTTGATCCTTCCTGGAAGAAGGCCATATACAAGGTCATCTGCAAGCTGGATAGTGAAGTCCCTGAGATTTTCAAATCCCCGAACTGCCTACAAGAGCTTCTTCATGAATAGAGATTTTCAACAACTCTTTCTGAATGTATGAAAAGTAGCAGTCCCCTTTGGATGCCCAAGTTATGTGTATCTAAATTTTGATTTCATATACATGTATATGAGAGGCATAGATATGTTTATGAAATCAGCTGGTAATTCTGCCTCCTCCTCATGAACTCTTTTTTTTTTCTTTTGTGTTGTTCTGTTGCAAGGGGATACTGAATTGTCCTTCTGCCTTCAGTTTACTTTTTGCCCAAGGCCCTTAACATTTGGAGACTTAAATGGGGTTCATTTTCAGGGAGAAGAATTTTGAAATGGGTAAAGCCTGTCTTAGCAAGGTAGGGCATCATATATGTGATGCCTCTGTCAGATGCATGGCTTGCTACAAAGTGGCATTTTGGCCGAGGGAAACCAGCATCGTGGCACACTACTATAGACAATGAAGTTTCCTCTTGTTTTTACTGCTAAAAAGGTCTAAAGTTCTATGGAATCACTATATAAGCTTAGTTTTATTTTATTTAGCTAATTATGTTGCTTTTGCTTTCATCTCTAAAAACAGCAAATGACATTTTTAGCAGCTCATTGCCTAAAGTGATATCCCCCCAGAAGACCAGATTTCAGAACAAAACAACAAAAAAGCTATCAACCTTTTCCTAATAAGAATGATGACTACCCTTTTCCCCTCCCCCCCCCACAAAAAAATTAATGATTTAGATGCCAGTTTCTTATTGAGGCAAACCAATTCTGCACAAGATTGGTCCTTTCAGGTTGGGACTGGCGACTCATGCATGATGGTCTAGTCACTTCTCTCATTTTACAGTATGGTCCTCTTGTTTAAAGAAAATAACAAAACAAAAACAGAACATATTTCATTCTCCACAAAGTAAAACCCAAATCTTTTATATTTACCCTCATCTTGCTTCAGATATTAAAAGGCACACAAGTTTCAAACTTACTCTTTGCTCAACTTTGCTTAAAGTTGTATCAAAAAGACAACTCTTTCCACTGGATATTTAAATTGCCCCCAGATAGAATTTTCTGAATTACCTTTTTACAGGAAGAGGAACATCATCCCA
Source organism: Gracilinanus agilis (assembly GCF_016433145.1). Classification (NCBI taxonomy): domain Eukaryota; kingdom Metazoa; phylum Chordata; class Mammalia; order Didelphimorphia; family Didelphidae; genus Gracilinanus; species Gracilinanus agilis. The sequence continues at coordinate 120,593,297 of NC_058133.1, forward strand.
TCCTGGACTTTCAATTCCTGGTTATGCTGAAAGCTTTTTAATAGCAGTTAAGTTTGCTTGGACTTCATCTTGTCAGAGGAACACATATAAGACTGACCCTTCCCCCCCAAAAAAAGATGATTCTTCAAATTGACAAGCATTTATTAAGCACCTACTATGTGACAAAATAAGTCATAGAAATAATCCCCCACTGTCTTGTTGGATATGCAAAGTGATGACAACCTAACAGTTTTTCCTTGCTTTTCTGTGCAGCTTTTAAAAATGAATGATGTGCTACCAGTCTCTTCTAAAGCAGAAGCTAGTGTTGACCAAAATATGAGTAGAGTGAGTGTACAGTATAGGAAAGTTTGGGATTAGCCTAAGTGACACTATTTCAGCATAATATAAGAAAGCTAGCTGCTAGTTCTTTGTGCTTTCTTCAATGGTTCTCCTTTTTTTGATTTTCAAAATTTCAAGTGTATACTGTCCAATATTTACTTTGGAAAAAAAAAACACATCTGATGGCATTTATATTTCTTTTTTTTTCTGATTTTTCTGAACAGATGCAGTAAGAATGTATTGTTCACTAGTGTTTTCCATCCCCTCCCCTTCCATCAGGTAATTTGGTTAAAAATAATTATGATTCATTAACAAATCTGGTATTTAAATCATAAGGATCATAAATATGGCATTTCCTTGACTTTTTTTTTTCTATTCCAAAATTGCATTTGACTTTGGAGAGTGAAAGTTTACCCATGTGACTAAAGAGCTGACCTGATCACTGCAATTTCACTTCATTTATAAATACTGCTGATAGACAGAAATGTATGAAAGCAATTATTGTCAGCACAAAGCCTTAAAAACCTGCTGACTTCAAATTAAACAGCCCAATCCTATGATGCCCTGTCATTATTCCCAAGCACAGGCAGGATCCCTGCCGTATAGACAATGAAAACAACAACATGGGATGGAGTGCCAACAGTTTCAAAATGAATTGAATGCAAAACACATCTTATCCAACTTACTTTCTTAGAGGATCAAGACATCAACAGGGATATGCTTTCCCCCTCCCTTAAAAACAAAACGGTATAGTTTGGCTACTGTGGCATTTAATATGTCTACCATCCAATCTGCACCAAGTAAAGAGACGATCAACTGGTGGTAGTTAGTCCCCTCTTTGGGGAATTGCTACCCACAGGAGAACGTGATCTGCAGGGTTCAAATTAGGATCAAGTCAGTCTTTGGCTGTTAAAATGTCACTGAGGTGGTCTTATGCTACTGGATTGCCATTGACAATGGGAAAAGGCAAAGCCATACTTTATTCAGACTCTGTGGACTGCTATGTACTTTCTTGATCTGGAATGGAACAGATCCTTCAGTTATAATGAGCTGATTTTTAAATTACAATTACCCTTTCTCCCACCCACACTCTCCACCCTTCCCCTCCACCTGATTCAATTAAGTGAACTGAACTAGACTGTAGGCTCACACCTAGATACTGTCACATCTATCTCCTGAGAGTAATAGACTCTTGATCTTCTCTGAGGCATAGAAATGATTTCAGAGTAGAATCTGAATCTGAAGGAAACATTTCGTTGCTTGATTCTGTAAAGAGTACTCCTTCACTTTGCTATTGGGGGAAGGGGGGGTTCCCCACCCAGTGCAGCCATATTATCTTATGCCTCTTAATGCATTGAATGAAAATGACAAAAATCTGGGTGATAAAACTCTTATTTAACTGAAAGTACAAATCACACCATCTTTTAGATGGTAGGACAACTCTCCCTAAATTAAAATTAAGTGGGTTGGAGAAGGCTAATTATTTTCTGCGATTGGGGAAGAGTTTAGACAAGAAAAGAGTTTAAAGTCCATGTTGAAATAACCACATTGCCATTCGTTTTCTGCTAATTCTGATTTCTTTCTGCATACACACTTGAGGTTATAGTCTGTGCCTAGACCTTAAATGCACCAGCGGAAGGATTAAAAAAAAAATCCTTCAAAATACCAGTTTTTTCCCACAAGTACAATTGTTCTTGTGCCTTCTGTGGCTTTCAATTTCATCTTTTAGACTTTATTTCCAATTACTACAGCTGCAATAAACACTAGATTTTTTTTCTGGCTGTTTGACATAATGTTGATAGCTATGCATATTTTGTGTCTTTTTAAAAAAAACAAAGCGGGAGACTACGTTTTTGAAGAAGAGAATTTTTAGAACAGTTTGATAACGCAAATTATTTTTTTCCTCAATTGTTTGAGCAGCATTCAAGTTTTGAAAATTCTTGTAGAAGCCAATTTTTTGTAACTGTGGTGCAAATCTTGTGTTTTCTTAGCCTAAAGAAAAGTAGTATAGAAGCAATATTTCATATGATGTGCTATATATGTGTATGCACCAGTATACATGTATATAAACACATACAGAATCTTATCTATATATATATATATATATGCGTGTGAAGTGAAAAGCTTACCTTTTTCCTATCTAGATTTAAGATCCTATTTTAGACATCTGTTATGTTTTGTGAAAAGAATGTTCTATTTGCAACTGCAAAACATTTAATTCTTACTGTATCTCTGGATGTTTAATGAGAACGTTTCACATTAAATGGTAAAACAAGTGGACTATGTTAGAATGTAGGCATTATTTAAGGAAATGTTCACCCATATATATATTCCTGAGGTTTGCTTTGTGCCTCTGAGTATTATTTAATTAAAAGTGTTTTCAGTTTGCAGAATCTTTGTTACTGTACCAGGGATGTGGGTGAATATCTTTGAAAAAAAATACAAAAACATAAAAATAAAAAATAAAACAAAACAAAACCAAGAGGGGAACTTTTATAAAGCAATGTAAATATTTAACCTTATGGCTGTTCTTGCATAAGACATAAGATTTTAATAACGACATTCTCAAAACATCTGTTGGATTTATTAGGAACACTTCAATAACTGTATAGATAGTTGAAAGCATTCTTCAAAATCCAGCCTCTCTACTTTTAAAAGATAACAGTCTCTTTCATCAGATGTCAAGGACAAGGGTGATACAGTTTCTGTAAAAATTACAGAATTTTTTTTCTATGTACATGAAGTTATTTAATAAGTAAAAGAAAAATTCCTTTCCATAGGTTAATGTTAAGATACAAAGGTGAAGATATTTGTGGCTTTAAAACTAGGATTTTCACCAGCAGCATTGACAAATTTGTAAAATGAAGAGTGGTTTACAGCTCCCCCAGAATAAACATTGTACATGAGAAGTTAGAGCAAAAATGATTTGCCATGTGTATTATAGAGTATTCATTGGTGTGACTAGTGCAAATGTTTCCTTCTGGTACCAACCCTGTGTTTGAATATTCCAAGAGGCATTGTTTTCAAAAAAGCTCCCCTTAAAAGAATGTAACTGGTTTATATGAGTAAGCAGTTACTGTATTGCACTTAAATGTTATGTTGAAGGAAATGCAATTTTGTTTTCTGTAGAACTGTTGGTTGTAAACCATCTATAAAGCTTGGAAAGGCTCATTCAGAGCTGGGATTAAAAACTGGTATTTTTAGCCTTTGGGTCTTCTTAGAAACACTCTTTGGGTGGAATCTGGTGGCACATGAACTCTCAAGAGTCTTTTTACCTGAGCTACCATTCCCTCTCCCAAATCTGCCATCCGGTAAAATGCAGTCTGTCTAAGAGGGAGAAAGACGCAACCAGGAGACATAGACATCTTGGGCCAGCCCTCTTATAGGAGGATTTATTTCTTCTGTATTTTGAAAACACACAGATCCTCCCCACAGTGGAGGGAAAAGCCATTTATAAGTGCTTTTGAGGTGCCCCCTACCAGAAGTCAGAATGAGGGGGAAAAATGTATTGCGTTGGACTGAATGCTACCTAGAAGAATCAAAGGTTAAAGTTCACACTGGTATCATCCCAGCCATTACTCATTTGTATATAGTTACAAAGCGTGACAAGACACTGCCTTTATATTATTTAGCAATATGTTGTAAATAGCATTAAGCTCTTTTTTTTGTAATAAAGACCCTTTAATTTGAAAATAGTACAATAACTGAAACTGATAAAGTCAATTTTTGAGTTTTTTTTAGCTAGAGGCAATTTCAACTGTGGAATTTTTTGTTGTTGTTGTTGTCTATTGTTCTAAAGACTTTGCATAATTTATTGGTTTAATTTATCCTAATTTATTTGATGAAGGTGTACAATTTTGTATTACCAAGGATGTACTGTAATATTAATTGATGACATGATAAAAAAAACAATGAGAGTCCCTGTCCATATTAAATAAATTTTTAAAAGGTGCAGTAGACAATTGATTTTCAAGTCAAAGTGAACATTTTAGTTTGGCAGCTACTAAATTTTAAAACAGGAAAAAAAAAGATGTTGTTTGGGGGTAGGGTGGGGATGGGGTTTTATTTTGTGTGTTTTAAGCTTTTGTATACTCTCCAAACTTTGACCTTTTTGCTTTGTACCACTTAAAGGATACAGTAGTTCAATTGCCTTGTGTGCCTTCCATCTTCTCTTAAACTGAATGTATGTGCAGTATATATGCAAGCTTGTGCAAAATAAAATATAAATTACAAGCTCATTGATGTGCTTTGGATTTTTTCTTCAACTGTCTTGTAGGAGATTGAGTATAGGGTTAAAGTCCACCCAAGACAACAGATTTTGATGCAGTTAGATTGTCGGTTAGAGTGTTTATCCCCTGACAATCTAGACAGTAAAACCTCACAACTGAGCCTCAAACACTGATGATTCGAATGCCTTTTGTTACCTGGGTAGTTTGATTCATCCAGATTTCAGGGTTTCCAGGTAACCTCCTATTGCCACAAGATTGATTCCAAGGACAAATTTACCTTTGTTTATCCCTTATGAGGAAGAACACAAAACCAGGTTGAGTGAAACTGCTGTTATAATTTTCTCCCCAGTATTGCTAATTCCAGATGATTCAGCAGAAGACGTAAATATGACCACATTTCACCCACTTGCTAAAATCATAGAAAAAAGGAAGGCAGCCTAGGGTAGTAGGCATGGTGGAATGGAAAAAGGCAGTAGACTTGAGAGACAGAAGCCTTAAATTCAGCTCCGATACTTTTGACCTTGACCAAGTCATTTATTTCATCTCTGAGCCTTACCTTTTTCATCTGTAAAATTAGGCTAGGTGAGCATGCACTACCTCTCTCATAGGATCAGAATAAGGAAATATCTTGGAAACCCTCACAGGGTAATAGAAATATTAGCTAGTCTTTTATAAACTGGTCTGTGAGGGAACTGAAAGCGTTTGTAACTTATATTCTGGCAAATTTACAGACTAAAGATTTACTCCTGGCTTTTTTTTATAAGTGGATTTGGGGTAGTCTCTTCTAGTCATCTTCCCAGATTTGTAGCATACGTGGTTACAGCTTTAGAAAAACTGCCTCTCACGCTTTCAGAAATATCTGGGCTTACATGAACTGATGCAAAGTGAAGTGAGCAGAACCAGGGTAAGATTGTATACACCAAACAGCAATATTGTACAATAATCAATTTTAAATGACAGCTATTCTTAGCAAGACAATGATCTAAGATAAGTTAGAAAGACTAATAATGAAAAATGCAATTTGCCTCCAGAGAAAGAAATGGAATCTGAATGCAGGTAGAAAAGGTATTTTTTTTTTTTGGTCTATGTTTTCTTTCACAACATGACTAATATGGAAATATGTTTTGCCCAGTGGAATTGTGCATCAGCTATGGGAGGGGAGGGAAAAAACATGAATCTTGTAACCATGGAAAAATATTCTAAATTAAATAAATTTTTCAAAAAAATATATGTTTTGCATGACTGCATGTGTATGACTTCTCAATGAGGGGGAAGGAAAGGAGGGAGGGAATTTGGAAAGCAAAATTTTAAAAAATGAATGTCAAAAAAAATTTACATGTAATTGGAAGATAAAATATTTTTAAAAAGCTGCTTTTCGGGAGCAGCTGGGTAGCTCAGTGGATTGAGAGTCAGGCCTAGAGACGGGAGGTCCTAGGTTCAAATCCTGCCTCAGACACTTCCCAGCTGTGTGACCCTGGGCAAGTCACTTGAGCCCCATTGCCCACCTTTACCACTCTTCCACCTAAGGAGCCAATACACAGAAGTTAAGGGTTTAAAAATAAAAAAAAAAATTTTTAAGCTGCCTTTCCTTCTGATTGTCATTTTGGAGAAAACTGGTGGTATAGAGAACAGGATCTGAAAATCAGGAAGGTTGGAGTTCAGGTTTGACCTCTTTTTCAACTGTAAAATGAAGATAATAATACTATCTCCCTCAGACATATGTGTAAAAGGCACTTAGTACAGTGCCTGGTATATAGTAGGTGCTATATAAATGCTCTTTCATTTGCTTTTGTTTAACATAAATTTCATTCTTAAATTGGTGGCCAGAGGAAGGAGCAGTAACTGTAGGATTTGAAATAGAAGTAATCTTAGTGATCAATTTGGTCATCATAATTATTTTATGGACAAAGAAACCCAGACCCAGAGAGGGTCCTTATTTAAGGTCACACAAATAGAATGTAGAAGCATCAAGATTCAAACTTTAGTCCTCAGCTCTATCATTCTTGCCATTAAGCTATTATCTCGATTCCCATCTTTAGGCTTCAGTTTCTTCCTCTCTAAAATACAAGAGTTGGATTAAATGATATTTAATATCTTTACTAGATATAAATTCTATTACTTGCTAACACTCATGCTGGCTCAAGCCTCAGAACCCGGACCCAAAATTCAGTGATTTTTCCTCTTCATCATTTTCTTCCTCCAGGAAACTCACTATTTTATAAACCTCATCAAATTAAATTCAACACTGAAGCATTTATTAGGCACCTACTGTAAGTAAAGCATTGTGCTGGCCACTTCAGAGGATATGAAGTTTAACTACATCATAGTCCCCATCCTCAGAGAGTTTATGATGTCGCAAGAACATGACACCAACACAGACAATTTTATTACAAAATAATATATGACAAGTATATTGGAAAGTTGCTAATGAGGTATATAGTCCCATGTCTTATTAAATGTAGGACTAAATCTAATCTCTTGGATCTTGGTCATTTCTTCCTCTTCCCAGAATGCTAAAATATTTTACATTTTAGCCATATCTTCCTCTTGACAGACGGTACCTGAAAAATCAGTGGAAGAGTTTATTAAGTGACATGGTAATATGTTCATTTCTATCTCTTTGTTTCAAGGGCAGTAGCTTAAGTTCCAGGTCTATGAGTTGTATCCCCTTAAAAATACTCTATCCAGGAGTCCTTAGAGCAGAGGTTGGGAAATGAGAGGCTCCTACCTGTGTGGATTCTCACATGTAGCACAAAGGCTGCTGAGGATATGTGAACACCTTTCCCTAATGGCCACCTATAATCTATTTTGAATTGGCACAAGTAATCTTTCCACCTATTCCAAATCATGAAAGATGGTTATTTCAAGAGAAAATAATGTATTTAAATGTTGAGTTTATAAAAACTATGGTAGTATTTTTTTTCTCAAATTAGGCCCTAGATTTTAGAAAGAAAATTGACTATTTAAGCTGAGGAAATATTTAACCCCTTACTCCTTAATGTTCTTTAAGCAAAGGCTAGGTTTTCTACAGAGGGGATCCTTGGTCAGATACAGATCATGGCTTTTGAAATCCCTTCCAGATCTAATATTCTATGAGACCATGATTAGTCATTAATTTTTTTTATTAATTCTGAATTTGACAAACATCAATAAACATTTTCATATGCAAAGAATAGAAATGTGTTGAATATGAAACTATGAATCTCATTACATGTAGCATTTTAAAAGTCTGTACTAAATTCAGCACCTTCATTCCTAAAGCTGTCTGCTTGTTTGTGTAGCTAGGTGATATAGTGGATTATGTCAGTAAGGTATGAGTTTTCATTCTACCTCCTATGCTTACTGGCTGTACAACCCTGTAGCAATCCAGGTATACATTAATTGTGATATTATTTTAAGAAGTATTCAAAAATTTAACTGATACTGGTCAAATCCAAAGCATTTCACGTTTTTTCAACTGGAAATGACAAAAAACTTGCACAACCAATTCTATCTCCAAACAAATCTTTGCTAAATGCAAAAGTTAGTGTGAAGTCAAATTTAAAATTAAACATTTCAAATTTAAATTGGACACAACAAATTACTAATAAAAGATTGATTATGTTCTACATGAAAAGTAAGGAGACTGAGATAATTGACCAGTCTTCTGGGGTGTAGCCTTAGGGAAGGGCTAGGGACTTGGCAAGGTTGATGTTCAATTTGACTCAAGATTACAGAGATCAATCATTAGCAGTATAAGAGTTACATTTTTGAATACTTCTTAAAATAATATCACAATTAATGTATACCTGGATTGCTACGAACCCTGGACCCATCACTTAATCACTTTCAACCTTAGTTTCTCCATCTATAAAATAGGCACAATTATAGCATCTATCACATAGTATTATTTATCAAAAGAGGTAATATTGGTAAAAACACTTTGCAAATTATAAAGTGCTATATAAAACTAGTAAGCTCCTAATTATTACTGTGTCCCCTAACCCTTCTCTTGTTCTGTGCATTTTAAAATGCTGCCTTACAGCTCTTTTTTTGGTAATACTTTCATGAGGCACACACACACACACACACACACACACACACACACACACACAATACCTAAAACCCTTCTTGGTAATAAGTTGCACATCGTGGCATGTCCAAAAATGTGTGTGTGTGACTAGCCATGTTAAAAGAAAAGGAAAACATATCAATTCATTTGTCTTGATCATACTTATTTCTTAGAAGGGAGAACTTTTAATAAAGGGCAGGAGTATTAGATGGGAGATGGGGGAATATGGGATAGTGATAGCAATGAAGAATAAAGGGAAAAGGGGGAAGGGAAGAGGAGTGCAAAGAAGGGAAAGGAAGTCAAGGCAAGGGAAAGGAGAAGAGTATTAAAGAACCATCTAAAAATACGCAAGGGAGAAAAAAATTAAGTTGAAAAGAGGACAGAGACAAACAGGGTAATTCTTTAAGTACCAATTTGCTGAGTGCTGGCTTTGCAACCAAAGTTACTTTTCTTTTAGAAAATAAAAGAAAGATCAACAAATAATCTAACTATATTACATACAACCTTTCTAAAGGATGCCTTCAGTAGGATAGCTGATGCCTGGACATCCAGCTTTTACTTTAAGACCATTAACCAGTAAGGAGTTAAATATTTCCTCAGCTTAAGTAGTACTAACATACTACTATATTAAAGTTGATATCAACTTTTAAAAATAGTTGTACATGCTATTGCTGGTTTTATAGGCAATCATTTTTTCCTATCTTCCTTTGTACTTGGGAACATTCATGTTTGTTGATAGCTGTCAAGTTTAGAGCTTAAAAAAATTTTTTTAAGTAAATGATCAGTGGTCAAAGGAGCACTGGAATGTCAAAACACCTGAGTTTGAGTCTTAGCATTCCTTGACCTTTGAGCCTCAGTTTCCACAGTTGTAAAATGGAATGAATAAAACAATCTCTACCTGATTCATTATTTTATTGTAAAAATCAAAGAAGATGATTACTGCCAATCTGGCTTCCATTTAAACTCTGGCTAGGAAAGTATAGTAAGATCATTCACTGATTTTTTTTTCCTATAAAGAAAGTAACTTTGGGTTCCAAGACCAGGACTTAGCAAAACTATGGAGGGAACCGTTTTGCTTCTTTTTGCATTCTTTTTCCATATTCCAGTCCCTTCTGTCCAATTATGCAATGATCTCATTCTGTGCCATCTTTCTTGTCACAGAGAAAAGCACTCAATAAAGTAATGCTAGAATGTTAATAACTTGAAATGTTACCATTCTCAGGGTCACATTATCTTAGCAGAGGGCAACAAAACATCAGATATTATTTAGCCCAAAAGAATGAATCTCTAACGGTAGAATTTTAGGCTCCATGGCACCATGCACGAAATTAGAGGATAAGGAGGCTTTTCTGGAAGCCCTTCTATCATAGTACATAGGTGACTTGCTCTCTGGAGCATAAAGCCAGCCCCAATGATTTTGATTCTTTGTTTTGCTATAAATTAGCCATATTCCCCTGGGACAGAGACAAGTTCCAGTGACTTTGGAAGTTAGGGCAGAATTTTGAGTACCCAGGTCTTGTAGACCATTACTCAGTCTTCAAGGTCTGGGTCCCACCCAAAGGCATAAAAAGACCCTTCGAGTAGCCCCTGTCTAGGGGTGGACCAACAGTCAAGGGTGCTCCCATATCCACTGAAGGCCTGTTTACTTTACAGATAACAAAGATTAGGGGCAAAGGTTATAGCTTCTGACAAGTTGGAGGTAGACTCAGGATTAATGCAACCTAGATGACCTTATCACTTAATCTACCCAAGTAGCCTCACTCCTGCATGAAGGACTGGCAGAGGAAAAGACCTCTGTGATAATGAACCTGGGGCAAAAAGAGCAGGAGAGGAAGGAATTGAGTCTCCCAATCTCTATTCCAGCTTTTATTGACAGCTTCATTACAATTAGACTAAGGATAGGAACTACACCTATAATTTGAATGGGAAAATCTTCTATGAAGAAACTCCTTCTACTAAGATAGATAGGCATCTCTTTCCTACAACTTATTGTTTTAGAGTTACCTAGAGTACCAAGATGTTAAGTGACTTACCCAGGGTCACAGAGTCAATATGTGTCAGAAGTGATATTTAAACCTAGATCTTCTGATCCCAAGGTCAGCCTTTTATTGACTCTGCCATGTTGCCTATCTCAGAGCTAGAAATACAACTAGAGTATATTATCTTTTTACTTATGTCTTTAAAAAAACAACAAACTCTTACCTTCTCCAAGGCAGAAGAGCAGCAAGGGCAAGGCGATAGAGATTTATTAATTTGCCCAGGGTCACACAACTCAGACATGTCTGAGACCAGATTTGAACCCAAGTCCCCCTGACTCCAGGCCTGGAAATCTATCCATTGTGCTACCTAACTGCCCCCGAAATTATTTTATTTTATTGTTTTTGTAGTCAAACAGGCTTAAGTGACTTGCTCAGCGTCATACAACTAGTAAGTGTCTGAAGTTAGATTTGAACTCATGAAGTTGTCTTCCTGATTCCTAACCTAACTATGATAAAAAGCCTAGAGCACCCATCCAAGCACTAACCAAGCCCAACCCCGCTTAGCTTCCAAGATCAGGAGAGATCGGCCATGGAATTGTGTTTTACAGATACAAAGCTCATTTGTATGGGTTATCATTTCAGGTACCTAAAAACCCTTGAAAAACAGTTATGCAAAGGGATAGGTCCTCTCTGCTCTGCCCTGGTAAGACCTCTTCTGCAGTATCATATTCATTTCTGGGTACCACAGTTTAGAAAGCTATTGTTGAGCTGGACAGTGTCCAGAGTAAGACAACTGGAATGATGGAGGGCCATTTAAGCATAGGAGGAGAGAGATGGGAATGTTTAATAGGGGACTGAAGACTCTTCAGGTGTTTGAGGGGCTGTCATATGAAAGGGGGACCCCATCAATTCTGTTAGGCACCATGGGGCAGAACTGGGAAGCCCAGGTATAAGTAGTAAGGAGGGAAATTTAGGTTTAATGTCAGGAAAAACTTCCTCCCATTCAGAGCTGCCCCAAAGAGGTTTATGCTGCTTTCAAATAGAATGAGTTCCTCAGTCAATAGAAATCTTCAGGCAAAGGCTAGATAACTACGTGTCAAATGCATCACAGTAGGAGTTCTTTGAGGGAATTATATGGAGTAAAAGTGGCAACTGGGGTCCTTTGCATCTCTGAAACTCTGATTATGTAGTCCTCATTTTATTATGAGGAAATTGGGGCTCTGAGCACTGAAGTAATACTATGTAATTTAATTATGTAGCACTCTAAGGTTTTCAAGACTTTATAAATATTTGAACCTTGTAAAAACCTTTTTTCCCTTTATTTTTTCATTTAAATATTTTTCCCAATTACATGTAATAACACTTTTTGGCATACATTTTCTGAGCTTAAATGCTAATATTAACCTATTAACCATTTTACAAATGAGAAAACTGAGGCTCAGAGAGGTTAGATAACTATCTGAGGGTTACGCAGCTACTAAGTGTCAAAGGTCAAATTTGAACTCAGGTCTCAACTCTAGGTTAGTTTGTCAGACCTGAACCTAGACCCAGTACTCTATCCATTGCACTACCTAGCAGGTCAGTATAGGGGGGGGAAACAGTCATTTAGGGGCATCTGACTTCTCTACTTCTTGTGATTTTTTTAACCTTACCTTCCATCTTAGAATCAATACTCTGTATTGGTTCCAAGTCAGAAGAAGGGCAAGGGCTAGACAATGTGGGTTGTGACATGCCCAGGGTCACACAGCTAAGATGTATCTAAGGTCATATTTGAACCCAGGACCTTCTGTTTCTAGGCCTGGTGCTCTATCAGCTATGCTACCTAGCTCCCCTCAAATGCTACCTCTTTAAATATGTGCCTCATTTGTTAAATGAAATGCAAAATGTAAATGGACTAGATTAGAGGAGGAAGGAAAAAACATTTATGAAGTAAGCCCTTGCTATGTGCCAGCTTCTGCCCTAGGCATTCTACAAATTTATCTCCATTGATCCTTACAATAAATGTGGGAGGTAGGTGCTAATATTATTCCCATTTTAGAGTTGAGGAAACTAAGGCAAACAAAGGTTAAGGGACCTGAATAGGGTCCCATCATTAATAAATGCCTGAGGTCACATTTGAACTCAGTTCTTCTTGACTCAAGGACTAAGACACTTAGTTGGCTTGTTCTAATCACTAGAGTTGCTTTTAACTCTTCAACTCTTTTGGCCCCAAATCCAGAACTTTTTGCATTCTACCATGTTTGGTTCAGAACAAAATTCTCAATCATTATTTTAAAGCTTTCCCCCCAAACCCCTTTCCTTACATACTTGGCCTATCATTCATCCAGTCCTTCCCTTCCCCATCCCAGTGTAAGGGAATGGAACTACTTAGGTGGATGAAGTAATCCAGGCAGCATCTACTCCAGGTGAATCAAGGTGGTTATTTAGCCCAAGTACTCACTAAACAGGAAGAATGAACTATTTGGCTTCCACCCAGGAAACTACGCCTGCATCTGTACCTGTCTTGAAAGCACTGGGCTCTCTCCAATTTGTGCAAATATTCTGGGATTTGCTGGTACTCAGATCTTCTTAGTGTGAGCAGCCCTGACCATATCTAGAATGATTATCAATCAAACAACAAGCATGTATGGACCATTTATTATATGCCAATCACTGTGTTAATTGCTGGGGATGCCTTCCTAGGATCATAAATTTAAAGCTGAAAGGGTCCTTGTAGGTCATCTAGTCCAGTCACCTCATCATTTCACAAATGAGTAAAATGACATACATCGAAGTCAAGAAATGAGCCACAGACATACAGAGTCCTTGATTTTCTGTCATCCCAAAATATGGCACTTCAATGTTCATAGAACCCTGAAATCTCTGATTTGATCATAATATGTTGTTATTCTATTACCTTGTATTTCTAGTCCCTGTTCTTTGTCCTCATCATGACTTTCAGTCCCTCTATCCTTCAGTTCTATCTCAAGTTAACCCTCTTCCCCAACTCTTACCCTGGCTACACTCTCCTCCATTCTCTATCTCCATCCCTTGGAGAACCAATTCAACTCAACACTATCCTCTTCTCTCAAGTCCTTTGACCCTATCCTCTCTTTGATCTTGCCTTGCCAAATCTCAGCTTCAGTTTATTCCCACCATCTTTGCTTCTACTCACAAATTACTGAAAAAAGCTAGAGAACATTGTGAAGCCATGCTGCGCTCACTAGAAATTTGTTAATAATCTCAACTGGAATTTACTTCACTATAGCAAGATGATACTTTCATACCTCATTAATTAACTTACTATTCCACTCCCCTGAACAGCTTTTCCCAACCTTATCATCCCTCCTCAAATTCCCCATGGTGCTCCTTCCCCAATCCTCTCAGTTGAGAACCATGCTTCACGTTTCACTGAAAAAATTGAGGTCATTTATTGAGAGTTCTCTTTTCTCCCCATGTCCTCATTTCACATTGCCCAGATGACTTTGGCTACTCTCTCCACTTTCAAATCTGTCTCAAATCAAAAGACAGCCCTTCCTTTTGCAACAAGACAAATTCTTCTACTTGCCCAAGTGATTCCATTCCATCCTATCTTCTCCAGCAGATTGGTCCCTCTATTATACTCATTGTGACCTTTATCTTCAATATTCCCTCTCTAATAGCTATTTCCTACTCTCTACAAACATGCCCAGGTCTCTACCATTATGAAAAAAATACAACTTACTTTTATATCCCCATTACATATCCTCCTACATCCCTCCCCTAGCTAAAATCTGTGATAAGGCTATCTACAATTGATACCTCCCCTTCCCTTTCCCCTCTCTCTCTTCTTAGCCTTCTGCAGTCTTGTCTCCAACTTCATCATTCAACTAAAACTGCTCTTTCCAGAGTTACCAGTGATCTCTTAATTGCCAAATTTAATGTCCTATTCTCAGGACTCATCCTTCTTGTTTCTGTAACCTTTGATGTTATCTATCACTGCTTTCTTTGATACTCTAGGTTTCTGGGATACTACTCTCTCTTGGTTCTTCTCCTTCCTTTCTGACTTCTCAATCTCAATTGATGGCTCTTCATTCAAGTCACATGATAATAATGAATTAATAATAGTGATAATAATAATGATAATAATGATAATAATATTAATGAATAGTGAATAGAATCCTATGATCTATCCTGCATTTTCTTTCCTTCTTCGTCCATATTTTTTTGCTTGGTGATCTCATCAGTTCCCATGAGTTCAACTATCTTTACTAAGCTAACAATTCTCAAATCTATTAATCCAGCCCTCGTTTCTCCTAACCTTCAGACTCACATCTCCAACTTCCTATTCAATATCATAAGCTTATTTGTTTGGCTATTCAGTCATTTTCCAGTTGTCTTCATAACCCCATTTGGAGTTTTCTTGGCAAAGATACTAGAGTGGCCTGCCATTTCCTTCTCCAGGTCATTTTACAGATAAGGAAACTGAGGCAAATAGGGTTAAGTGACTTGCTCAAAGTCAAAAAGGTAGTTAGAGACTGAGGCCAGATTTGAACTCAGAAAGATGAGTCTTCCTTACTCCAGGACCAGCTGCCCATCTTAAACTTAAGATGTCCACAACTGCACACATTATATTCCCTCTGAGCATCCCCCTCCTTCCTAAATTTCATATAATTTTAATGGTATTACTATCTTGTCAGTGAACCAAGTTCGCAACATATATATATATATATATATTCCCTTCTCCCACCATATTCAATTTATTGTCATGTCCTGACAGTTTTACCTTGAGAACATAGCCTTGATATGCCCTTTCTTTTTCTAACAGCTACAACCCAGTTTTAGACTTAGCACATCATATCTAAACTACTGCAATAGCCTTCTGGTTTGACTCTCTGCCTTAAGTCTCTCCCCACTCCAGTTCATCTTTGTCTCAACTATCTAATTGTTTCTTTTATAGCACAAGTCTGACATGTCACCTCCTACTTAATCAACTCCAGGGGCATCTTAGTGCCTCCAGGATTACATATAAAATCCTCTGTTTGACTTTTAAAGTCCTTTACAACGTTTATGAAGGGCCCTTCCTATTTTTCCAGTCATCTAAACTTTAGTCTCTTTTTCACTTTCAACAATTCGTAGACACTGATCTCCTTTCCATTCCTCATACATGACATTCTGTGTCCTTTCACTGGCTCTCTGCAAATCTGAAATGCTCTCCCTTCTCTGGGATCCATAACTTTATTTAAGTCTCAGCTGAAATTCTGGCTTCTGCAAAAGACCTCTTCTAATCCCCCCCTCAATGCAAGTACCTTTCTTCTGAGTTTATTTACAATTTACCGTGTGTATTTCTTGCGTGTATGTAGTTGCTTGCATTTTGTCTTCATCATTAGAGTATGAACTCCTTGAGAGCAGGAATTTATTTTTGTTTTTCTTTCTATCTCCATTAGCAAGATGTCTGGCACAGAGTGGGCACTCCATAAATTCTTGCTGATTTGTAGACTTAACTGTACTCCCAGAAACAGATCAAGACTATTTTTCAAGCACTGTTCTAAGTACAAAAAAATTCATCATCAGTAGGATGGCTCATGTTGCCAACTTCTCCTCATATTTGTGGGTCTTAGTTTCCCAAAAAAATTCCACCACCATTTTGCTATGACTCAACTTCTCTCAGGGTCCTTTTTGAAAGGGAGGAAGTGAAGCATTCCTACTATTCACCACTTTGGCGCATAATCTTCTACTGGTGTGATTTCATTTGCATCCTTAATCTTAAACACAAAATATTTATTAACAATAAGGCATGGGACAGCTAGGTAGCTCAGTGGATTGAGAGACAGGCCTAGACACAGGAAGTCCCGAATTCAAATGTGACCTCATATATCTTCTAGCTGTGTGACCCTGGGCAAGTCACTTAATCTCCACTGCCTAGTCCTTACTGCTCTTGTGCTTTGGAACCAATAAGCAATATTGACAAAGATTTAAAGAAAACAACAAAGCAAAAGCAAAAATTATCATAATATCATAGCCAATATATGGAAAACACAATAATAATACCTCATAATTCTAAACCTGATTCACACTTTCTCATCAATAGAGAGAGGGTCCATGAAGACGATAGGAACACACTTACAAAGACATAGCAAGGGGACATATGATGGAAAAATCCATGTTTTGAAGACAACTCAAATTCCTGAAATTCAGACTTGATATTGTTGGTCCCCTCAGGACTCACATCAAGCCACTTTTCTGCTAACTATACCTTTTCTGGTTTTAACTACTCCTCTACTAGGAAAATATGCTCATCTTCAACTTTCAAAATGAATCAGTAATAAGCTCCTTTAACTCACAATTGTCTTTTAAAAGATTCTGATAAAGTGTTGTACTATTACAGTGACAAGTGATTCCTTTATGGCAGAATACTGCATAACCCCTCTGGTTGGTTCTTTGGGCAATGAAGACTATCCCAACCATCCCTTTAATGGATTCTGTGTAATCCAATCAGCTCTCAGCATCTTATTACCATAAAGCAAAATTCATAGTCCTTGCAAATGAGTCTAGCCATCTCTTCATTCAGCAAAAAGATGCATCATCCAATCAGCTATATTCATAGCTGGTCTTCTCCAATCAAAAGACTACCCAGTCTTTTCTTCAGTCAATCCATGAAGCAATTCTCTTTACCATTTCCAGGCTTCCAAATATAGTAGCTGAAATATTCTTGTCAACTCATTGTTCCTCCTAGTATCTTCTCACTCAACTCCTGCTGCCATCTTAATGATTCCCGTTATCTTCTTAACTTCTTTCGTAGGTTCTTCTTCCTGAACTCAGAACTTCCTGGTGTTCAATGACTTATGTATCCTTTAGGCAATAAAATCCATAAACCCCCAACTTTCTGTTAATAGTCCTTATTTATTTCCCCCTAATCTCCAATATGTTCACACACTAAAGGAGTAATATTTTGCACTTGTCCAATGACTAAAGAGTAAGAATACTTCTAAAGGAAATGGGTCATATCAATCTTAATATTCTTCCTATAAATTAATCCAGATATAAAGAAGGAAGTTAAAGATAAATCAAAGGATAGGGAGCAGCTGGGTGGCTCAGTGGATTGAGAGCCGAGCCTAGAGATGGTAGGTCCTGGGCTCAAACCTGGCCTCAGACACTTCCTAGCTATATGACCCTGGACAAGTCACTTAACCCCCATTGCCTAGCCCTTACCACTCTTCTGCCTTGGAACCAATACATACTATTAATCCTAAGACAGAAGGTAAAGGTTTTAAAAATAAGTCAATCAAAAAAAAAAATAAGTCAATCAAAGGATATTTCATGGTTTCTTCTTAGAGAAACAAAGAAAGGAGTTGATGGGTTGGTTTGAGGCAATCTATTTCATAGGCTATGTGGGCATTTCATTTTTTTGATGCTCATAACAAAATATGTACAAAGAGAACATTGTGAAAATAATTGCCACCTATGAAATAACATCTGTTGCAAAGAATGAGGAGGTAGAGAAATTATGTGGAGAACTTGATAATACCCTCAACATTAAATCAACATGTATCACACATTTAGTGACTTCAGAACAAAGTTGTGAATAAGTGAGGATGGTGAGAAAATTATTGAGAAGTATGAAATAAAAATAACGAATGAGAGAGGCTAAGTTATTGTAGACTGCACCGAAGTTTAAGATGAAAATTAGTACAAAGATAAAAGAAAGAATAAAAATGAGAAAAAGTAATGGCATGCAATTGAAAAAAATCATTCCTGATATATTCTGATAATTTTTTGGTGATAAAAAATGAGATGTGGGCAAAAGAAAGGATATAGAAAGTAATAATAATTATATTTTATTTATTTATCAGAAGTTTAATTGGTTTATTTATTTATCACAGGTTTAACTGATTTAAGTCAAATGCCTTAAAAGGGGACAGGGAAAAGCATTAAAAGTATCTTAATCATGCAGAGAAAAATGATAGCCAATGGAAATGCTGGTTGAAAATAAAACTCATTTGTAAAATCTTAGAAAAAAAGATGAGTGATTAAGAGTAATATTTTCTCATATAGCAAGAAAGAAGGAATGGCGGGTAAAACAAGCTTAAAGAAAGTCTGGCAAGAGACCTAACCTAGCCAAATTATTCCAGGAGAGCATACGGATGAAAATAAAAGAACAACAAATAGAAGAAAATGGAAAAGATCTGTTTAAAAATGTATCAAATATAACAATTTTTAAAAACCATCAAGGTCAGTAGAATCATCTCATTGGAACAGTCCTAGTTGTATTTATAGAAGGCATAGAAATGGCACCAAAGAAAGCAGAAATGGGAAAAGCAGACCAATTAGACTTAGAGAAGAACCATGCTGGAGGCAACATAATTAAAAGGGAATTTGGAGAGTTTATTCACAAGGTATCTGAGGAAGGCACCAAAGGTGTGGAAAAAATTGGGGACTCTATACTGGAAAAAAAGTAAATCAAAGCACATTAATAACTACTGGTCTTTATGCTTACTTTCACATCTATTTATAAAAATACCATGAGAATGATTTACATTTTCTTGAAGAGGATCCATGACGAGGTTACTTGTAGGAAATAGTCAATCTTTTACAAAAAGTGTTTTCTAGCATATCACTTCTTTACCATCACTGAAAAAAATATAAGAAATACCAAACCCCACAGTATTTATTTATCATGAAAGCATTGTTTGGGCAAAACACCTTAAAGACTTTCTTTCAATAAGATGTATACCGTCCATCCATCAAAATTATTCTGTATGGGGGCAGCTGGGTATCTCAGTGGATTGAGAGCCAGGCCTAGAGACGGGAGGTCCTAGGTTCAAATACAGCCTCAGACACTTCCCAGCTGTGTGACCCTGGGCAAATCACTTGACCCCCATTGCCTACCCTTACCACTCTTCTGCCTTGGAGCCAATACACAGTATTGGCTCCAAGACAGAAGGTAAGGGTTTTAAAAAAAAAATGATTCCGTATATCTTGAAAAATGCAACAGATATATAATTTGATAACCCTTTTTGATCATAAGTATTAGACAAAGAATAAACTCACTATAGTTATTTGCCACAATCATAGGAAGATCCAGTTCAGAATATAAGTTAAAGAGAAACTATCTATAGTTAGTAAGATCCTTCAACTCCTCCTGATTGCAAATGATATTGTATTAGTTACATAAATCCCCATAACATTACAGAAATTCCAGGAAGATAGTCAAAAATCACTCCTAAAAATTCTAAACATCACACAAGAAAAACCAAGTGAATGAAGAATAGGTATTTTCCAGATTATGTCATGCAATTATTACAGACATACAAACACATATATACCACATATACACACACATACATACAAGCTGTTCATGCATGTTCATTTCTCTAGCAATTTATTCCTGATTCTCCAGACCTATATATTTCTCAAAGTAGAACTTTTTTTTGCGTGTGTGCTTACATTTGTATTCTCAAAAGTAACAAACAGGGCAGCTACTAAGTATTTAATCCATCTTTACCTATCCATCCATCTATCTCTATCTCTCTATCTATCTGTCCATCCATCTATCTATCTCTCTCTCATTCTATCTATCTATCTATCTATCTATCTATCTATCTATCTATCTAATCAGGGACATGGACTATTAGGGAATTTTTTATTACTACTAAATTATATTTAACATATGCTTCATTTTTTTAAAAAATGTCCATATCCTAAGTTAATATAATATACAATCCTTTTTCTGTTCTCTTTGGATATATAAACATACATGTTTGTTGATGTTTAAATTCATGATTAAAGAGAAATTTTATATTTAGAAAAGGTAAGTCTTTTTTAAACTGAAGTTTTATCATCTATGAGTTTTATATAAGCTATCATTGGAGAGGAAAAACAAAATAGTGATACAACAGTTTACAAACATAGGCCAAAGGAGCTTTGGGTCAAAGAAATATTTCTGAAAATAGTTGCTCCTTTTTCATGACAATCATATTTCCAAAAGTATGACTGTTGACCCTCCTCTTGGTGAATGGTAGTGAATGATCACATTTGTAGAAAGATCTGACCCATTCTTTCTTTCTTAAAAGTGAAGAGTTGTGGAAAAGTGTCAGGACATAATAAGATGGGTGTACAAAGTGCAGGCAGACTCTGGATGCAGCCCCAGGAGCAGTGCAGAACAGTTCTCATGTATTTTGTATTAGAGGAAATGTGGCATACTTGAAGGAGTAGAGTTAGACGTCAGGAGATCCCAGCTCTGCCATTTTTCTGGCTATGGGATGAAAGACAAGTCATTTTGTTCCTCTGAATATTCATTTCTTTAGCTAAAAAAATAGAGAAAATAATGGCTATCTTTACCTATCACATAGAGTTACTGTGAAAATCGAATGAGATGTTTGTAAAATTACTCAACTATTAAAAAGCATTTTCCAAATATAAGATGTACATTTATTATGACAGTTTGGGAGAGCTGATAGAATAGAGGGTCTCGTCCTACATGAGTAGCTTCCCCGTAAATAAATTCTCTAAATTTGGGATTGGGTAAGAGTAAAGGACATGCTAAATCTAGCTTAGAATTATTTAATTCTGTTTTCCAGAGGAATCCATAGGATATACCTGGGTTGGGTAAAAAGAACATGGATGAAGAGAAGGAAGCTGAAAGATTAGAGAGAATGACCCAGTTAGCCTCCTGCCCTTTGACCACTCACTCTGAAACTTCAGAAAAAGGAAAATCAATGTGCTCTCAAAGCATATGACTACAGGGATAGAAGCTGATCCATTCAGAGTACTAACCATTCAATCAATTAGTTGAAATAAGCCCAACTTTTCTTGAGAGGAAACCTAGGAACATAGACTAAGATAAAGCCACATATTATTAATTAACTGGATTTTAGGAGGAAAAAAACATAGCCTACAGAATAGCAAATAAAACCCTCTGTCTGACTAAGCAGCCCATTTGCCATAGCTAGGTGTCCTAGAGGTCAACAAACAGGGGCTTGTGTGCCTACAGAGGAGGGGAAAAATAGTGATGCCAGAGTATCTTAGATTTATCTCTCTCTCCCCTGCTGGTCTGGATCCCCTTCACTGTTGGCAAATATTGACTGAGTTCAAGGGCACACACTGTACAATCTGGCTTGAGAGTTAGAATGGGGTAAAATCCTCAAGATGGTGTAATGCTGTTGTGACAAAGTCTCTATCTAAACCCAAGGTTGGTTAGGGGCCATTCGACCCAACTCTGACCTAGTTGACATTTGTTCCACCAAAGCAGGTGGTATCATTTTATTATCACTAATATTCCTCTCATCAAATCTTCAATGACTGAAAGAATATAACTGATATATGTTGAGAGAATGGGCTAAAGTGCTCAAAGGAAAGGCTATTCCTAGCCCAGAAATTCCTTAGCAGGGCTCACTAGAACTCTGTCTCTCACTAATTAAGCAAAAAAAAAAAAAAAAAGTAAGTAGAGACTAACTAACTTATTCAAGGTCACATAGGTAGTGTTCATTAGGTCAATAGAGTGTGTGCAATAGAACAAAAAGCATTTATTAAGAATCCACTGTGAATCAGATTCTGTGCTAAGTGCTTGAGAATACAAATAGAGGCAAAAGATAGTCTGTTCCCTCAAATAGAGCTTACAATCTAATGGAGAAGACAACAAGCAAACACATATATAAAAACAAGCTATGTACAAGATAAGTAAGAAGTAAATAAGAGAAGGAAGATACTAGAATTAAGAATTGAGAAAGACTTCTTACAGAAGGAATCTTAGTAGGGACTTATGTGAATCTGGGGAAGTCAAGGGGTAAAGCCAGGGAAGGCAAGAGGTGAAGAAGATGGAGAGAATTCCAGGCATTGGAGACAGCCAGAGAAAATGCCTTAATGATGATGATATCTTGACTTGTGCATAAATTGGTTTTAAGTGAGGCAGAATCGTACAAAATCATCAGCCTCACTTTGTCTTCCAGAGTCATTCAAGTCCAGTGGCAAGACAAAACTTGCCAATTGGTGATGATCCAGGATGCAGTGGATGAATTTGGCATCTTCTATGGCTGACCAATCTCTAGGCTCTCCACAGTGTCCACTTTAGCCACCTTCAAGTTCAGTGGAACAAATCATTCTCATCTACCTATTCCTCTGGAAGAAATCTTCATATACTTGGGGTAATCATCCCCCTAACTCAATGGCAGATTTGAGGTCTTTCAATTATCCTCAACCTACTGTCTGCCAGCTGAGAAGGTTTTACTGAGGTATGGCCACTGCATTAGGCTACTGCTTCTTGGAGCCTCAGGTGAGAGTTGGGTAAACAGGTAGACACCAAAAGGTGGATGAGCAGCCCTGAAAAGGGGCTCAGAAAGCCTTAACACCAAAGGTGTTAGTCTGCCCCCAAAACCCTCATTCACCCCATATTAAGGTATGACCAAGTGTTCCTTGTTGAATGGAAGACCCCACTCCTCTTCCCAGAGGATGCTGGAGACAAAAACAATATGAGACGGAAGGCACCCAGGCAGACAGTCAGATAGCAGGCCCTGTTTCAATACTCTTCATCCTCATAAAAACTAAAGATTAAGCAGGAAATGAGGCAGTAGGTAATGGAAGTCAAACTTGCACAGCAAGAAATGGAAGTCAGTTTACCCCACTAACTTTCCTCTTCCTCTTCCCTCAAGGGTCAGATGCAGCAGGAGATGGAAGGCCTGAAGTCAAAGGAAAGATTGTTCCTCTTTGTACCAGAGGTTCTCCACATCAAGGTTGGGAGATCAGTCTGACAATAGGAGGTAGAAGTTGCCTTGTGGGGCACAGATGAAAAGTTGATCTGCAGGCCTCACAAGCAGCTGAAGTTGGAAGGTGTGTTCAGAGGAAGTTCTCCTCTTTCCCTTATCACCTGAGGCTAGAGATTAGGCTAGCAGCAGGAGGTGAGAGTCTTCTAGATTCAGATGTGGAATTTGAACCAGATAGTCTAATGTTAGATCCTTTTCTCCTTGTGTTATACTACCTTCCATATTCATTTCAATCCTGATTTTTGTTTATTTAAATTTCAAAATTCTCTTTTGCCTTGATTGGTGGCATAGTGGGCAACTGCACATGATGTATACTCAGGTATCTTTAGGAGTTCACAGCTTCAAGGCAAGCAAATGAGCCAGATAAGGTGAATTGTCATACAAAGTCCCCTTAATCCATGGGAATTGAGATAGAATTGGCACACTGATTATTTAGGGACTTCTGTCTGAGAATGGCTGGAGCTACGGTTTCATATAGACAAATACTTAACATGTAGTGACTACACAGGATCTTCTGTTTATAGAAAACAACCAGACTTTATTGAGCCTACCCTTGCTGGTGGTTTCCAGAGTTGTCGAGGTAAGAATTCTTCCACTGGTGACCTACATTTTAGAGAGGAGCCTCCCTCTATGTGAGTTAGAATGGCCCTCAGGCAATAGACAGAAAGTCCATTGGAAGTTCCATCCTAAGGCTAAGGCCCCTGTCTGTGGTATGCTTGGATTTCCAAGAATTTCTCTGAAAGAATAAATTGGGGAAAGCACAGGGCATGACATATTAGAGAGGACTGGATAGGAGCAACCCCAAATATCAAATGGACTGATGGGCTGGAAAGCATAGATAAGTATAAACTGTGAGCATAAAACTGGAAGTGGGGGAACAGTTGTTCTGTGCCTACCTTGTAAAAAAGCAGGTAATTAGTCCCCATTCCCCCTCCCCGCACCCACCCAAGGAGGATGCTGTTTCCATCTTGCCACCTCGACTCGATGACAGAAGCTCTTCCCTTAGAGACGCTGGCCCTCATTCCGCTGGTGGGGGTGGGGTGGTAACTGGATCACTGACAGATTCACAACAAGAAGGGTTGACAGAGATTCCAGGGACTCCAGCCCTGCATGAGAAAGGAGGCTGAGCCTGCCATCCGAAGGGTTCTCTCCCAGTTCTGGCTCTGCGATTCTGGGTTGTGTGCCTGGCTATCTAATGGAGTGCTATTAAAATAGCGGGAAATGAGCACTGATTCATCAACAGGCAAACATTAGTTCTATACATCATTAAGTTCACTAATGATATCTTTAATTCTGACAGGTTAACCCAGGCTCTTCAGCAGTTCTTTTCGTGGCCAGTGTCAGCATTAATGGGTGTTCTGTTTATACCCTAAGGGTTGGTTGCTTTCACTTAAAGGCCATTCATCCAGGCTCTAGGGGACCAGAGATATTTTTCCTCGTTGGAAAGACTGTTAGATTTAGTTAGAAAGTATAGGCTCTTCATCCACCAACTCCCTTTGTGCTCTGGGGCAAAAAGCTTTGCCTCCTAAACCTCAGTCCCCTTATCTCTAAAATGAGAGGGCTCTTTATGGTGATTTCAAAGTTCCCTCTGGCTCTATCACCCTATGTTTCTCATACTCAGAAAGGATGCCCCTCAAAACTAAACCACTTAAATATTTGTGGTATAAGGAAGCAGCCTGGTGCCATCAGAAGAGCTCTGGCTTGGAAACCACAGAAGGTGGGTTCAAATTCTGCTTCTCTCAGTTATCTCCTGTGTGAAAACGAACAAGTCATTTGGCATCATAATCATGTGACAAATCATTTGGGACCTACCTCAGTTTCCTCAAGTATAAAATGAAAGGTTTTAACTTTTGTTATTGTTGTTCAATTGTGTCTGACTCTTTGTGACCCCATTCAAGATTTTCTTGGCAAAGATATAGAGTGGTTTGCTATTTCCTTCCCCAGTTCATTTTACAGATGAAGAAACTGAGGCATACAGGGTTAAGGAACTTGCTCATGGTCACACAGCTAATAAGGGTCTGAGTTCCAAATTTGAACTCCTGAAGATGAGTCTTCCTTATTCTAAGCCCAGTGCTCTACCTAGTTGGCACTACCTAGCTGCTGGTGCACCACCTAGCTGCCCACTGGACCAAAGGACCAGATGATTGGACTAGAAAATATCTAAGGTGCATTCTGGCTCTGAATCTATGATTCTGTGAGCTATCTCTCTTAGCATAAGGCTGAACTTATTGATGACACTAAACAAATCTTTGCCAGTTGTCCTTCCAAACCAGAGGTCTGGTTTAAATTAAACCAAGGATACAGATTTGGCATTTTTACATTTTTATATATTTCCAAACCTTTTTGCACCTGCCACACACACACACACACACACACACACACACACACACACACACAAAGTAAGTAGGGATCAGAGGATCACAGATTTAGATGCAGAAAGGACCTTGGCAGCCATCAAATTTAATGCCTTTATTTTACAGATGAGGAAAGCAAAGCTCAGAGGTTAATTTGACTTGCCCAATGTCATACAGCTAATAAATGTCTGAAGAGGGATTTGAATACAAGCCTTGCTGATTCCAAGTCCAGTGTCCTCTCCGTGATTATTCCTGACTTACAGATGAAAAAAATAAGGCCTTGAAAAATAAAATGAATTGTCTGAGGTTCCACAGTCAAAGAAGGAGGCCTCAAATCTGAGTCTTCTAGTTTTTAAGCTCAATGCATTTTCCACACCAGCATCATTCTCATTTAGACAACAGTCTCCTGTGGGGGGAAACAGAGCTGATATCACAAACCTTATATACCATAGGGCCTTTGGGGTGCAAGGGACACCAAATGAGGTATGCTGCTCTACCCCTCTAGCAACATAATAAACATGGAACTCAAGTATCCATGTGTAAAAGAATTGAGCCCCCCTCCACTCTTTTTTCCTCAACTCCACCCCTCCCTTCTGCCCCCACCACCTGTTATGATTTGGTACTGCTTAGATTAACTCTAATGTCGATGGAACTGAGCTGATTATTTTGAGCCATGTAATATCACCAAGGTTAAAAATAACAACAAAGAATGCATGGGAGGAACCTGAAAGAGTGGCTCTCCTTAAAGGTAGTTCTCTTTCCCCGGCAAGAATTTAAAGAGTCTAAGTACCCTACTCACCATATTCAGGCCCCTGCTATCATACAATTTAGAACTGGGAGGCAATTTACAAATGGTCAAGTCCAAACCTCTCATTTTTTATAGATAAGGAGGTTGAGGCCCCATAGAGGTGAAGGGACTTGGCCAAAGTCACTTGAATAGTAAGGAGTGAAGCTGGGATTCAAATTCAGTTCCTCTGATGCCAAACCCACTGCTTTTGCCACGATACCACACTGTCTCCTCCTGGCGTTCCTCCTTAAGCAATCCCCGACCCAGTATGACACTTTTCCAGCCCCCTTTCTCTTTCACTAATTTTTTGGTGTCATTTATAGATCATTCTCTCCACTAAAGTTCCCCCTAAGTAACTTATTATGGTGGGTCAGTACTACCCAAAGGTTATGACAGATGAGGCGAGTTCTAGAAGACCTAATCAGGCAGACAGGTTCAGCTTCCACGTATGGGACCCTTGGTACATTGCCTGAAGGCTATGTGGGGTAGCTCTTCTCTAAAATGTGGGCCAACAGGAGATGAACTTTATTTGGCATCAGTCACTCTGGAAATCACCATGAAGGAAAGAAAGGGTTACTCTCTGACTATGGAAGTGCTCCCCACAGCTATGAAATCACAGCTCTTTGGATGGATGGAAGAATTAACCGATAGGCATTTGATAAGTCTCCACCATGTTTGAGGCACTGGGGAGAGGAAGACAAAAATGAAATAGTCTCTCCCCTCAGGGAGTTCCATTCTATAGAAGAGATAATATGCACATATTAACATACATAAAATAAATGGATACAAAATAGAAAATAGGAAGAAGGTAACTCGATGATGGGGAGCATCATCAGCCAGAAGCCCAGAAAGGACCCATGTAGGAGGTGGCCCTGAAGTGGAGCTTTAAGGAATTCTAAACAGCACATCTAAGAGGAGAGGGCATTCCTAGCTATGCCAAGTCACATAGACAGAAATGGAGAGTTAGAAGACAGAACCAGCAGGAAAGTCAGTTTGGCTGAACCCTAATGCATGAAGAGGGAATAATATATAAGACAACTAGCAAGGTAGGTTGGAATCAGGTCGTGAAGGGCCTTAAATACCAAACAAGGGAGTGAATATTATTTGGTTCACAGTAAACTTTTTCTTAAGGCAGCTAGGTGGCACAGTGGATAGAGAGCTCCAGGCTTGGAGTCAGAAAGACCTGCATTCAAACCCTGACTCAGACATTTACTAGCTGGGCGACCCTGGGCAAGTCACTTCAGCCTGTTTGCCCCACTTTCCCAAAATGAGCTAGAGAAAGAAATGGTAAACCATTCCAGTATCTTTGCCAAGAAAACTCCAAATGGGGTCACAAGGAGTCAGACATGCCCAAAATAACTCAACAATTACAAAGGTTTTCCAAACCATTGGTCCCCAAGAAAGCCTGATTTGATTGGGGATAGTCCTGGACTGCTTCTTTCCTTCCTGCTACCAGTCATTCCTTCCATCTCTAAATTGGGAACATAAGGATTGTTTTTCTAAGAGTGGAGAGAGTTTGGAGAAAGGACAGACAAATTCATAAGCCTTGAATATCCATCCTGGCCTCCTGATTTGTTGTTTTGTTTTTTAATCTTTACCTTCCATCTTAGAATCAGTACTGTGTATTGGTTCTAGGGCAGAAGAGTGGAAAGGGCTAGGCAATGGGGGTTAAGTGACTAACCCAGGATCACACAGCTAGGAAGTGTCTGAGGCCAGATTTGAACCCAGGACCTCCCATCTCTGGGCCTGGCTCTCAATCCACTGAGCCCCACAGCTGCCCCCTCCCAACTTGTTCTTCAAGGTGAAAAACAAGTGAATCAAAGATGGTTGATCTCTCAAGTTTAAGACTTCTGATATAGGGACATGTGTGTGCATATGTGTATAAATATACATATATGTGAACACATATATATGTATGTATATGCAAGCATGTATATTTACAGGATATATTGATAGGCTATCTGTATTATCTATCCCCAATATGATGAGCCCCAAGAGGGGGGGAGTTGTATGTGGAGGGAACATAAGTCGGGAAATCCTAAATTTATATCCTGCCACAGATACTGATTTAGCTGTGTGACTGTAGGCAAATCACGTAATCTCCCTATGCCTCAGTTTCCTAATATGGATATCATGCCCTTTAAGAGCTTTTCAGCTCTACATTTTATTTCTGACATGTGGACCATTTAGATAAACAATCATAGTGAATTGGGCAATTTTTTCTTTTTTAATACAGAATATCTATACTTTTCCATGCTTATATGTAGCTAGAAATGAAAGTGATAAAGTTATTTAAATAAAAAAAAAAAAAAAGAAAGGGGGTAGCTAGGTGGCACAGTGGAATCTGGATGACTTATTTTCTTGAGATCAAATATAGCTTTCAGATACTTACTAGTTATGTGACCCTGGGCAAGTCACTTAATCTTGTTTTGCCTCAGTTTCCTCCTCTGTAAAGTGAGCTAGATAAAAAAAATGACAAACCACTCCAGAGAGAAGAAGACTCCAAATGGGGTGACAAAGAGTCAGACACAAGTGAAAATGACTCAACAACAGCAAATTTAATTTAAAAAAAAAAAAAAAAATATATATATATATATATATATATATATATATATATATATCTCAGGCGAGTTTGGTGAAGGGTGGGGGAACAGCCCCCTCCAGCACACTCTGGCAAGTGTGTCATAGGTTTTCCAACACAGGTAGAGAGGAAAAGAGCTCTAAACAAAAGAGCTCTGAGGATCAGGTTTCAAAACCCACCTCTGGTATCTTCTAGTGTTTTGTTTTTTAACTAGTTCATTACTCCATCTCTGATAGTTTCTTCATGTTCCCTCGAGAGTAAGTAAGCATTTCATTTTTGTCACTGCATTCCCAGCACCTAACAAGTTGCCTGGCTGAACATAGTAGGTGTTTAACAAATGCTTGTGGAATTGACTTAAACTCGACCCCAATAAATGCTTTTTTTCTTTTTATACCCTTTCCTTCCATCTTAGAGCCAATACCATGTATTGGTTTCAAGGCAGAAGAGTAGTAAGGGCTAGGCTTTTGACCTGTGACTTGCCCAGGGTCATACAGTTAGGAAGTATCTGAGGCCAACAAACCTAATCATTTCATTTGTTCCTCATGACAATGATATGAGTAATTTTGAGTAAATATTATTCCCATTTCACAGATGAGAAAAGTAAGGTCCAGAGGAATAATTACATAGCAAGTTAGTGGCAGTCAGGATTATGTCAATGATGGGGAAATCTTTCCTTTAGAGCCACTGGGTATGATCAGTTATTATAGGATCCCAGAGAGACAAAGAACCTTAGAGAAATATGCCTCACTAACTCCAGGTATGGGAACTGCTTCTGATGAAACTGCCCAGTAAGTAGAAAACTCACTGGTCCTCTGAGCTGATGGTTTCCACTTCTGCCTCTGTGGAAAATCGAGTAATCCCACAAGACAAGTCACTATCTGGGGTGAGGAGTTTGCAAGGGGTTTTGAGAAGGGGGAGGAGGCATGGAAGAACAGGGGCACGGCAGTGATTGAAGAGAAAAGAAGAAAATTATCCCAATTCTCGCACTGCTGGAAAATGGCAAAGTTATTGCTGCACAAAGACCCTCTCGAACGGCCTGCCTTCCAAAATTTCTACTGCACTCTCTGCAGTTACTTGTGTATGGCAGAAGCAGCATCTTTGTATTATATGAACAGTCTGCTTCATAATCAAATACCATCTGTCGCTACATCTGAACTTGTTTTCAACATCTGTGCGTTCTGGTCTTAACAAAGCTTTAAAAACTAATTCAAAAACTTTCACAGATCACTGCCTAAATACGTACATTGACCATCTTTCCATGTTGGTTCAAAATGCCTCTTCTATAGGTGCCTCCCCCTGCCTGGGTAGAGTGAAGAGGTATACACTTCGTGGCTTTATTAAGCTTATTTCCTAATGGTCTTGGGTAGCCAACTGCAAGAGAGGGACACTTGCTTATGCACCGAGAGGACCCATCATATTCTTTCTTGGTGCCAACACAGTCCCTTTCTGCCAATGAGAAACCTGTAAGTTGATCAGCTACCATACCCCAATTACTCAAAATGACACTACCGATAAAACGGCAACCAAGGGGAGAATCAACTGGATGGCTTCTACGCGGCTAAAGTGTGTTTGAACAAATGGTGAAGTAAAATCCTGAGAGCCCTCGGGAGGATAAGGGCGCTGTTACTTTGCACATGCTTCAGAAATGTGAAGTACATCTTTACAGAACTTTTGGCCAACCCACTGGCAGATGTTGACCAGTTTTGCTTGTGTATACATCAGTTGCAGAACACTAAAACAGAGATTGGAAATTTTAATTTAGTCAAGGCAGTTGGGCTAAAATGATGGCTTTTGTTGAAACCATTAACTAGAGCTGCCTAATGAAGTACAGTATTGCACTGGCAAACAGAGCCCTGACGGGAGGTTGCTGGTTCCAAGCAGGGAAGAGAGGAGGCAGTGGGCGTTCAAGTCTCTGCATACAGGCAGAATGGCAATGGGGGCCTGAGAAAGCTCCGTCGGGCTGGTCAGAAGAGGGCAAGGAGTCTGGGGAGTGTGGGATGGAGGGTATTAGGACATAACACAGACACCGGAGAACAGAGGAAGCTGAACCTTTGTGAATGTGTGAGTGTGTGTGTTTGTGTGTGTGTGTGTGTGTGTGTCCACATGTGTTGCTGTGAGCACAGGGTTTATTTTGGAAACATTTTCTTTTTAAGTTACAGCTGTATATTTCCGATAACTTGTCAGAAAGAGTGTGTTGGACTGAACAGGTGTTACCCCTCTTTGAAGGTTATTAGGTTTGGAGAATAAAGAATGAATGTGAATTCTAAGGCCTGGAAAATTCTCCTTTGATCTCATGGTACTTTGCTCCCCTCTAATGCATTTATATTCTATGCCGTGATACAGTTATTTGCATACGTGGCTGGCGTATCTCCCCTTGCAGATGATAAGCTCCTTGAGGACCAGGCTAGGGTCTTATTTATTTCCGAGTCATAACTAGTTCAGGCTAAGTGAAGTTTTGCCCCAGAGCACCAAAATTCAGAGGGTACGAAAATTTAAAACAAAAACTTCATCATTGTAGAAGTCAATATGATAACTAATTCCTCCCTACTGCTCAAATGAATTTGTCTTAATTGCTTCTTGTATTATTTATTATCATGAATTACAAAGTAGATCTGAAAGCACATTTTGAGCTACTTGCCCTGAGCTCCAAAATTGCTAGTAACAGTTCTGTTTATCTTTGCATCTCTCCTATACTTAGCACAGTTCACTGAACAAAGTGACCCTTAATAAATGTTAAATGAATGAATAAGGGATCAAAGAAAAGGAGGGGGGGTAAGAAGACCACTCAACCCTTAGTGTACTCTATGATAAATCCCTCTACAAAGATACATTTGCTCTTTATTTGGCTATTTAATTTTGAGTAACTTTTAGGAGCAATCAACCTGTTCTTATTCTCCAGAATAAAGTCAGTTTGTGGTAAAGCAAAAATAACTTAATTATCATTGATTAATTTTTTAAACCCTTATCTTCTGTCTTAAAATCAATACTTGGTATTGGTTCTAAGGCAGAAGAGTGGTAAGGGCTAGGCAATGGAGGTTAAGTGAACTTGCCCAGGGTCCCACAGCTAAATCAAGTACCCTAGACTTTGGAAATATTTTCCTTCCACCGTCTCCCATCTCTTCTTTTCTTCTTTCTCTAATTGTTTTTGCTTGGTTGTTTTTTTGTTTGTTTGTTTGCTTAAATTGTTTCACAGGTAACCATATAATAATGGAGTGGCCAATGAATGGTTGTAACAATATAGTCGATGTGATCATTTTTTCAAGATGATGATTATTATAGCTCTGGAGTCATTTTTGAATCTTTGCTCTTTCTCATGCCTCATTTGCAAAAATCCACCCATTCTAAATCCCTACCTCCCATACCTGGACCTTTCCTTATCTACCTTTCACAAAGTCACCATCTGAGTTCTGACTTCCATCAACTTTTACTTGACTTATTTAATTACCCCCCCATAGGCCCTCCCTGTCTCAAGTTTCCTCCAGATCCAATCCATCCTTCCCAAGAAAGACCCAATAATCTTCCCACAAATCTGACCTATCACTTCCCTGCCCTACGAATTTTAGTGGCTCCCCAGTAGTCTCTAAGATAAAAAAAAAAAGACTTTTCCTCCCATTTAAAGTCATCTAGTTTGAATCTATCTGTCTAACCTTATTTCATATAATCCCCTTTCATGTACTCTGTATCTACCAATGAGCTGCACCTTGAGCATAATTGTCCATCTCCTAGTTTCCTTGTTTGAAATGTTTTCCCTTTTCATACACATCTTTCAGAGTCCTTCTTTTCCTCCAAAGCTCAGTTCAGATGCCATCTCCTCCATCACACATTCCATGATTTCCCCATCTCAAAGTGTTCAAAGTGTTTATTTACAAAAATAAAAATATGAACATGTCTATGTTATGGCAGTGGGAGAAAGGCTAAACTGCTACAAAAGAGCTATAGAATTCCAAAATATCAGAGTTGTAAGGGATGTCCGAGATTATCTAAACCAGTACATCATATTTAAGTAAATTGATTTTTAAGGATCGCTATATGCTGCATGCTGATTTGGAAAATCACACATTAACATTATCTATGTTTTATTACATTTCTTTTTATTTTAAGTATTTTATAAATACATTTTAATTGGGTTTGACCTCTGGTCCATACTACAGTTTGACACCTTAGACCAATTAAGCCAATCCATAGCTGAACAAGAATCTCCTCCTTAATAGGTAGTTATCTGTTGTCTGATGGACCACTGATAGAGATGGGATCCAAGTGCTTGACAAGTCATTTTATTTTGCTCTTGTATAGCTCTAATGGTTGAGAAATTTGTCTTTACTGCAAACTAATCTCTGAAACTTCCACCCATTGATCAGAGTTCTCCAATCTGTAGACAAATAGAACAAATCTAATTCTTCCACATAGACTTAAAATACTTAAAGAATACTTAAAGAATAAAGAATGTCACCACTAAGTCTTCTCTCCTCCAAGAAATAGCTCCTTCTATGGCTTAGCCACCATTCTTTTTACCATTCTGGGGTCATCCTAAAGACTTTTAAGTACTAATATGGAATAACAATTAATAGAAGAAAAGTGGAAAAGATCTAGACAGAGTACTATAATAAACTGTTTCTACCATCTATGGACAGCGGAACTATAACTCTTGGAATCTAACATCACAGTCCCAGATGTTTTCATAGAAATGCCACTGAGAAGAACAAAGATAGGAAATGCAAGTGGATTGAATTAAATATGGTCTATGAGTAGCCTCAAAACATCAGGAAAAGGACAAAAAAGTCCCAGCACATTGGGTGAATCTGAGGAGTGAACTTATAAAAAAAATGGACAAAAATCTATAGGTTATGCAGATATGGATAGGTTATAATTTACACCATTGAAGGAAATTTTTGAACTAATAAGATCAGACATACATTTGCATATCTTCATGTAAATTTGAAAGCAATGAATAGAACATGGCCAAGGATATATAACTGGACTACTGGACTAGAGACTTCCTTCTAGTTTGATATGAGTTATATACTCTTTGGTCCCAAATATTCGACCAGTTTTGAATCCACAAAATCCTAATATTGCTTTGCTCTCATCTTTCAACCTTGTCCACCAAAATTTCACAAAAGATTTTTGTCATGTGCCAATTGGAAATCTAGGCATACCATGTCTAGCATCATGTTTACCTCATCTAGAAGTCTAGTAACCTTGTCCAAGAAGGAAAGTAGTTTATTATCACATTGTCTGTTGTATGTTTGTTTATTTTAATGAACCCAAGCTAGCTCTTAAAGATTGTTATTTTTAATTCTAATGTGGAATCAATAAGAATAACAAGATTCAATAAAGATTCAATGATTGGCATTGCTGAAAACATTCAGAAGATATGATCCCTATTGGCATATAGCCTAAGAGAAACAAAACAGTCCATAATCATTCACATTTACATAAATTTAAATTTAACCCCAGAAAAACCTTTTTATTTCCTACAGCCCTGCTAAGTAAAAAATGCAATTATTATCATCACAAGAGGAGAAATAGGGAAGAGACTTAAGTAACTGGAATAATTTGTTCAGACTTCATAGGATCATCACTTGAGAGAGGGAACGGATCTTAGAGGTCTTCTAGTCCAACTCCCTAATTTTACTAATGAGAAAACTGATGCCCTGAGAAGTTAGATTTACCCAAGCTCATGCAAGCAATGAGTGGCAGATCTGAATTCAGATCTCAAGACTTCATGTTGAAAATTACAGGTTCAGTCCACTTTCTACTGTACCACAGGAGAAGGCAGCATATCAGCATATTGTCTTCTAATATCAAGTATAATTCCTTCTACCATGTTAAACTAATAACAATAACAACAGAGACAATGACAAGTGTGTATCTAGTGTTTTAAGGTTTACAAACACTTTACAAATATTAGCTCATCTTATTCTCACAAGTCTCGGGAAGTAGATGTTATTACTTGTATTACATTATATGTATTTTGTATTTAGTTGAGTACAAGCTATATCCCCACAACAGAATATAAACTCCTAGAGGGCAGGAGTGTTTTGGTTTTGTTAGTGTATCCCCACGCACAACAAGATATCTAACATCAGTAGAAAATCAGTGTTTTTGGGATTGAATCAGGTTAGACTGGTTTCTTTCTTTTCATCTAAGAGGCTTAAATTTTAAAGTTTTGTTTACATTAATATTAAAATTAATTTGAATTTCTGTAGTACCTACTGACTAATAGAGAGGGAAGACAACTCCAGAGTATACTGCTGGCAAAGGGGGAGCTATCCTTGGATTAAATATGTGCTATGACTATTTCATAATATGGGTGCCCCTTTAACAAGAGTTAAGTAATAGAGAATTTAATGGATTGTTTTCTGTTTGCCCATAGGGAGGATATTGTTGTTTTTTTAAGGTGAGGGATGTTGATGAAAACAAGAATTCTAGTTACTTTTAATAAGTAGAAAGCAGAAGAAACTATTGGTGTCATCAAATCAATGGAGGTGGGGTCAGGAGTGTTAAGATTTTATTGTTGATCATTATGGAACATGCTTCCAAGTCATTTTCCCTTTGTAGGGAAGTAGCACTAGAAAACATCTCTACTATTAAAGGTTTGCTAGTATTTCCATGAGAAACCCTATCTTTCTTGTCAGAAAAGTGGTAGAATATGTCGATTTCTAATTACAATGACTTATATAATTGAATACACATTATGAGTGTAGATTTTTTTCCATCGTAAAAGCCCAGAGCCTGGCATATACACAGAAGGCACTTAATAAATGGTTTTTGACTTGACTTGTTATTATATTGACCAAATTTAAAGTTAGGGAAGTTGTTGGGCTTTTAATTTTTCTTGGGGGGGGGAGGGGGAGTTAGGATGTGCAGGGAAGAGGATGACAGAAACTGGATAGAGAAGATTAGAAAGCAGGACCAAGGGGTTAAAAGTCTGAATTTTAATCTCACCTAAAGACATTTGCCCATTTCACATATGAGGAAATGAAAACTGAGAGAAATAAAATTACTTGCCCATGGTCATGAAAGTAGTAAAATATCTTCATGCCATTAAAGAAGGCACATGTCACACATACAAGAAAAAAATCATGAGGGAAATAAAGTGAAGAATGGTATGCTTCAATCTGTGTTTGGACTATAATAGTTCCTTCCATGTGTAGTGGATAGTATTTTTCATCATGTGTCCCTTGGAGTTATCTTGGATCTTTGAACTGTTGATAATAGATAGTTTAATCCCTCACAGGTGACCATTGTACAATATTACTGTTACTATACACAATGTTCTCCTGGTTTTGCTGCTTCATTTTGCATCACTGAATTTAAATCTTTCCAAGTATTTGTAATCACCCTTTCATCATGCCTTATGACATAACAGTATTCCATTATAACCTTGTATCACAACTTGTTTAGCCACTTCCCAACTGATGGACATCTCCTCAGCCTCCATTTCTTTGTCACTAAAAAAAAAGCAAGTATTGGTAACTTTGGAAGGAGCAGTTTCAGTTGAATGATGAAGTTGGAAGCCAGATTACTTAAGATTTAGAAGAGAATGAAAGGAAGACAAGTAAGAGTCAGAAAGTGTAGACAACTTTTTCATAGAGTTTGGGCGAGAAAAGGAGGAAAAACATTATAATAGCTAACAGTAATGGAAGGTCTAGTGAGGATATTTTTAAGGATGAGAGAGACTTGGACATATTTGTAGGCAATAGAAACCAATAAATTATGAGAAAATGAAGATTTATGAGAGAAAAGAGGATGACAGTGAACCTAATCTGTTAGATAAAATGGGAAGGGATAGGATTTGCAGTACCTATAAAGGGCTTAATTTTTGGTGAAGAAGGATCTACTTCTTCAGAGATTAGAATAAAGGAGAAGAAAGTGAAGGGTGATGCCAAGGACTTGAGAGGTAAGGAGGAAGGGAGGAGAGAAAGTTCACATTAAATGACCCCAATTCTCTAAGGGAAATATGAAGCAAGGTCCTCAGCTAAGACCTGGTAGGAGTAAAGTGTGGTCAAGACTTAAGAAAACAAGAGATCTGAAATGGCTAATATGGTGAAAAGGACAGACAATCAATTAGGAAAGAGTGAAAGGATTGACTTGAAATGTCAAGATACAGATGATATTAGATGGATTTATTCAGTCTGGTTGTGCGAATTTCTCTAGCTTCATTCAGCAGCACCTAACTGGGAGTGAAGATAGCAGATGGTGAGTATCTAGGATTGGAATTTTACAAGGCCTAAGCAGCAACAGGACAAGAGAGCAAGAGATTGGAGAGTAAAGAAAAAAGTTGAACTGATTAAAGAATCTAATATGGGAAAATAAGAAAATATACCGAAGCAGAGAGAGTGAGCTGAGGGGTGGAAGTACTATAAGTCACAGTGAGGATGAACAATAAGTTAGGATGGTGACTAGGTGGCTCAGTGGATAAAGAGCCTAGAAACAGGAGTTCCTGGGTTTGAATATGGCCTCAGATACTTCCTGGTTGTGTGACCCTGGAAAAGTCACTTAATCTTGATTGCTTCAGTTCCTCATATGTAAAATGAGCTGGAGAAAGAAATGGCAAACCACTCTATTATCTTTTCCAAGAAAATTCCAAATGGGTAATGAAAAATCAAGTTAGACTGAAATGACTGAACAACAAAAACTCATTCACTTATGTTCATCAGAAAAAAAATTGATATTTTCTTCATGATGCATTATATTTTACTGAATTTCTTATAGATGGTCATTTTGCAGACATACATGAAGTCCCTCACACAAAGGGTCACTGCCAACCTTAGCAAACACACGCTCCCCAAGATGCTCAAGGAGGCAAGCCAAGGAGCTCGAAGTCCCTTTATAATTTCCTATTATCATGCCAATCAAAGTAAAGATATACAACTACTATAATAATGTAAATGAAATGAATGCTAAAGAGCAATTGGACTCTAAAAAATATAATTAATGTTCTAAGTCCTGGAGACCAGATAAGGAAACATATCTTCTACCTTAAGAGAAAGAAGTCACAATCAGGATCAGGGGTGGGGAAAGCACTTGCATATAATGTTTATTGTGGTTTTGCTTTCAAGTTTTAGGCATAAGGAATCTTTCTGTGGTGCATAGAAAGGAAAGGGGAAATTGCTATTGTGCAAAAACAAAAGGCAACAATCAAGAGGCATTTACTAGGTTCTGTTCACCCTGCTAAGTGCTACAAAGAAAAAGTGAAAACAATCCCTGCCCTCAAGGAGCAATGAGCATTCTCAAGATACATACAGAATAGATTCAAAATAAACTTGGAGGGAAATACAATACCACTTTTTTTTTAAAGAACCCTTAAGGGAATTGTAGAATGCTTCAGGGGGTGACATGGACTAGACTGGGGAACTAAGTGAGGGATTATAGTACCAATACCTCACCTAAACAGTGGCTGGGTAGACATGATACCAAAATATGTAAGGCCTAAGATGGCTACACCAAAAAGCTGACTCTTCAGAATGTTCTGCTGAAAAAGGGATGAGGATGAGGCATCAGAGTAAAAACTAGCCCTGGCTGACACTATATGCCATAGCATCTGGAGCCTTACTCAGGAGATCTCCTGTGCCCAAGCTAGCCTGGCCTCCCTTTGCTGAGCTTGCAAAACCTGATGGATGAGGTCACATTTGACCATGACTAAAAATAGGTAATGACAATTGAAACCAAGAGGGATAACAGGCTGACATTTCTGAACAAGGAACCTGGGGGATACATTAAAACCTGGATAGAGTGGGGGGAGGGAGATGGAGCAAACTGCAAAGAAAAAATCGTATCTCCATTATTGGAGAGGATACACATACTCTTCTCTCCCTCCCGCCATCTCCTGCTATCTTCGGTCCCCTCTGACAAGCCCATCAACTCTAGAAAGGTTTTTCTTGGATTCCAATGTCAAGGTGAGAAAGGATTCTGCAGAATCTCCTACTGTCTGGGCTTTCCACTGAGGCTAGAGTTTCAAGTTAATGGCATAGGGAACCACAGGGATTCTCTAGGGTGCAGAATGACTTTGTATCAAAAGCTCTGCCTTCATCAACAAAATACACCTGGGCTCACTACCGTCTCCTTGAAGACAATGTAGGGTCCTAACTTCATCCATTGGTGGGCCAGGACACCTAAAAGAAAGAAGACAAACCTTATAGTAATGTTCTTAGATTGTAAACCTGTTAGGAGGAGGAACTAAAGATGGACAGAGCCCTGGGTTTAAGAAGACCTGAGCTTGAATCTTACATGTTATTTACTCTATTATCCTGGGTAAGACACTCAGTCTTAGTTTCTTTACCTATAAAATTTGGATAATAATAGTACCTACTTCACAGGGTTGTTATGAAGGTCAGATGAGATCATGTAAATACACTGAAACTTTGAAAGGCTATATAAATGCCAACCCTCAGTATTATTTATTCCATGTTCCCCATAACACCTGGCATAGGGATCAGTATTCAGTGACTTCATGATGTGAATTCAATTTAATGAATTCATGATGTTTACAATTATGATGATTATAATGACAGCA
Source organism: Gracilinanus agilis (assembly GCF_016433145.1). Lineage (NCBI taxonomy): Eukaryota > Metazoa > Chordata > Mammalia > Didelphimorphia > Didelphidae > Gracilinanus > Gracilinanus agilis. The sequence continues at coordinate 120,632,831 of NC_058133.1, forward strand.
ATGATGTTGACAAACAGAAGAATAGATTAGCCTTGTGGACAATGTTTGTTTTTTTAAGATTTAAATATTTATTTTTTTAAAGAAATTTTCTATGGTTACATTATTCATGTTTTTACTTTCCCCTTCACCCCCTCTTTACCCCACCCATAGCCAATGCACATTTCCACTGGTTTTAACATGTGTCATCAATCAAGACTTGCCTTGTGGACAATGTTGAAGCAAGAACCCTTTCTTTTTGAAGAGGTCAGCTATCTTTCAAAATACAATCATAGAATTGGACATTGAATCATAAAATCAAATGTAAAAGATCCACCAAGGAATAGTCATCTAGTACAGCACTTGCCTGAATTTCTTTTACAAAACTCCAACAGCTAGCTGTCCAGCCTCTTTTTAAATAATATCTCCCCAGATTACATGTAGATACAATTTTTAATAATCATTTTCTTAACATTTTGTGATCCACATTCTCTCCCTCCCTTTCATCACTCTCCACTCCCTTCTCCCCAAGAGGGCAAGCAATATGATATGTCATACAGGTGCTATCATGCAATTTGTCATTCCATATTATCAAAGAAAACAAATCACTTATATAAGGAAAAACTCATGAAGGAAATAAGTGAAAAATTAAATGCTTCAGACTGTAATCAGACTCTATCAGTTCCTTCTATGGCAGTGGACAGCCCTTTTCATCATGAGTCCTTGGGAGTTGTTGGATACATTGTTGATGGATGCATACATCCAACAATATGCATTGTTGATAATGTTCAAGTCATTCATAATTGATCATTATACATTATTGCTGTTACTGGCTACAACATTCTCCTGGTTTTGCTCACTTCACTTTGCATCACTTCATATGTCTTTCCAGGTTTTGGAGGGGGATTGCAGCCTCTGTTTTTTTTTGTTTGTTTGTTTTGTTTTTATCTCTAATAATGGAGAACTTACTACCTTATGAAGAAGTCAGTTCCATGTAGGATAAGAGCTAATTAAAAATTTCTTCATTACATTGAGCTACAACTTGCCTCCCTATCACTTTCACTCATTATTTCTGTCTATTAGAGGTAAATAGAATAAACAAACAAACAAACAAACGAATGAATGAATGAATGAATGAACAAATAAATGAATAAATGAATGAATAGAATAAATAGAATAAATAAATAGAATAAACCTAATTCCCTCTACTACCAAAAAGCCCTTCAGATATTTGAAGTCTTGCAGTTACTTCAACCACTCTTCATACCATGTTGTGTTAAGGCCCCTTACCATCTTGATGGCTATCTTCAGTACAGCAGAATTTAATTACACTGATATGGATTTGCAAGAGAAAGGGTTAAAGTACTCATAGCTAAGTCATACATCCAACTGCTTTACATTAAGATGTTAAGTTTTTTATGCTAAATCATGAGAGCTCTTTGATTCATTCGTTCATCACCAGGGTCTCAGTAGTGTGTAATTAGAATTTTGTACCCCTGGATTTCAATTTTCAGAATCCTACTTTTGTCCTCACATTGCATCCTTAGGTTTTGTAGATAAAAGTTTCTGTAACTCTACCCGCTCTCTCTCCTCTCCCACGAATGAGATCTGGAAGAAACTCCTCTTTACTCTTGCTTTTTTCTATTTCCTCAACTTTAAGTGATTATTAATAAATCTTATAAAATGTAATACTTGGAGTTATTGTATATTAATTTTAATCTTACAGTAGATATCATTCTAGTGAGAAGATTTATTTCAAAGGATCCTTGAATCAAGTCCAAATGCCCTCCCTTTTCACCTCCAATCAGAATGCAAAGTGTATTACATTGATAGAATCTAGTCCTATTTGCTTAAAAATGGCAGAGCACAAGTTTTTTTGTTGCTTGTTTTTTATCACAAAGAATATTTTTATTGGATAATCAGTAGATAGGGCACTGGAATTAGAGTTAGGGAAACATGGCTTCAAATTCTCCTTAAGTCACTCACTGAACAAGTTACCTAACCTCTCTCTGCCCAGTTTTCTCATCTGTAAAATGGGAGAATGAAATCAATGATCTCTAAAGAACTTTTCTGTCCCTAATCTATGATCATGTATGATTTTTCCATCCTAGAAGGGAGTGGAATTTGCCACTCATGACCTTTTAGGGACAAAATCTCAAGTCTTCATTTTTTAAACTTCCCACCAAAGGTACTCTGTAACCAGACTCAGCTGGAGCAACTGCTGTTGGGTCAGAATATACTCAGTTATAATGCTTTCTCCTATAGTCACATTAGGCCTAACTTTCTCTGAATTCTCTCATTACTGTCTAAGCTTCAATAGTAGGATTGAAATCATACTGGGGGGGGGCAGTGTCTTACATTACAGATAGTATGTTACAGGATTTTTCTTTTCTTTCTCTTCTTTCACTAAGAATTAGAAAGAAGATTTCGGGGGAAATCTAGGAGATAGACGATGAGATCCTGGAGGAAGGTGTTTCTTTCTTGACATGACTGTGCCTGGTCCTGCCCAATAGACAAGCATCTTGAGGATATACATAACTTTTATACTTATAAACAAAATATTTTCCTATTGAGTTGCAGGGTAACTTCTGATATTTCTAAGCTTCTCAGGTAGAGAGCAAATGACCTATAAACAAACATAACCTGTGATATGGGAATAACTATTTAAAGGATCTTTTGTGCTATTGGATCTGTAAGTAAAGGATCTGTAAAATGAAGACTCCACTTGCAATGAGAATAATTATATTGCAATTTAGCTGGCCTGTAAATTAGGATGAGTTCATGTTAAGCTTTTTTAAAGCAAAGAACATTTATATTTGCTTCCTAGGTAAAAATGTACATTTACAATGAAAGCCCCATAAAGAAAGTCAACCAAGTCAATTAACTTTTATTAAGCACCTACTATGTATCAGGCATTTTGCTAAATGCTGAGGATACAAAGAAAAGCAAGGACAGACCCTGCTCTCAAGGAACTCCTATTTTAAAGAGGGGAAACAACATGCAAGCAATTATGTACAAATAAGATATATACAGGCTAAATTGTAAATCATCAGAGGAAAAAAGTAGGATAGTTAGGTGGCTCAGTGAATAGAGAGCCAGGCCTGGAAATCAGAGGTCCTGGGTTCAAATCTGGTCTCAGACAATTCCTAGCTGTGTGACTCTGGGCAAGTCACTTGCCCTAGTTGCCTAGCCCTTACCACTCTTCTATCTTGGAACTGACACTTGGTATTGGTTCTAAAAAAAAAAGTTAGGGTTAAAAAAAATGGTGGAATCAGGAAATATGTCTTGGAAAAGGGAATTTTAGCTGAGCCTCAAAGGAAATCAAGAAGTGGAGAAAAGAAGGATGAGAATTAGGCATAAAGAAAGCCAGTAAAAATTCTTCTAGTCAGGAAAGGGAGGATCTTAAATAAGGAGACCAGTGTCATTGCATTTCAGAATTAAGGTGTAAGAAGACGGAAAAGATAGGAAGGAACCAGATCATGGAGAGACTTATAAGCCAAACAGTGGAGTTGGAAGTTAATAGGGAGCAACTTTGAACTTATTGAATAGGGGAATGACATAGTTATATCTATGCTTTGGGAAGATTATTTTGATGGTTGAATAATAATGGACTAGAGCTGGGAGAGACTTGAGACAGGCAAGAAGACCAGTCAGAAGGAAATCTCATTATCCTTACTTTTAACTCATAGTTGCCTCCTTTTTCATTCTCTCCCACCCCCATCCACCCCCACCCCCACCCACCATAATTTTGGGCATATTTCAGTGTGCTGAGCTCCATTCCAGAGAACCAGAAGTGACCTCAAAGATCATCTAGTTTAACTCCTTCATTTGACAGATGAGGAGAGTGAATCTCAAAGGGTGAATTCACCTGCTCAGACACAAAGGTAATAAGTGGCAAAGTCAGAATTTGAAACAAGGTCCTCTGACGCCAAATCCAGCCTCCTTTCTACTATACCATGCAAGTGGATATTAAATGAATGTTAATAACTATCATTGTCCCTACCTAACCCTGTAAATCTCATCTCTGTTGGCTCAAGTCTTAGAGAATTGAGAAATCGTACCATTGATCCTTTTGCTACAGGATTTTCCCTTTACATGCTAACAGAAATGGAGTAGATAGTCCTTTACCACCTGAGATTTCAAAGTTTTCCTCACCAGAACAGGCTTCCCTGGAGAGCAAAAGCTGAGGAGGGCAATTCTGAGTTTTAATACCATTCCAATAATCCTAGACCAATCTGAAAACACAACTAAAACTTTAAAGATATGCCATCTGGACTGAGGAAATATGTCAGCTCTCAGTTTCTGCATAGCAGAAGAGATTTCCCTCTCATATATCTTAGTGCTCAATCCATTTCCCCTCCTTCCCCTTGCTGCCTCTCATCTCCTCCCCCTCCCAATCCCTAGCCTTTTGGACTCCCTCGCCTTTCCAACAGCCTAGTCATTTGAGAAGCCCTTGCCTCACTTTTCCTTGTCTTTAATTTTTCATAGCATTCTCAAGACCTATCATATATTTGTTTTGATTTATTTAATACCTCTCCCTTCTCTGATTTGGGGAGGGCTATCGCCTTCCCTCTAATACTTCTGGAGAATTTGCCAAATCAGCAGTTCCCAATTTTGTCGTAATCATAGAAAAGACCGGCAAATATGAGTGCTAGAAAGGGCCTAAGTGTTCACCGTGTGATGCAGTCTCTCCCAAGGGTCTCGAGGTTCTCAAAGTTACATTGCCTTTTTTTCTGACTGAATCTGAGGGGAGACACTACTATGAACTGGGAATGATAGAATTTTACTTCCCTGCCAAGGGGAAGCTGTTTTTCTCTTGCTTGTTCCCTGAAAGAAGAGTCATCTAAATTTCTAAGATGTCAGTAACTGTAGAAAATGTTTCCCATAACAGACTATAAACATGTGAGCTTTTGGAGGATTTGAAAATAGACCTTCTCTGCCAGGGTCTGGAATCGTGATGGGTTATTGTAAAAAGTTAGCGTTTAGCTGCCACCTCCAAAATGGCACAATGTTAGAAAAAAGGGGGGGTTAAGTTTATTGAGGAGTAAGATATTTACAGAGAGGCAGTGTGACAGAGAGGCACAGACAGAGACATTGACACAGGCACAGCCACAGAGAAAGATAGGGAGGGACAAAGAGAGACAGCCTGAAATTTTTGTTCAAGGAAAGCCCCTTGACCCACTGAATGCCTAGGCTGTCTTGTCTGTTGTTGCTCTTTCATAATATGTATACAACTAAGGTGCATCTTTTGAAATAAAGCTTTCTCTAGAAAATCTTTAAACTTTATTTCTGTCTCTTTTGTTTGTAGTTAACTACTTTGGGCTTCTTTACAACAGCCAATAAAAAATCATGTTGTGTAATATAAGGAGCATTGCACTAGGGCAGTGATGGTTAATCTTTTAGGGATGGAGTTCTGGGCCCCACTCCTGCCCCCAGACTGATTGCCATGACCCTCCCCCCAACTTAGTTCCAGGCATGCCCCACCCTACTCTTTACCTCACTCAGGGGAGAAGGAAGCGCCCCAATTGGGCTGCTGGGGAGAGGGGTGGGTGAAGTGAGTAATGTCCTCAGCAAGAGTAGAGAGGGGTAGGGGAATGGTCCAAGTGTTCTGCTCCCCTCCAGCTCAGCCACTTGTGAGTTGCCCACCTTACCTGCCATGTGTTCCCATTGGGTTGTTGGGCAGAGGGGCAGGTGATGTGAAAAAATGTCATCAGGCATGGTAGAGAGGGGCAAGGGAGCAGCTCTATCCAAGTCCCTATGCCTTTCTAGTAATGAATTTTGTGGGGTAAGGGGGAATGGTGGCCATGTACCCACAGAGAACACTCTGCATGCCATCTTTGGCACCTGTGCCATAGGTTTGCCATCACTGCACCAAAGCTTAGGAAATCTGAATTCTAGGGCTGACCTCACATTTGACTAATTGTGCAGCCTTGTAAAAGGGTCCTTTGCATTCTTTTATCCAGCTTCAGTATCTATATTTGAGAGACGGTGTATTCCAGCATCCAGAGTCCTGGACTAAGAATTAAGAAACTGGGTACAAATACTGGCTCCAAAATTTACTAGCTAAGTGTCAGGGTCCTACAATCTCTTGGTTGCCGTAGTACTATAATCTTTGGCACAGACATAAGAGAAAAGAAGAAAGGGTTCAGAAGGAAGCATCAAGGATATAGCTGTCATTGAACTTGAGACCCAGCCTAAGCACTAACCACGCCCATTGGTGTATTGTATTTCTTAAAACTTTTAGCATTCTGTACAGTTCAACTTATGAAACTTTCCCTAGGGATACCTGCAACATTGAGGAATATGATTACCAATACAAAGGGAAGGCCATCTAGGCAGTAAAAATAACGAGAGGTAGATTATTTTGCCTCTTACAGGTCTCACCTGATTGTCTTGCTATCTTTCTTGACACCACCTTTAACTTTGCAATGTAATGACCAGTTTAGAAACACTAGTCCAGAAATCTGGGTTAGATTTTTCTTTGTAAATTGGCCAAAGGCAGCCTTGGAGGGGCAGAGACACTAGTGAATTCATCAGTTGTCAACATTCTCTGTCTTTCTGATCCACAGATCAATTTCTCCATAATTTTGGTTGTTTTAAAACTATGTGAACATGAATCACTCATGCCAGTTTTCATGACCTCTGTTTCTTCATCTGTAAAATGATGATAATTATATTTGCATGGCTTACTTCTAAGCGTTTTTGTGAAGAAAGTAAATCGTAAACCTCAAAATTCAATTTAAAAGCAAATTATTATCATTATTATTAATTGGCACTTTAAGAATTCCTCATACTAACATAGATTTATAATCTACTTCACTTTAGTAGGTGGTCTTCATGAGTTGTGGCCAAAAAAAAAAAAAAGTCAGCACTTGGTGGCCCGTTTTTTTGGTACTGAACCTCTCTAAACTTATCTAAGCAAATCCTTGTACATCACTGAATCCTTCTTTGGATCAGAGCCTTTTCATTTTGGTAGGACCTACCAGTTTTTGTTCCGTGGCCATATTCATAGAGAGTGATCTTTTAGCACCTCTATGCTATACTGAGGTATCAGTGTATAATGAGAGTAGAGGTTTTTCATCTGTAAAGTGGAGAAAATAGCACTCTCCTCACTATAGAATTTTTTTGAGGGGTCAAATGAGATCATGTAAATTAATGTGTTTTGAAAATTATAAAGCACCATATAAAGGCAAGGCATGAATATCATTATCCCAATCTGCCAAGATTTATTGTGAGAATATTCATTGATATTTCTAGATTTTCATTTTCCTTACCTATCAAAATTTAAATGTGCTTTGAGATCATAGGAAAAGGTGCTGTTGGATAGCAAATTACCATGATCCAATTAGGACTCCCTCCATAAATCTGTCATTCATCATCCATTTGGTCCTGTGCAGTGGAGCCCTCAATTTAAACTGTTCCATGAGTCTAGCCGAAGATATGTCCAGGACAGAATCCAACACAATATCCCAGTCTCCTCCCCCTTGTCCCCTGAGAATGGGCTACTCACCAATTTTGGCCACAAAAACAGCTATGTAGAAGAGAGATTCATTATAGTTTGGGCATAGATCTCAACCAGTGCCCATGCAACCCCATGACAACATTATTTAGCATTCAGATTGGATACGCGTTCTTCCTGGGATGCAGAATATTGCTCAAGATTAGTATTGCTGGCTCTTAAAACTAAAAAAGAAAATAATAAAGGGAATGGGGGGGGGGATAGGGCATAGGATTGAACTGTGTATCCAACAGTCCCTAAGTAAGATGAACACTCTGAGGAAGCACATAAATCAGAATCAGAGTAAGAAAAATGTCAATGTTAGGAAAATTAAATATAATCAACTCTTAATTATTCATGCTAATGAAGGGGAACAGAGGTTTAGATAATCCAAAACAGTGAAGAAGCAAGATGGCATGGCAAAAAAACTTCCTAACAACGTGAGCTATTCAACATGGGATGTGTTACTTCATGAAACAGTGGGCTTGCTCTCATTGGAAACCTCTACGCAGAGGCTGGATGGCCACCAGTAGGGCTTCTTATAGAGATGATTCTTTTTTCAGACATAGGCTGGATGGGGTGGCTAATAACATTTCTTCTAACTGTGACACTGCATGGCTCTCGGTAGTCATGATAGTGGCATGGAAAGAGGAATCTGGATTGGAAATTAAAGAACTTGGGTTTGAATCCTGACTGCTTTGCATTACTTGAATGACCTCCATAAAATGAAGGGGTTGGGCTAGATGACCTCTAAGACACTTCCAGTTCTTAATCTATAAACTCATGCAGGCATTCAATTCTATGCCAACAGAGCATCATTAAGCAAACTAAGGTCTTGCTTTCCTTACCTCCTGAGGAGGTAAGGATGTGCCAGAAAAATCTGACCATAATTATGTTCACCACTGGGTCAGAGATCAGCCTCTTATATAGTTTCATTTCACGAATCCTAACTGGAAAGGAAATAGGCTAATCATTTGACTAATGAAATCTAATATTCAAAGATCCTCACTGATTTAGAGGTAGTGGAAGAAGGGTGGGGACTACCCCAGAGAGTAATCAGGTTAGTTCAGCTGGTGGCCAGGAGGGTAAGAGCATTTTTTTCCCCTCTAAAAGGGAGGGAAGAAGCAGTAATTGCTAGAGCCCCTGGAATCCCTACCTAGTGGTTTGGCATCCCAGGGATTCATGCAGACTGCTTTGTAGAGGTCATCCATTCCTGCCCTCATTCTAACCATTAGCCAAAGCTGATATTAAGATCCCAGTGTTTGTAAAATGCCGAGGGATGAGGAGATATGGAAGAAGGAGGGAAAAGAAGAAATAGGCCAGGAGGGTCAAAGGAAATAAGAAGGGAGATAAGCGAGGTGGTGAATGAAGCAGTAAAGGGTAAATTCAGTTTCCCTTTCCGTGTGTGTTCAAATTAAAGGGAGAGGTAAGTGTCCGAATACATCAAGGAGAGAAAAAAAAATCAAACATCTTAACAGAAAGCATCACAGGAAGTAAAGTTTGCAAAAGCCTGAGCAGAGGCCTGAAACTAGACTAAGGAAGGGGGTCAAATTAATTTTTTTTTCCAAAATAAAAAAGAGCTTAGAAGAGAATGGAGAAGGGGGGTGGCATCTAAGGTCAAACACGCATTCTAGTGTTTTATTGTTGTTATCAAAAAGATGCTTGGAAAGAAAAGGGGAGAAGGAAAAAACCCTTTTCCTTTCAAGTTTTAAGTTCCTTTTTTCTTCCTTCAAAAATGAGGTGTTTGAGAGGCTGAGCTGAGGTTCATCTCTGTCTATTTTGGGAGACATCACTGGTGGCATTAGACTCCAACCAGCCAGAGAGGAAAGAAGCAAGCAGTTGAGTTTGAGCCTGAATTTCAGAGTGACTGCAAAGTGGCAAGCTGAGAGGGGGAGAGCATGATGTGAGCAGGGAAATGCCAAAGGGAACAGGGTGCTGATCCTAGTTCCTGTCAAGATCCCCCACCTCCTCAGCCAAGCCTAATTCAGACAGAAAAGGCTTCTGCCATCTTTGCGGCTCTTTCCTTAACCCCTTCCCCCAATCTCATGGGGTAACCATTGGACCAAAACACCTCCTGAAGAACTGCCTCAGGACTCAATGCCAACCTGAGACAGCTGCAGATGTCGAACAACAACATCAAGGACCTACTGTCCCTTCCTGCCCCTCCTCCTCCTCCTTCACCACCATGGAAAGAACTGTGAAAAGACCACGAGTTGGTGGGCAGCCAACAAGAACTAAAGAACTTGCAGCTGGTAAAACCACCTGTGCCTTGTCAAATTCCAGCCAAAACAATCCCCTCCCCAGAGCCTCCAGTTAAGGAAAAGGGGAGAAAAATCTGATAATAAGTTGAGGATGAGGGGAAGGAAGTGGGTATAGTGGCTTCAAATCAAGGTACCAAGCCTAGTTAAAGGAAAGAGGATTTGGGGAAATGGTACCAGTGGTGGTCAAAAATGTAGAGCATATGAGAAAGAAAGAGGGCAGCAACTGTGTATCCACTAAGCCAGTCCAAACTCAAATACCACTATTTCTAATTTGAACAACTTTTATAGAGTCCAAACTCAAGCTAGGAAATTACTGGCAAAAGAAATGAGATCAGTGGCATGAGTTCAAGTACAGGACCCAAAGGAGATATTTCACATGAGGCTGTCTTGCCCTGTATTAGCTGCAAAATAAACAGGTGTCCAGAGGAGAGGAGCTCCTTTTCATTGATCACATTGTAAAGCAGAGGATATTTGGAAGGCTAAAGCCAGAGGATATGATGCACTGAAAACAGATCACAAACAGTGGTTCAGAAGAAACCCATAGTGTAATTGGGACTAGTCAGTCACTAAGATCCCTCCCAGCTATAAAATCCTTTCATCTTCTCCCTCCTCGCTCTTTTCTTCCATTGCTCTGGGTCTTTTTTTCCTGCCTAGAGATAAAATTGGTAACACAGAGGTAGTGATGGCCCCTTAATTATACAGTAAGAAGATATGCTCATTAACAAAGTTATGAATGGCATCTACATTGCCATTTGAGGACAATTTCTAGTAAACAATATGTAAACCTTGAGCAAGATGGGGAGAGTACCTCCAAAGGCAGCTGAGATTTGGGGACCAGTACAGGGTTGTGTGAGTCAAGGAAAAAAACTGTCAGGATGAATGATCTCTGTGACTCCTATAGGCCAGGAGGAGTTAGAGTGAGGATTGATTTCCTAGAATATGGAATTCAAAATCAAAAAGGATCTTAGATCATTTAGTCCAACCTCTCCATTTTACTGAGGAAACAGAAGCTTAAAGAAAGACACATGCCTGAGGTCGAACAGAAAGTAGGTCAGGTGGGATTTGAACCCAAATCCTCTGACTGAAATCCAGTGTTCTTTCCACTACAGTGTGCTGCTCAAGAACAGTGCAAAAATGTAACTGAAAAGAGCATGACCAATTTAACACTTTCTGAAGACACTGAGAAGACATTGAAGTCGTAGCATTGGGAAATATTCATGAATCATTGTTTCAGAGAATCTGAGATCAAAGCCAGGAACAGACATATTACCAGAGGGTTGAAAGTCCAAGGATACCCAGGATCCATAGCCCAAGTCAAGATAACCAGTATGCCAGGGGCAGATTTCAGGGATGAGTGCAGGACAAGAAATCACAGCTTGGGAAATTATTTCAGTAAAATTTTAATTGGATATGCTTGTTTTTGAAGCAAAACAAAAAGGTTCTCATGGACCACAAATGACCATGATTTAAAAGTCTTTTACTCTTCTCTCTCTGTCTCTCTCTCTCTCTCTCTGTCTCTCTCTCTCTCTCTCTGTCTCTCTCTCTCTCTCTCTCCCCCCTCTCCATCTCCATCTCCCTCTCCCTCTCCCTCCCTGTCTGCCTGCCTATATCCCTGTCTCTGTCTCTCAAACACATACGAAATTGAAATGCTAATAATTACTGGAGTTTGAAGGTGCTAATTCATAATAAAAATGTTATTAATATCTTCTTGGTCCTCAAATGTTGAACATTAGCCAGTCTTTTTTCTGATTAATATTAGCATTGACCAGATAATGTTTATGTTAACCAGCTTGGCTTTTAGCCAAGTAAAATAATAAAAAATTCAAACTCTAGTGAAATTCTACGAAATATTATTAGTTGGCACCTATAGAGGTACTTTTCCCTCAATCTAGGTTGGTTTGTTTTAAACTGCTGGTTACTATCCCATTCTTATTCACTTTTTTAAATAGAAACTAGAATGGTTCTACAACATCGGTGATTATGATGATGAAATAATTCCACCAGACAATGATCAATACAATGCAAAAACAAGAGTGAGTAAAATTTTTTTAATTTTTTTTTTTAGAAAAACTTTTTCCATGGCTATATGATTCATGTTCTTACTCTCTCACCCCCTGAACCCCCCCATAGCCGACACGCATTTCCACTGGTTTCTTCATGTGTCATCAATCAAGACCTATTTCCATATTATTGATAGTTGTACTAGAGTGGTCGTTTAGAGTTTACTTCCCAAATCATGCCCGCATCAACCCATGTGTTTGAACAGTTGTTTTTTTTTTCCCTGTGTTTCCACTCCTGTAGTTCTTCCTCTGACTGTGGGTAGCATTCTTTTCCATAAATTCTTCAGAATTGTCCTGGGTCATTGCGTTGCTCCTAGTACAGAAGTCCTTGACATTTGATTTTACCACAGTGTGTCAGTCTCTGTGTACAATGTTCTAATGATTCTGCTCTTTTCACTCTGCATCAGTTCCTGAGGTCATTCCAGTTCACATGGAATTCCTCCCATTTATTATTCCTTTGAGTACAATAGTATTCCATCACCAACAGATACCACAATTTGTTCAGCCATTCCCCAATTGACGGGCATATCCTCATTCTCCAGTTTTTTTGCTACCACAAAGAGTGTGGCTATAAATATTTTTGTACATGTCTTTTCCCCTATGATCTCTTTGGGGTACAAACCCAGCAATGATATGGCTGGATCAAAGGGCAGGCAATCTTTTAGCGCTCTTTGGGCATAATTCCAAATTGCCATCCAGAATGGTTGAATAAATTCACAACTCCACCAGCAGTGCCTTAATATCCCAATTTTGCCACATCCCCTCCAACATTCATTAAGGAGTGAATAAAATTTTAATCTAGCTGTTTAAAACAGGAGAAAATAGTGCAATGTGGGAAGGAGTGGGTCATAATGGTGGAGAGACATTTGTTGTGTAACAAACCATCACTCTCTGTTTCCCCAAGTCAAGATTCTTCCATAGAAACAATAATCCAATCATTTGCCTCAGCTGTGAAGATGCCATGGGGAATTTTATAAACAATCTTAGGAGCAAACTCTACCCAATCAATGCCTGTTCATTCAGCCATGTCTCTCTTGACTGACATGCAGGACCAAATGATTTTTAACAAAGTGTAAGATCTCACCAGAGGTCTGACTATGGTTGACTTTTTGAACCACAAAACTGTCAGGTAATCAGGTCAGTGACTACTTACCACATGTGGGATGTTTCCCACTTCTCTTACAAAAGATTTAATGTTTTCATGGCATATTGAGGTCACTTTTATTTGATGCTTGGTCCAAATAGAGTAAACAATATAGCTATTGAAAGAGTACTGGCAAAAGAATAGGAATAGCAAACTGCAAGACCTCAGTTTATCTATCTATCTACCTATCTGTCTGTCTATCTATCGATCTATCAATCAATCTATCTATCTACCTCTCTGTCTATCTATCAATCAATCTATCTATCTACCTCTCTGTCTATCTATCAATCAATTTCTCTATCTATCTATCTGCCTATCTAGCTATCTGTCTGTCTGTCTAGCTACCTACCTACCTATCTTTCTGTATGTACACATGTAAGTATCTACAGATATAACTTCAGTAGAATGCTAAAAAATAGGAAACTATATTGGGAATTTATTTCAGGATAAAAATGCTTATTTTCATTAATAGTTTATCGCTGGTATGAATTTCATATAGCTTGTAGCAACCTATGGTGGAATAAACACAGAGCCAAATGACTTCAGTTGATTCTGGATTCTGCCCTTTATTTTTAGTTTGTGTGACCTATCCTCAGTTTCTTCATCTGTAAGTTGGTAATAATGATATTGATGTTAGTTATCTGAAATAAGAAGTAAAGATTAAATAAAATAATAGTAAAACATTACAAGGTATAATAGATACTGGCTTTCATAACTTTTTAAAAAAAACCCCACTTTGTGTCTTAGAATCAATAATAAATGTTAATTCCAAGGCAAAAGAACAGTAAAGGGTAGGCAAATGGGGTTAAGTGACTTGCCCCAAATCACACAGCTAGAAGTATCTGAGGTCAGATTTGAACTCAGCTCCTGTATCTCCAGCTACTGAGCCACCTAGCTGTCCCAGCTGTTACGTCTTTTGATTGGTGTCTCTAAGTATTTCTATTTGATTTAGAGGATCCTATTAGCTCAATGTTGAAAAAAATTACACAACACTAGCAATCAAAGATACAAATTGGCAAACCACTATTAAAGTTTTAAATAATAGTGGGTTTTGTTCTTGATTTGGGGAGGGGGATCTGTGAGCCTTAGCATGGGAGTATCCTTCTGAAAATGTGTCCTTGCTTCTGTATTTGTTCTACAATCATGTCATATTTTGGGAAAATATTAATGATGCTATCGAGAGGCTGGAAGGCATAGTGTATAAAGAGTATGCTTTGAAACCAGGGAGATCTAGGTTCATGTCCCACCTCTGACATACACTGTCCAACTGTTAATGAATCACTTATCCTCTCAATTGTCTAAGCAATTATTATCTAATACTAAGTTTCAGAGGAGCTAGGTGGTGTGGTGGATAAAGAGCTAGTCCTAGAGTCAAAAGATTCATCTTCCTGAAATCAAATGTGGCCTCAGACATTTATTATCTGGGTGGCTCTGGCAAGTCACTTAGCCCTATTTGCCTCAGTTTCTTCAACTGTAAAACAAACTGGAGAAGGAAATGGCAGACTCCTCTAGTATCATTGTCAAGAAATCTCAAATGGGACCATGAAGAGTCAAATGTGACTGAAAAACAAGAAGTTTCAGAGAAAGTCCTGACCTGCACTGGTATGGGAAGTTCCCTATACAAAAGAAATCATAGGTCCAGTCTCCAATCCCCCAATGTAATCATCCAAAAATTAGTTGGACTAAGCTTTGGAATATCTGTTTACTCTTATATTTGATGATCCATGTCAATAATATTCTGGGGATTTTTATTTTATTTATTTAATTACTTTGCTAACTCTCTAGGCAAAGCATCTGTTTTGCTAAATTCCAAGGGACTGTGTAGCTTCTCTGATTGTGCTAGAATTTAATCTTATTGAGAGAGCTTTACATGGACCATAAATTAGAATTGGAGGATAGCTTTGTTATGCAGAGAGTTTCATTTGAATTCATCTGCATTTGTGCTTGTATCCATCTTTTCTTCATGGTTCCCTTTAGACTATAAGCTCTTTGAGAGCCAGGATAGTGTCTTCTGTACCTTCTATAGTCCCTACAATACCCACCATAATTGGTTTTAACCATTATTTATATACACTTTGATTTTTCTTTTGTTTTTTAACTAGATCTGTGACTTTATTGTTAGAGAGTTCCAAATGAGAAAATTCACTCTACCAATGCATATTGGCATATGCCCTGCAATTTAAAGTCTTAAACAGTGGCTTGAGGTCAAAGAATCATAAATGTAGAGTCAGAAGGGATCTCAGAGGTGATAAAAATCCAACATCTTCATTTTTTAGATGAGGAAAGTAAAAGTTAAGAGGGGCCTTATCCATGGTCATATAGAGAGTGTTAAGAGTTGGTACTCAAATCAAAGTTTTCTTAATTCTGAGCTTCGTTCTCTAACTACTGTGACTCACTACCCCTCTCCACCAATAACAGATGCTGCTGTTACTGAGGACGACGAGTCAGTCAGTTGATAAGCATTTATTAACATTTACTATGTTTGCTAAACAATAGAGGTATTTTTATTTGATTTCTGTAATCATTAGTGATAGAGAGCATTTTTTCATGTGAACATGAAAAGGGTGCACTTAATATTTCTGCTTTTCTGTACTTGGTTGTGAGGTTTTTAGGCCCTCATACATGGTCAATTTTTGGGAAGGTGCCATGTACTGCTGAGAAAAAGGCATATTCCTTTCTATTCCCATTCATTTCTGGAGTTTGGGAAAGAAGGGATAAGAGCTATTCAAGAAAGCATATGGGGCTGCCCCAACCTACTGTTTAGGCATTCCTCTGACCTGACATCTGGGGATACTGAAGCTCACTTTTATAACTAATAGAAAGTGGAGGCAAGCTCAATGAAATGTTTTTTTTGGTCTTAGTAAAAGCAAACACTTGATTCAGACATTCCATCTCTGATTGTTCTATTTACACAGATCAGATTAAACTTAGACTAGGACAACTAGTCACTAAACTAATAAGTTACTTGGGCACCTTATAAACAGAACTTCCATTGATCTGTATGATGACTTTAAGATTAAACAGTTTTGGTCTTGGTCTTGACTTAGCCAATATCTTGTCCTTCGACCCATGCCTTCCACTTGCCAGATGTCTCCCCCAACCCCACAGAGTTCTTTTCATATTCCCAGCAAATCTTTTTTCCCTAGTCATTTTTATGCATCTTATTGATGCCTTTAATATTTACATCATAATTATTTCTCAACCCCACTCCAAACTGAACTTTATCTGACTATGTGTAAAATATTCAGTCTTACTAATCTCTTACCTTTGCAGTGAGGAAGGATATGTGTTTCTTTATCTCTTTTCCAGATCTTTAGTCTCAGTATTCAGAATTCAACTCCCTTTCAGTGATCTTTTCATTTGAAGTAGTACAGTTATTGGGTATATTGTTCTCTTGGTTCTATTTAATTTTTCTGATTCAGTTCAAATAAATCTTTCTCCATTTCTCTGAATTTCTCATATCCAACATTTCTTATTGCATAATTATGTTCCAGGACATTTATGTACTATAGGTTTTTTAGTCAGTCTCCAATCACCCTCTTAATTTTCAATTCTTTGCTACCACTAAGAGTGCTAAATAATTATTTTCACACATATTAACTTTAATTTCAGTCTTTGATGTCCTTGGTGGTATACATTCAGTACCAAGCTTGTTGGGACAAAGACTATGAATAGGTTAGTCATTTTTCTTGCATAATTTCAAAGTGCAATCCACAATGGGGAAATAACTCCACAGCTCCACCTATAGTGTATCAGAGTGGCTGTCTTCCTGCAGCCCCTCCAGTATTGGCTATCTTTTGCATTCTTCACTAATTTGCATGGTTTAAAGTGAAACTTCTGAGGTGGTTTAATTTGTATTTCTCCTAGTATCACTGATTTGAAATGTGTTTCGTGTGGTCATTTTATATAGATAGCAATTCTTTTGGAAACTTCTCTTGCTTTCTCTCTTGCTGTCAGTCTCTTTTGGTCTGTGAAGTGCTTGGCAGCAAAGATATTGGTGTAAAGATGGCCCCAAAATCTAAGAATAATGTCATCAACAACCAATCCTGCAAATGGTATTAAGAAACCCAGGTGGCAGAACAGAATTAATTTCAAGTTTCTGAGAAATCAGGCTTTGCTTAGAAGAAAATAGCAAGAAAAGAATGAAAATAACAGGGCAATGATGCCCAAAACATTAGTATCTGAGTAGAAGCCACAAAGGTCTCCAAATTCAAGCTTTTCATACCTAAAATCACCAAGATCAGAGTCCCTAAAACTACCACCAGATTCACCGATCCCAAGACTGACACCAAACATGCAAGCCCCAAAGTCAGCACTAAGCTTAACTCTAAGGTTGCCCCAGTTTGGGTTGCCAAGCCCATTGAACCTAAAGTTACCAAGTCCTTTGAACCCAACATAACTATGCCTACAGGCATTCAAATCACCAAATCTGATCACAAGATTACCAAGTTTGACTTTAAGGTCACCAAGGCCAGGGATTTCATGGCTGCCAAACTCACTGACTCTGAGATGGACAAACCTGAAGTTGTCAGGGCTAAGCCCCCGTGAAGCAAAAGCTACTAGTTCCCAGCCTTCAAAATAAATGCTCCAAGATAAAGGATTTGTTTAAATTGCAAACCATAATGTCTCTGTCCCAAGGCATCATGGTTCACTCTTTTGTACAAATAAAGAAAATAGTGAGTCACAAGAAGAAAGAAAGCTGTTCTTATTATCACCCCACTACTTATATAATGAGGAATGATTTTATGTATTTATGTTAATTCCTTATATATTTTGGATTTCAGGTTTTTATTTGTAATATTTGTTGCTAGTATTTTTCCCATTCTTCCATTTCTATTCTGTTTTGATTCATTTTATTTGTACAGAACCTTTTAATTTTTTGTATTCAAAACATTATTTTCCAAGTCTATAATTCTATCATCCTATGGTTATCTCTATATTTTATGTCCTCTGGCCCTGATTTGGTTAAAAATTCTTCCTGTAGCCTTAATACAAAAGTTTCCATCCTCATCTAATATTTTTTCTTAAAAAAAAAAAATAACCATGGTTTAGCCTTTTATAGTCAGGTCACACATGATTTTTTCCTCTTTCTTTCTTTCTTTCTTTCTTTCTTTCTTTCTTTCTTTCTTTCTTTCTTTCTTTCTTTCTTTCTTTCTTTCTTCCATGTTTTTACTTTCCCCTTCACCCCCTTTCACCCCCCCCATAGCCTATGCGCATTTCCACTGGTTTTAACATGAGGTCACACATGATTTTAGAGCAGTCATACTTCTCTTTGACTGTTCCCAAGCACTAGGTATCTCCTATTGGCCACAGAGTAGTGATAGGAAAAACAAAACAAAACAAAACACCTTTTTGAGGATTGAGAATTTTGCTTAAATAGAGTTATCTTAAGGCTAGTTATAACACTAATCAAAACAATAATGATGAAAATAATGATACAATGAGATGACAGTAATATTAATAATAATGAAGACCCTCTCCTCCATTTCTTAACCTGGAATCTATAAACCTTTTGAGTTTTTATTACACTTTGTATAGCTACATTTCAACATAATTGGTATCCTTTAAAATCCTATATGTTTTATTTTATTCATTTAAAGACAGTATTCTCAGCAACAGTTCATGGGTTTCACTAGAATGCCCAAAGCATCCAGGACAATTTAAAAAAGAAATGCTAAGAACCCCTGCTCTAGATAGTAAAGTGTAGAGACACAAAAACATAAGGATCCCTTTGGTTATACTCCCTTAGTCCCTTAAGAAAAAGTCAATAATATGTCTTAGATGATTTAGCTGTGGACCTGCTTCAAGATAAGATTGGTGGTAAAGGTTCACAGAAAGATAAATTAGACAACCTCAGAGTTTCTAGGATTTTGATCTCTGGCCCACTGCTGGTCACTTTTTGCCCACTCTGCCCCTTCCCCTGGCCATTCCATTCTACTGCCACTCTGAATGCCCCTATTTTTCAAATGGACATACATCCCACTGCCCCCATCTCTTAACTTTAACCCATCAATTCTTAAGTGGTATTAGAACCTGTCCCTTACCATTCCAAATATGAGAGCTTATAGGAGTATCCTGTCTGACCAAGTAATCATTTAAATGGAGAGAGGCAGAGAGAGAGAGAGAGTCAGAGAGAGTCAGAGACAGAGACACAGAGACAGAGACACAGAGAGACAGAGACAGAGAGGGACTGAGACAGAGAGGGACAGAGAAAGAGAGAGAGAGAGAGAGAGAGAGAGAGAGAGAGAGAGAGAGAGAAGATAGCTGCAAAGTTTTCTTTGTGATCATTGTTTAACATTGTATGCAATTAAATATTAATGAAAGTATGCTACTTTCATTTTGTGAGCAATTTAATTCAATTAAAAATAAATGGATCTCCTTGGCTCAGTGGGTACACTGACACACAGTACGGCACTACCCTTAACTTGGTTTTAACTGTGTTTAAATCTGGCATAGAGGAAAGCAGCTGAAATGCAACTCCAGACTAATAGGATTAACTCTTTAGGAACCAAAAGTCAGTAAGTTAGTCAATTATGGGCACATCCAATGAACACGCACTGTGTGTAGACCTAGATACCATGAGGAGGTGGAAATAGCAGGGACATCATCACCCTAGAGGACTTAGTTGAGGAGACAATTCATAAGCTGATTTAGGAGGCCTTTTTGGAGGGTTTATTTTGTTTTTTAATTGGTTTGAGTTTTTGGGGGTTTTTTTATGGTCACCAAGGTCCCTCAGTATGAATCAACAGTGTACTGCAGCAAACCACCTAAGCCAAAATAAGCTGACATAATTTAAGGAAGTATTAACTTAAAATAGAATCTAAGCTCATGAGGTGACAGTGCTACTGTATTGTGCCCTGGTTGAATGACATCTAAACCACATATGGGTGCCACTATTTAGGAAAAAACATTAATAAACTGGAAAGTAGCTGAAGATGGGAAACCAAGATGATGAGGGAACTCAAAACTATGCGATAGGACTATCCACAGAGTAACAGGACTGTTTAGGCTTGAGAGGAAAAAAATGGAGGATGGGATGGGCATTGTAAGAGAGACTCCTTTACATATTTGAAAGTCTGGCCTGTGGAAAAGGGCTTAGCCTTGCCATGCTTGGCCCCAGAGAGCAGAACTAGGTGCAGAGGGAGAAATTTCAGCTTGATATTATGAAAGAGTTACTAACAATATTTTTTCACTAGTATTAGGGAAAAGTTCCTAAAAGTGAAATTGAGAGGTTTTGGTAGGTAATGACTTTTTCATTACTGAAAATTTTCAAAAGGGATCCCAAGAAGTTGGGGAGATCATAGAAGGGATTCCAATGAACCTCTGGTTCCTTTCAGCTCCGAAATTCTGTGCCAGTGATCTCAAGGAATTACAGCAGAGACAGTGTCCTAGTGGGGAAAGCATTGGATTCATGCATGACATGTTCTCTGGTCCTGACTGTTCCACTAACTTCCTGGGTGGCCTGGGGCAAGTTAGTTTACCTTCTTGATCTGTAAAATTCAAGAATGGACTAGATAATCTTCAGATAATGATCTACGACAGAAAAAAAAAAGATTTAAGAAAACTGATTATCTTGCATATAGACCATCCAAACAGAAAAACAATAAAGTTGATAAAGTTTAATGCATAATGATTCTCAAGAGATGTAAAGAGGTATAGGTGATACTAACTCACTGGGGGGAAAGTACTCAGAGAATGTGTCTTAGAGGAAGTAACTTTTCTGGGTGTTTTAAAGAAAGGAAGAACATGGAATTTTGCAGAGGAGAGAGGGAAACATTCTAGGCAAATGGAATGACAATGAACACGGGCACCTGGGCAGAATGTAACCAAGCACTTTTGGGGGGTAAGTGGCAGTTTCAATGAGTTGGAGTGGCAGTATATATAAATTGTTAGAACTGGTAAGTCAAACCTCATTTTGCAGAATAAGAGACTCAGACTCAGAGAAATAACAGGATCTACTCAAAGTAATCCAGGACTAGAAATCAGATACCCTAAAGTCCCAGGAACACGCTCTTCACACAGTGCTAAGGAGGCAGCAGAAAACAGAGGTGTGCGCTAGATTTGGAAACTAGAGAGGACTGGATTCAAATCCCATTAAAGCTGCAAGTAATAATTACAGCCCCTGGAATAAGAGCGGCAAACCACACTCTGGCACAAGTTGCACAAAAGCACCCTCATTGTGCCTTTTAAAAACTTATCAAGTGAAGAAAGGGAAGAATTTAGAACAAAGTGGTAAACTCGCCCTGTATGTGGGTGAGGTGGGTAGAGATAGAGATTCAGATAACACATAGTTGCTGCTGAGTTTCTGGGGAAGTTGTAACTGAGGAGGCTGAAGAAAAGCATCATCCAGTTGTTTTTAACCAATTAATCTTGTGAATTCGATGCTAAACTCAGCTGATTTTACCTGCTGAAAGCAAAAAGGGAAGTCAGAGTTATCTACATTTCATCATTCTGGGGAAAAGTTCTAATGATCATGCCCTAGGAATGGCTCTCCCTCTGACATTTACTATTCAATTAGACAACACGCATTTTTAAATACTTACTCTGTGCCAAGAAGGACAGTGAGGTGACACAGAGGATAGCGTCCCGGGTCCAGAGTCAGGAAGATCCATCTTCCTGAATTCAAATGTGGCCTCGGACACTTAACTAGTTGTACGTGACCCTGGGCTAGTCACTTAAACCTGTTTGTCTTAGTCTCCTCATCTGTAAAATGAGTTGGAGAAGGAAATGGCAAACCACTCTAGTATTTTTGCCAAGAAAACCCCAAATAGGGTATGAAAGTCATGCATTACTGAAAAATGACTGAAAAATAATAGCAGTTGTGCAGTCAATGTGCTAAATGCCCAGAAGAAAAAGAAAAATAGCCCTTTTCTTCAAGAACTTTGGGACAGTTAGAGTGGATAAAGTATAAAACCTAGTCAGGAAGACCTGAACTCAAATCTAGTCTCAGACACCTACTAGCTATGTGATCCTGGACAAGTCATTTAACCCAGTTTGTCTCAGTTTCCTCATTTGTAAAATGAGCTGGGGAGGGAAATGGCCAATTACTCTAAGATCTTTGCCAAGAAAACCCTAAAAGGGGTCACCAAGATTTGGACATCACTGAAAAAAAAAAGTTGAACAACAACAATCAAGAACTTTACATTTTAATAAAGGAAATGATATATAAATAATTAGGCACATACAGCCTATATAAAGAATAATAGATGTTAATCTGAGAGGGAACGCCTTTAATAGTCATAGGCAAATCCTTTCCCTGGCCTTAGTTTCTTCATTTCATATGATGAGAGTAATTATACCTGCAGTCTTTACTTGTGAGAATCAAAGGAAGAAATGTATGAAATGTACTGTAGAAATGTAAGTCATTAGGACTGCCTGGTATTCTAAAATAAGGAGCA
This sequence comes from Gracilinanus agilis, assembly GCF_016433145.1. Classification (NCBI taxonomy): domain Eukaryota; kingdom Metazoa; phylum Chordata; class Mammalia; order Didelphimorphia; family Didelphidae; genus Gracilinanus; species Gracilinanus agilis. Next base: position 120,655,168 of record NC_058133.1, read on the forward strand.
CGAGGAAATAGTGTCGGCAGGGAGACAGAGGGTGAGAGAGGAGAGGGGCTTAGCTCGATTACTATGGGTTCCGCTGTTTCAGCTCAAGGGAGACCTAGCATCTGTGCCCTGTGTTTCAGAGGCTATCTTTCAGTGGGACACTGTTGTCTTGAAAGGAAGCCATTTGAGAAAGTCTGAGCAAGCAGGCTTCCATCGGTCTGTCTGATAGCACCCAGGACTCTGGTAAGTAATGTATCTGGGAACACCACAGAGATAACATGGAACTATTCTCTCCCCACACCAAGAAGGGCTGTTGTTGTGGAATGAACTCCCTGCTTCCAGGGGCCACATCTAATAATAACAATGTTATCAACACTGTAATACTGAGCCTGAAATCTGTGTGTGTGTCTCAGACGGAGTATCTAGAGCTATTGCCTAGCACTGAAAGAGAAGCTGAGCTCCACTCAATGGGGAGGAAAATGCCAATCTGTTGACAAAAAGTTTTCTGCAAAAAAAAAAAAAATGAAAAAAAGAAAGAAAGAGAAAAAGAGAAAAGAAACCTGAAATCCCAGCCAACATTTTACAACCTGGACACATTGTGAATGTAGTGGTTTATCTGGCAGGAATAGGAAGCTGTGTTTGAAAACACTGTATTCTTTTTTAGGTGCAAGGTCAGCATTTGTCAGACCTCAGGGTTACAGCCAGTCCCACTGTCTGATGGAGAGAAATGTTGCACCATCCAATCCAAGATGCTTCCTGTACTGAAGAACACTCAGTAGGCACAACAATGGAGGGAAGATAGCATCCTTCCGCATTGTGCAAGAAGGCTTGTCTCTGACAGATGCAACAGCCTGCAGCATTAAGTTCATTCAACATTCAATAAGCATTTATTAAATAAATACCTACTATGGTGCTGGACACTATTCTAGACACTGAAGATACAAGTTCAAAAAACAAAACAAAAAGTCTCTGCTTCTCCAGGAGCTTATATAGCATTGGAACAAGAACAAACTAAAATAAATAAATAAATGAAAGATATGTGAATAGATCTTCTAAAGGTTGGGACTGTTTCTATATGTCTGAGGATATAAGAATGGCAAGGGAGGGGAGAAAAGGACCCTTAGCAAATTCAATTGTATTTAACAAACAACGATAAAGAACCTGTAATGTGCAGGGCTCTAGCCAGTTCTAAAACTGCAAATTATAGACCATTTGCTGATCTGCTTCAATAGATGGATTTAATAAACTGAGAGTTCACCATACCAATAAAATCATGTCTGGACCAAAAGAAGAAAAGTAAAAATTTCTGGAAGTGACCTGGGCTTACGGAGTCAAAAAATGAATAAGGAGAATGAATCAATGAGATCTAGTGGGGTGTGAAGGTGGGAAACCCAAGGTGTGAATTCACTGCTCACAAACTACATCCCTAACAAGGCAGAACAAGGATAGAGGGCATACTGCTACTATGTGTCCCTGGACAGAAGCAAGTACAAAGAACATTTTTTCTAAGAAGGGCCTGCTACAGACATCTCACTTACCCTTTCCTGATTCTCCTCATTAGGAGAAAGGTCTAGAAGGAATCATGTCTACAGGTCATAATTGAAAATTGAAAGACAATAGGGTGAAAGTCAACATAATCCTTAGAATTTCAAAAAAAAGTTAACCATTTGAATTCTGATCAAGGCGAACATAAAAAAAGCATATTCTTTATTAGATTCTAAGCTTCTTGCAGATAATATATATATACATATATATATACTTTTAAGTATAAATTGCATTATTTTTTTTAACCCTTGTACTTCAGTGTATTGTCTCATAGGTGGAGGATTGGTAAGGGTGGACAATGGGGGTCAAGTGACCTGCCCAGGGTCACACAGCGGGAAGTGGCTGAGGCCGGGTTATAAATTGCATTATTAACATTTTCTCTATTATTTTCTTTAGTCTAGACAGTCAACAAAATAAATGAAGCCCTGATTTTTTCAGTGTTTGCTGATTTCCAAGATGTAAAATATTCACATTGAAAATTTAACGATCAGCTCTTGTCAGCTAGCCCTAGTACACTTCTGATATAAGATCGATTTTGTATACATCTTTGTGCCTTTCCTTCCCCCAATACAACACAGTTCTTTAATACACAAATATTTGTTAAATAAATGAGTGAATAAGTTGATAGATCCACAACCTAAAAGAAATTGGGATGCTATAAAGAAAACTGGGAATTGAGCAGAAGAGAAATTTCAGCTTCTTTGTATCTACTTTTTTCACTTGTTTTTCCAGGGTGGGGGTTTGCTCACTTGGGAACTCTAAAAGCAGGTGCTGCTACCAGATGTTTGTGTTCCTTCAATCTTGTGAAATGAAGAGGTGAGGGAGGCAGTGTGGGTGACAAGAAGCCAGAGGAACACTGGGACACAGAGCTAGAGAAAGTGCCAAGTTTAACAGGCGAATGATTTTCAGGAAATAGTGTGTAAGATTGAAGGAAAGTTTCTCTTTCCTTGATGCCTGATCAGACTATTTTAAATATGGTTTCAAAATAAGAACAAGAAACACTTCTTTTTAAAGTGGCATTGTCAATGTTGAAGAGGTAGAAAGACAAGGTTAAAAATGCATTGTTGATGAAGCTGTGAACTGACCTAACCTATAGGGTAACAGAAGTATATGTAGAAAGTAACCAAACTTAAGGAGGCCTTTTTTTTAAGGAATCCATAGACTCCTCTCCATGCTCCCTTGTCCCTGAAAAAAAACAAACAAACAAACAATTTATTGCTTTCTTTTTTCTTCTCCTTCTCCTTTCCCTACTTTGTCTCTCTTGAAAAAGACAAATTTCTCAAAATTCTGAGAAAATTTCTCAGAATGAGATAATCAAAGAATATCAGAGCTAGAAGGGACCTCATAGGCCATCTATATCAACTTGAAAAACAATCTTCTCTACTATATTCCTAACAAATGCTCATTCTGTGACTCCTTGAAGTCTCCTAGAAAGGGGTAACTTACTATATCACAAGGTAGCACATTCCACTTTTGGACAACTTTAATTGTAAGAAGTCTTTTAAAACCAACTTTTTTTGTAATTTCCACCTGTTGATCCCAATGCTGCCATTAAAGGCCAAATAGCCCAAATCTAATCTCTCTTCCACTTTATAGCCTTTCCATTACTTAAAAAGAGCTACTATATCTCCCATGCTTGATACATCTAGTCTCTTTGACCAGTCTTTATATGTATGGCACACTAATTCTTTCTTATAGAGGAAAGAGTTCTGAAATTTAAGTCACAACACCTGGTGTCTCTCAGCTCTCATCTCTGCTGTTTTCCCTCTTTCCTTGCTTCTTCTTCTTCCCCCCTTCCCAAGACTCCCTTTTCTTCCATGCTCCAATCATTGTTTTTATATCTCTTCTTTCTTTCCTCTCCCCATATCTTTCTCATTGGCCAAAGTGATTTGCTTTAGAAAATAGGTATAATCATGTCACCCCTTATTAAATAAACTCCAGTGGCTCCTTATTAACTCCAGAATTAAATATCAAGTCCTCTGAAACATAAAGCTCTTCACAAGCCTGTTCCCTTTCTGCTGTTCCAGTATCCTTAAAATATATTCTTCTTCCTGTACTCTGTAATCCACTGGCTTCCTTACTGTTCATTGACCATGATGACCTAATCTCCAACTCTAGGCCTTTCTAGTTGATGTCTCCCATATCTCGAATGTTCTCACTTCTCACTTCCAGATCTTAAATTCTCTGGCTTCCTTCAAATCTCAGATGAAATCTTATCTTCTATAGGGTGCCTTTCAGAGTACAATAACTGGAGTGCCTTCTCTTTGAGATTACCTTCCATTTACACAGTTTTAAATCATTCGCATACCTAGCTATTTACCTCTTGTCTTGCATTAGAATTCAAACTCCATGAAAGATAGGGATTGTTCTTTAGCTTTCCTTCCTTCCTTCCTTCCTTCTTTTTTCTTTCTTTCTTTTATCCTTTCTTCCTTCTTTTTTCTTTTTTCCTTCCTCCCTTCCTTTCTCCCTCCTTCCTTCCTTTCTTCTTTCCTTCCCTCCCTCCTTCCCTCCCTCCTTCCTTCTTTCCTTCCTTCCTTCC